>NC_066542.1:4292162-4527162 GCF_024679095.1 Eriocheir sinensis | reverse complement strand
GGCTATTGTATTCTTGTCCTACTGTCGTTAACAAAAGATTATAAATGAATTAAACGAAAAATAAGAAACAATATAGACAAACAAGTAAATGAGTGAAATATATAAGTGTATAAATGAAATATTATGAAAAGGCAGAAATATGATGAAAGAAATATAATGATTTGTATATTATAATGATTACTGTTGTTAGCAAGAGAAAAGATAGGCAATTACAATCTTGTCCTAGCCTACTATTGTTAAAAAAAAGAATAAAATAGGCAATTACTATCTTATCCTAGCCTACTATTACTAACCATAGAAAAGGTAGGCTGTTAGTACTATCTTGCCTACTATCGTTAGTACAAGAAAAAGGTAGGCTGATAGTTAACTTGTCGTAGCCTACTATTATTAAGAAAAGTAAAGGTAGGCTGATAGTTAACTTGTCGTAGCCTACTATTATTAAGAAAAGTAAAGGTAGGCTGATAGTTGATTTGTCGTAGCTTACTATTATCAAGAAAAGTAAAGGTAGGCTGTTAGTTGTCTTGTAGCCTACTATCGTTAACAAAAGAAAAGGTAGGCTCAGAATTGTTTTGTACTAGCCTACTATCATTAACTAAAGAAAAGTAGGCTGATAGTGGTCTTCTCCCTAGCCTACTATTGTTAGATTACTACTAATGGACTCACGGACAAGAAAATAATACTATCTAGCTATTTGTCCCTTTTGTAATGAAGAAAAAAAGACAATATTGAAAAACAGAAATACATTAATCATAAGCGCCTGAAGCTAAAAACAAAAAAAACACACAAAAAAAACAAGAACAAGAACATGAACAAAAGCCTCCAGATGAAGAAGAAAAAGAAACAAAAGAACGAAAAAGAAGAGGAAAAGGGAAGATGACTAGGAGGAGGAGGAGGAGGAGGAGGAACAATATGCGAGTATAATTATTATGAACTAACGATGATTCACGACTTTGTAAACGTAGTGGAAAAGACTCCGTAAGTACGCTATTAGATATATACTATCACATGCCCAGCTTCCCATGCTTTCATTACAGCCACTATTACATTCGTTACTAAGAGGACTTCCTTTACTACAATTCGCCCAGATGTTATTCTTTACGAGCCTGGTGGGATAATTGCACACAAAACTTAGATAGCAACGTTAACTTGGTAATAAATGAAGCAGCACACAGGGCATGCTATCCACACCACTATACAGTTAACACAACCTTAGAGGAGATTGAGAGGCCAGACAGTGTTTGGACTTGGAGGCTGGAGCCATGAGTCTATAGTGAAAGTAAGAGATTGTTTTTCTCAAGATATCTTGGTTGGAAGTTTCAGTTTTAAGCGGAACCATTTGGTCAGATGATTTAACTAGAGTCCTTCACCGTGGAAATGTTGGAGTTCCTCTCTTACAAATACCCGAAAATACTGAACTACGATTAGTGATACCAGCAAAGTGATGATTGTCCCGTGTAACAGATTTTAGTCTGAAGAGGTAAAAAGGCATTATGGTGACAGGATACAGGTTTTTGCTAAGAATGAAATACGCTCACTAGAGTGATGAGACATGTGAAAGCAACCTTGTGATAGTATTTAACTAAGACCCGAAACTCATAACTTTACTGCACCATAAACTAAATGGCAGCAGAGAAAGACAATTCTTCATGTTCTTAATCTATCGTTCTCTCTCCATGCCAGAACAGGATCCCCTGAGGTGGTGACGAGGCTGCCATGAACCGGGACGTCATCCCCCGCCTGTACCGCGCGGCGCGAAGATTCATCGACAAGTGCGAGGCGCCCAACCACCCGCTGCTGTTCGAGCACTGCATGCTGGGCGCCGTGGTGATCTGCGGAGAGCTGCTCACCGACGGGGAGTGGCTGGAGGAGCACGCCATGCACTGCATCCGCCGCCTGGACCTCGGGGAGCTGACTCCGGACCACCAGGACTGGGCTCGATGCGAGCTCAACTTTTACTCCACGGCGCTGCAGGACAAGCCGTCCGCGCATCGCTTCCACCCGTGGCTCTACAACAAGCTGAGGATGGCTGTGCACGTGTACGCAACGCTGGGCCTCCTGCTGCTCGGCTACGCCGTGTGGCTCACCTTCCAGAACGAGAGGGTGGTGGCTGCGCTGCGGGACTTCCAGGGACGTGTCCACGCGTGGGACAAGGTGACCCGGTGGGGGAAGCGCCTGGGGGTGGCGGAGATGCTACGGCATAACACCTCCCTAGGGCTGTACGCCGCGGACGTGGCCATCACCCTTTACTTCGCCGTGGTGGACTCAATCCTGATGGTGATCGTACTGCTGACTTTTGACCCCTGGACCATCAAGCTGCAGCTGGGTGATCGAGACATTCTGGACCCCAGCGACGTTGCCGTCACCTCCTTCCCCCCCCTGGCCTGGTGTGACGTGAGCCAGGAGACCGGCCGTCTGGAGGGCACCTACAGCTACAACTGTGAGGTGGCCGCCAACAACACCTACGTGCTGCTGGTGGTGTTCCTGGCAGCCGCCCTCACCTCCATGTGGGTCAAGACCATGGCGGAGCTGCTCCGCTGCCTGTTGATGGCCCTCGTGCCGGCCTGGCGCCGCGCCATGCTGGGCACGCCGTTGGCGCTGCCCACAGGCCGCACCAGGGACATGTGCCACCTGCGTCGCTACACCACGCTGAGGGGCTTCCGCGTCTCTCTCCGGGAGGAGGTGAGGGAGCGGCAGGGGAAGAAAGTCATGAAAAAGGAGCTGTGCCCGTATGTTAACACCTCCTAGAGAGCGCTGTGAACATGACACCTGATAAGAAAGGGAAAAGGGAGCGTAGGGATTTGTTATTGTAGAGGAAGTTATGTTAAATAATATGTTTTTATTTATTTTTAGTATTTAATACATCTCACGAAATACGTGTACTACATTTGGTTTGCTATATGTTTTTTATCTCTTTGTTTTCAAGTAAATCAACAACATGATCTTGGAATGAGTGAATGAGTGACAAATTGCTTTATGGGTTCATCACTATCTTATTTCAGCATGTATTTATTAATAAAGGTGTTGATTGATTCAGGCTATAGTACGTCCCTTCTTTTATCAGCTCGACACGCTTCCATTAGCTGGACCATTCATCATTTCGCATAATTGCCACTCCATATCGACGGTCCAATCCACGGTAAGTGCTTCGTCCCCAGCCAACGCTTTACCATGTGACCCTGGGAGCACGCAGCGTCAGTCAGTCAAGAGAGCCAATCCCACCCCCAGAACATGACGTAATATGAAAACGCCCTAACGCAAGTCATTAACAGTATCCGAAGGCCTTCTTTTTCTCTAAGTCTTCATTCATCCGGTTATCTACTGATCACGAGGAAACGTAGAGTAAATTTTTGATACAGAACATTTCCTAGCGCCTGACAACCTGTGGCGTTTCTATTCACGAGCTTTACTGTAAACGACGTAAACGAACTGGTAACATCAACACTACAATACACAGTGGTAGTGGTAGTGGTGGTACAAGAAACATAAAGATAGATATAGACAAGTAGATATTGGATAGGTAGGTGGATATTATAAGCTGTCAGACAGATAGATATAGATAGATGAAGGGCATATGTAAAGGATACTACTTCTGTCATCCCATCAATTATTTTTTATCATTCTATCAATATATTTCAAACAGTTTAAGCCTCCTTGCTCTGTTCCCTCGCACTCTCTCTCTCACTGAGCTCTGCCACTCATCTTCATAAAGGACAGAAAAATTCCTAACAAAACAACATATCAATTTGCCACATAAGGATTCCGGTAGCTTTCTGTGGCGGACGTAACAAATTCTGGGTTATAGACAAATACATACACATTTATTACTATCAAAAAACCCTTAGGAGACGTTGTGCCACATTTAGGATCACTAGACCGAAGAGCAGAAGACTTTACCACAAGATTTGCTAATTTGATTCAACTTTCTGAGAGCTTGCAAGGAAAGTTATGTGTTACGGGCACCGCGGTCCCAATGAAAGTCTACGGAGACAGCCAGCCACATTTAATTTACTTTGTGCCTTCCGTTAACTCTTATAACAAAACCCTAATAGAAGTAACAGTAGAAGCAGTGTTAGTATTAAAATTAGTATTAGTATTAATGGTAGTAGTAGTAATAGACAGTTGTAATGTTGTCTAAAGTCTGTTATACGTATAGTCCGCTTACTTCCATCACTCATTTTCTGGTAAGGCTGAATACATGCCTCCACAACCTGCTCACCCCTCTCACCCACCAGCCTTAGAACTAACCCACTCACCTACCCACCCACTCAGTCATCTATTCACCCACCCACTTTCTTTACCATTCAACCCTTGCTCTCTCTGACCCACCCGTCAACTAACTCACTCAACCCATCCATACCCACCCCTTACCTAATCATATAACCTCCCAACACAGGCTCAAGGATTAATGCGACGAAGATAGTACCAAGGCCACGTGTAGCTATAGCGTATGCTCCCTAATTTCCTTACTGCCACAAAACCGACATATTTAGTGGTACAAAGGTGTGGGGATATCCGTAATAAATCACTTGAGGGCATATATTAACCAGCAATACGACCACTAGTACTGGGAACCTTCACACACACCTTTTTCTGCCGTGAAGCTAGACAAGAGCTCTCAAGGGATGGTCGGTTGGTTGGTGTATAGCTGTTACACAAAGATTCAGACATAACCAAGATTACTTATCGAGCGAGTGTGTCTAACCGATCGGCCGTGGCAGCGTGACAACAGAGTGCACTGGATAAAGGGATGAAAGACCCCAATCACTCCTATACAACAGCCGGTGTTTCTTGTAGCAGTATAGCCCCGGACACATGGTATTGTTGTAAAGACGTTCCGTTGTCGTATTTCTCAGAAAGTTCACGAAAACAGCTCTCTGGAGTATTATTTATTCTCCCTCTGGTGATAAACTATTTGGTGTGTTGTGTTATTCATGAAGAGGAAGAGAGAAAGAGAGAAGAAGGAAAAACCGTTTCAATTCCGTTCCATTTGTACCGTTTTTCTCTCTATCGTTTCCTCAGTCTTCTTTCTTCCTCCTTCAAATCTTCCACAAGTTATTTAGTGTATTATATTGTTTTGTCACAAAGAGGAGGAGGAGAGAGAGAGAGAGAGAGGAGGAGGCGAGGCAAAGTAAAGACCACTGCCAATCCGTTTCATTTGTATAGTTAATACTCTTCTTTCAATATAGGGTTTGATTAATATTCCGAGATAGGTATTCCGAGTAAAGATCATCACTAGCAAGGTAGGAGGTATTCAGGGTAGGTATTCAAGACAGGTATTCAGGGTAGGGATTCAGGGTAGGTATTCCAAGGGTTGGTATTCCGAGGTAAGTATTCCGAGTAAAGAGCATCACTAGCAGGGTAGGTATTCGAGGTAGATATTAAGGATAGGTATTCAGGGTAGGGATTCAGGGTAGGTATTCCGAGGGTTGGTATTCCGAGGTAAGTATTCCGAGTAAAGATCATCACTAGCAGGGTAGGTATTCAAGGTAGGCATTAAGGGTAGGTATTCAGGGTAGGGATTCAGGGTAGGTATTCCGAGGGTTGATATTCCGAGGTAAGTATTCCGAGTAAAGATCATCACTAGCAGGGTGGGTATTCAAGGTAGGTATTGAGGGTAGGTATTCAGGGTAGGGATTCAGGGTAGGTATTCCGAGGGTTGGTATTCCGAGGTAAGTATTCCGAGTAAAGATCATCACTAGCAGGGTAGGTATTCAAGGTAGGTGTTAAGGGTAGGCATTCAGGGTTGGTATTCAGGGTAGGTATTCCGGGTAAAGCTCACCAATAGCAGGGTTAAAAAAATGTTGAATACGTGAAATATCGTAAAGGGATATGTCACTCGATCGCAGCTCCATTTCTACTTTTATTTCCTTTTGCATATCGAAAAATCACCCTTCCTCCAGTACTTACGTCTTATTTTATTTTTTTCATTATATTTACTTACGTTTTTATTTATCATTCTTACGTTTTATGATTTTTTTACAGTAAAGGAAGCAGCTCAAGGGCAGAAAAAAATAGTAATGAGAAAATAAGCCCGCTAATCACTGCCCTAATAAAAAAAAAATTATTTATATATCTAGGAATTCCGGGTAAACAGCATTATTTCCAGGGATTCCAAGTAAAAAGACGTTATTAGCAGAGTAAAAAAATATGGTAAATGTGAATTAGTTTGAAATGGAGAGATATACACGTAGAAACAGGCCACCCCATTGCAGCTACAGGCGAACAACATCACTTTCAGGGTAAAAATTTGTATTCCAACTAAAAAAACCCATCATAAGTAGAGTTAAAAAAAATGTGGTATACGTGAAATAGTTTGAAATGGAGAAACAGGCCACGCTATTGCAACTACAGGGGAGCAACTTTATTTCCAGGGTAAAAATTTGTATTCCAACTAAAATAACATCATCAGTAGAGTAAAAACAATGTGGTATACGTGAAATTATCCTAAAAAGAGAGAAACACACGTAGAAACACCTCATCCTATTGCAACGTCGCCCAGGTAAACAGAACATTCGCTTTCAATGAAAAGTTTTATGTTACAGGGACACGCAAACACCCACACCCACACCCACACCCACCCACACACACACACACACACACACACACACACTACACGAACGAGTCTCGCGAAAGTACAAACTGTGTCGTCGTCGTCGTCGTCCTGTGCTTGAATGCATCTAAACTATTCATGAGAGGTAGGGAGAAAAACTTTATAAGCTTCGCAAAAAGTTAACAATGTAGCAACGTGACAAATAGAGGCATGCGAGGTTGTGTACCGCCTGTAGTCGCTATGAATGAGGGCCGGTGCGCCTGTCTATCTGCCTCTGTGTATGTGTTAGTATGTGTGTGTTAGTGGACTGGACACACCGTTGACAATTGTTCAGTAGTCTCTGGTCAGTCGCCGGGCACGCACAGACACACGGACGATGGATTTGCTGACTGCTCGATAACGCGTCTCTCTTCGTCCGGACAATCCGCAGTGTGAGATCGAGAAAACCATCGCGAACACTATTCTTTGCACTCTGTTGATATAGTTCAGTATGTGTTGGTCGGTCGCCGGGCACACACAGACCCATGGGCGGTGAATTTACTAACTATTCGATAACGCTTCTCTCTATCTCTTCGGCTAGAGAAACCTCGATGTGAGATCAAGAGAACTAACTAAGTTTCGGAAACACAGAATTCTTCAAGCCTCACACGATGGATTAACTTACTGCTTTGTAACGTTTCGCTCTCTCTCCATCTCCAAACAAAGAAGTGTGATTAAGAGAACTAACTAATCATCGGGAACTCTATTTTCTTCACACATTATACGACTGATTAACTAACTCTTCGATAACGCTACCCTCTCTCATCTTCTACACAAACATCGAAGTCAGATCTAGAGAACTATCCTCGATAATTCTTCTCTCTGTTTCCGTGTAGACAAACATCGAAGTCAGATCTAGAGAACTAACCTCGATAATTTTTCTCTCTATTTCCGTCTAGACAAACATCGAAGTCAGATCTAGAGAACTAACCTCGATAATTCTTCTCTCTGTTTCCGTGTAGACAAACATCGAAGTCAGATCTAGAGAACCAACCTCGATAATTTTTCTCTCTATTTCCGTGTAGACAAACATCGAAGTCAGATCAAGAGAACTAACCTCGATAATTTTTCTCTCTATTTCCGTCTAGACAAACATCGAAGTCAGATCAAGAGAACTAACCTCGATAATTCTTCTCTCTATTTCCGTCTAGACAAACATCGAAGTCAGATCAAGAGAACTAACCTCGATAATTCTTCTCTCTATTTCCGTGTAGACAAACATCGAAGTCAGATCAAGAGAACTAACCTCGATAATTTTTCTCTCTATTTCCGTCTAGACAAACATCGAAGTCAGATCAAGAGAACTAACCTAGATAATTTTTCTCTCTATTTCCGTCTAGACAAACATCGAAGTCAGATCTAGAGAACTAACCTCGATAATTTTTCTCTCTATTTCCGTCTAGACAAACATCGAGGTCAGATCTAAAGAACTAACCTCGATAATTTTTCTCTCTATTTCCGTCTAGACAAACATCGAAGTCAGATCAAGAGAACTAACCTCGATAATTTTGCTCTCTATTTCCGTCTAGACAAACATCGAGGTCAGATCTAAAGAACTAACCTCGATAACTCTTCTCTCTCTATTTCCGTCTAGACAAACATCGAAGTCAGATCAGAATTAGCCATCAGGAACACTGTATTCAAGTCTCAACGCCAGCGGTCTTTACATTGGTGACTTTGAGTGTGAGAAAGGAACCAGCAAGAACCACCATCACTACCACGGCCGCCGCCACCACCACCAGCATCCACACACATACACAGATATGATGCCTAAGAGACGGTCATTCGGGTTCAGCTTCTTCCTCGCCACACTCGTCGCCTCAATAAGTAAGTGAAAGGGTGTAAAAAGACTGAATATACGATGCCAGAAAAAAAAAATTGGCGCTAGATAAAATGAAAACAAGAATAAATATTACAGGAAAAATGGTAGTGGAAAAAGATGGTAGTAGTAGTAGTAGTAGTAGTAGTAGTAGTAGTAGTAGCAGTAGCAGTAGCAGTAGTAGTAGTAGTAGTAGTAGTAGTAGTAGTAGTAGTAGTAGCAGTAGCAGTAGTAGTAGTAGTAGTAGTAGTAGTAGTAGTAGTAAAACAGCATACCATTTTTTATACACATTTTTTTTCCTGTTTTTATTTATATTCTGTGCCTTTTAATCCTATCCCATTTTCCTATATCTTAATTTTCTTACATAGATAGATATATAGATCGACAGATAGATAGATAGATAGATAGGTAGATAGCTAGATAAACGCTAGCTAGCACGGGAAACAGATGTATAATATTGCGTGATAAATTTACGCAAGGTTATAGGTACACAATTTACCTTCCGTCAATATCGTCACACTGAAAGACCTTCTATGTGCCTAAGGAATGGTCTCTACTGAACGCTTGGAGAGAACGACATTGAGTAATCTATTATATTTCTCACTGAGACGGACAAAGGACCATAGCGTTCGATAGTAAAACAAACACAAACACACACTAACACACACACATGCACCAACCCTCCCACACACACACACACACACACACACACACAGAGCTATTACATGTTCAGGGTCATACGAATACACAAAACACCATAAGAACAGTATATAAAGCTTCAGAATTTAGGGTTTTCTTCCCAAGTTGGTTAGCTTAGAATTTAATACACTTGCTGTTGACACGTTCCTTTGTGATCAGGTTACGTTGCTGTTCACTGTTAAGCCAAAAAAGTAAACCTCGTGTTCTTAACGTATTGGCACCTCAGTTTGCCTGTTTGAAAAGACTCTCGTGGAAGTTTTAGGGATTTTTATGGCCTGTTTTGTGATGCCGGTGATAGTTTTACACGCCTTCTGCACCATAAAGGGGAAAATCACCTGAGAAATCGTTGTAATGGAGCCTGACACGTTAACACCACCCATTACACCCGGTTAATTTTTTTCTGTGGCCTTGGGAAATCGTCATGTGAGAGCCCAATACGTTTAAGGATATGGACCTAAGAACTCACTATCTATGCAAACCCGGTTAATCTTCTCTGTGGTCTTGGGAAATCGTTGTAATGGGAGCCTTACACGTAAACACCACCCATGAAAACCCGGTTAATCTACTCTGTGGCCTTGGGAAACCGTCATGTGAGAGCCCAACACGTTTAAGGATATGGACCTAAGAACTCACTACCTATGCAAACCCGGTTAATCTTCTCCGTGGACTTAGGAAATCGTTGTAATGGGAGCTCGATACGTTTAAGAATATGTATCTAAGTTTTAGTATTTCAGTTCAGTATGATGAGTCCTATTCTTCTGCTAACTGCTCTTCTGAACTCGCCATTCGCTTGCATCTACTCCTCTCTCGACCTCACCGAGCAACAAGAATTTCTACTCTAGTTCATCCCTGTGGCCTTACCTTTGCATCGGGCAGGTGTGACGCGGACAACGGCGGAGACAGCAGAGGAAGCGGCGGCGGAAGGCAGCGTCCGCGTGTTCGGGTTCCAGGAGGACATCTGGAAGCCGCCCACGACACGGGTCTTCCTCCGCTACAACCTGACGCAGAAGTTCGCAGAGGTCAGTGAGTCTCCTCTACTCTAGCGCATGAAGAAAAAGATTAGTGATCGTGGGAAGTTGCACATGATAACATTTGGTGAAGGTTTCCAGTCGATTGCATTAAAAGTTTTCATTAAGCAGCTCGTGACGCGAATGTTCTGTCCTCCCGGGCCAGGGTGAAGGCGCGTCCCACCACGTGACGGTATGCTACAGGGCCCGGCCGTCCTCCCTCCCTGACACCGAGACCCACGTGTCCCTCGGCAATGCAAACGTAACCCACGATGTTCTGGTCTTGTGTGAGTTCATGTTTATTATGATGTTTTTTAAAAGTGCAAATTATTATAAGCAGAAAATAATGAGGAAAATGGCATATGAAGGTTAAACTTGTAATATTAAATCCAGTTATCATGTAGCGTACTCAGTTTCAGAGCTTAAAAAAAACTAAAAACTAATGATAATATATTTTTGAGCAGTGGAAACTATAAAAAGCAGAAATTACTGAGGAAAATGGCATATGAAGGTTAAAATTATATGAAGTTCGGTTTTTATGTAGCGTACTCAGCTTGAGAGCTTAAAAAAAACTAAAAACCAATGACAATATATCTTTAAGCAGTGGGAATTATTAGAAGTACAAATTATTAAATTATCTAGGAAAATGGCATATGAAAGTTGAAATTATAATATTAAATTCGGTTTTTAATGTAGCGTACTTAATTTCAGAGCTTAAAAAAATAACGAAAAACTAAAAATAATATATTTTTGAGCAGTGGGAATTATTAAAAGCAGAAATTAATAAGTGAAATAAATGAAGCATGTATATATATATATATATATATATATATATATATATATATATATATATATATATATATATATATATATATATATAAAGAGAGAGAGAGAGAGAGAGAGAGAGAGAGAGAGAGAGAGAGAGAGAGAGAGAGAGAGAGAGAGAGAGAGAGAGAGAGAGAGAGAGAGAGAGAGAGAGAGAGAGAGAGAGAGAGAGAGAGAGAGAGAGAGAGAGAGAGAGAGAGAGAGAGAGAGAGAGAGAGATAACATCATTGAATTCAGTTTTTATGTAGCGTACTTAGTTTCAGAGCTTAAAAAAGGACTAAAAACTAATGATAATATATTTTTGAGCAGCAGGAATTATAAGAAGCTGAGATTAATAAGGAAAATGGCATATGAAGGTTAGAATTATATGAAGCTCGGTTTTTATGTAGTCTACTCAGTTACAGACCTTAAAAAAAGGACGAAAAACTAATCATAATTTTTTTTGAGCAGTGGGAATTATTAAAAGCAGAAATTAATAAGTAAAATGGCATATGAAAGTTAAAATTGTAATGTGAAAATCGGTTTTTATGTAGCGTACTTAGTTTTGGAGCTTAAAAAAGGACGCAAAACTAATGATAATATATTATTGAGCAGTGGAAATTATTAGAAGCAGAAATTAATGAGGAAAATAGCATATGAAAAAATATATAAAATGCAATTTGGTTTTTATGTGGCGTACTCAGTTTCAGAGCTTAACCCTAGAACTGTAACGCTTAATTTGACTAACCCACTGTGTGAGTTTATGAGGCTAAAAGGAATCTCCTTCCAACAGCTAATATTCCATGTTTTCGTGAGTCCTAAGATTAATATTGCTTGCAATGTTCTATTACAAAAATTATTAATACCTTTACGTGGCAGAGGAACAACGGCGAGACACACAGCTCCAAAAGCCTTCGTTTGCTTCGTTTACCAGACCGGCAAGGAGGGCATCACGGCTTCTTCTACAACGGCGTGCAGCAGCCCGGCTTCGAGAACTTCCATTCTCGCGCCGGCCTGCACCAGTGGACGAGCTACTGCCACGTCATGGACGCGGGCCAGTACGTAGGCTACGTGGGCGGCGAGGAGCGCGCCCGCGGCCCCATCACATCGGGTGACATTCCGCTGCGCCTTGACTCCACGCTCGTGCTCGGCCAGGAGCAGGACCTCGTGTCGGAAGGGTTCGACGTGCTGCAGATCTTCCGCGGGCACTTGGCGCAGGTCAACATCTGGAACAGGAGCCTCGGCCCGGACGAGGTGGCTCGACAGGCGGCTTGCGGGGAGGCGGCGCCCCTCGGCAACGTCTTCTCCAGCGACAGGGACGACGTGGAGGTGTTTGGCGCGACGGTGGAGACAGTGGAGGCTGCGGCATTGTGCCGGAGCACTGAGGGTTTCGTGGTATTCCCGGTGCTCCAGCACCTGGAGGAGGCCCAGCAAACCTGCCGCCGCGTGGGCCAGCAGCTGTACAGCCCCGGCACTCTCGAGGACAACGTGGCGCTGTACAACGCCTCGCTGCAGTTCACTGACACTTGCACCTCCAACTACCCCCTTTGGATCGGCGCCACCGACCGCAGCGAGGAGGGCGTGTGGAGGAAGTTTTCCGACGACACTGAGATCAAGCCTCCGTTTGCGCTAGGTGAACCCAACGGCGGGGCGGGCGAGAGCTGCCTCCTCATGTTCCTCGGCAACGGCCGGTGGGCGGACACGCCGTGCGACCTGCACTGGCTGGCGTGCGCACCGTGCCAGAGCAACAACGACACTCCCCTGCGCCTCCGCGGCCTCTGCTTCGAGTGGGAGGCGCAGACCTTCTTTGAGGTGCTGGGCTACCGCGCCAAGAAGCCCTACTTCCATGGCTACTACGGCCTGATGATATACAGCCGCGGCAGCGGAGCGTGGCAGATGCTGGACACCACCACGGGCCGGCAGATGGCCACGCTCAGCCTCACCTCTGAGGACTTGTACCCCATCGGGCGTCACACGTGGACGCTCAGCGCTGAGCTGTGCCGCCGCTCGCCCAACACGACAGTCACCCTCAGTCTGTCAGTGTGCGACAGGTTCCAGTTCACGTGTTCGAGCGGCGACTGTGTCCCGAAGGTGTTCCGCTGCAACGGTCGCGACGACTGTCCCGACCTGTCCGACGAGCAGGACTGCAGCACGGTGGTCGTGCCGGACGGCTACCAGAGGGAAAGGCCGCCGTCAGGCCGCGCAGAAGGCCAGCCGCTATCTCTCGGCGTCATCGTCAAAATTCATCGCATCATGGACATCAGCGACGTCAGGCGACACGTTAGGATGGAGCTGGAGGCGGATATGACGTGGACAGACAACCAACTCAAGTTCCGTAACCTGAAGGACAACCTGGAGTTCAACAGAGTCTCGTCCAGGGACAGCGAGCTGCTGTGGACACCGCGCCTGCTGTTCCCGAACGCTCCGAGCGGAGACCTGAAGCTGGTGGACAAACAGGCCTTCATCTCCAAGACGGGGCCGCCGGAACCCGACGACTTCGACGACGTAAGGACCGGTGAGTGTCTGTCCGTCCTGTTGTTCGTGCTGCCTGACGCTGACATGCCAACGAACCAGCAGTGCTAACTCTCTCCTCCCTCTGCACAGACACAGTGTACGCCAGCGACGCGGCCACCATCACCTCCAGGCAGCGGTACAGGTAAGGTTTGCCCCTCGCACCGCCCCGGGGCGTCCCGTAGGTCTCATGACTCCCACTCGTCGTCTGAATATCTATACTATACACGCAGTTACAGCGTATATATGCTTCCATTATAAGCAGATAGAACAAAATAATTTCCTCCATGATTGATGTGAATACTTGCTCATGACAAAGTCCTGTTTTGAGATTTTAACCTCTTTCGGAAAACTCGTAATGGATGCGTGAGGTCTGTAACAGTTTTCCTTCTAGCGGGAGCTTCGGCTGCACCTTCGACATGTTTTACTACCCGTTCGACACCCAGCGGTGCTCCGTGCTGCTCCAGAGCTCCGTCAGCCAAGACCTCGTCGAGTTTTCCCGCGACCAGCACGTCCTGACCTTCCTGGACGACCACAACCTGCCATCCTACTTCGTGAACAGCTACCGCGTCCACGTCACCGTCCTCGACACCAATCAGACCATCTACAGCCTTCTGCAGGTCACTAGGAAGGGGAGGGGAGCGGGGAGGTGAAGTGGAGGGATGTTCTCCGACTGACACTTAGGGACTTGGGAGCAGTGTTGCCAACTCAAAATTTATAAATCCGCTAGGGTGGCCTAACAAATCCGCCAGATGATAGGTTAAGCTATAAAAATTTGCCGCCAGATTGGACTTGAAAATCCGCCAGTTACTCTTGTCAATTCTAAGATTATTCCCGCTAGATTAACATGCAATTCCGCCAGATCTAGCGGAGAATCCGTTAAAATGGCATCACTGCTTGGGAGCTTGGCAGATAGGGACGAAGAGGAGGCTAAAAGGCATATAAGGGGGTGAAAATGGAACAAAACTAATTCTTCATAATGTTAACTTGAAAAGGTTGATGGGAATGAGAGAAGGGGAAGGTTGTTGTCTGACTAACACGAAAAAGAAGAGATGGGAAGAGAAAGTCAGTTCAAGAGTCAGTGTTACCCGGAAGAGCGAGAGTGAGGGGGGGTAGGGGGGGGGGCGAGGAGTCACGACCGATTTAGCGTACAGACTCTATATTTATCTCTATCCTAACAGGTGGAGTTCGTGCTCAGCCGGCGGTGGATGATGCAGGTGGTGTCCGTGTTCCTGCCCACCTCTATGCTGCTCTGTATCGGCTACTCCACTCTCTTCGTCCGGGTCTCGCTTCTACAGGTACGCCCCGGTCTCTCTCTTAGTAATATAATGCACTCTAGGATGGTCTCGGTGGGGAGGTCATTATATTATATGCATTTGTGACGCTTCATTCCAATACGGTCACTCTCATCAGTCTCACGGTCTCCTTCAGGTAGGTTGGTCACTTTCAGTAGTAATGCGCTCTAGGAGGATCTCACTAGAAGGGTCACTGTCTTGTAGCCTACGTCTCTGGGGCCTTTGTCCTAATACATCACTTGCGGAATTACTGTTTGAACCCATTGACAAAGAGGTAGTTAAACGTTTTCCATAAGAGTACTGGCAAAGAAGAGAGAACCAGCGGGCAGCAAACACTCAAGATCTGTAAAAAAGGAAATCGCAAAAGGAGAGGCCGTTGGAAAGGCTGTCCCCCAACCCTCAACTGAGCTCTGGTGGTGGCCCTGACGACCCTCCTGGTGGTACTGGACACTGACAACTTTCTTTCTGTATCAGGTACGTCTAGTGGTGGTGCTGATGACCCTGCTGGTATTGTAAACTGGATCTTTTTTGTGTCAGGTACGAAACCACAAAGGGAAGGCCGTTGCAAAGACTACCTCCCCAAGCCTCAACTGAACCTGCCTTTTTCTATAACAGGTACGTCTGGTGGTGGCCCTGACGACCCTGCTGGTACTGTAAACTGGTTCTTTTTTGTGCCAGGTATATACGAAACCACAAAGGGAAAGCCGTTGCAAAGACTACCTCCCCAAGCCTCAACTGAACCTGCCTTTTTCTGTATCAGGTACGTCTGGTGGTGGCCCTGACGACCCTGCTGGTACTGTAAACGGTTTTTTTTTTGTGCCAGGTATATACGAAACCACAAAGGGAAGGTCGTTGCAAAGACTACCTCCCCAAGCCTCAACTGAACCTGCCTTTTTCTGTATCAGGTACGTCTGGTGGTGGCGCTGACGACTCTGCTGGTGCTGTACACGCTCTTCAACCACACCTCCGATGACCTCCCTGACACGGCCTACATTAAGATGATCGACGTGTGGTTCCTTCACTGCATCTCCATCCTCTTCGTCATCATCATCATTCACGTGGTCGTCGAACATTTGGACAAGGGAGCTTCAGTATGTCCTGTGATCAATGTTAAGAGTTCTAATCCGTCTCAGAAAAGCCATACCGAGGTTGTGAATCGAGGTGAGAGATTGCTTGGCCTCTTCCGTGTGTTCTTGGTGCCAATCGAGTTAGTGGTGTTTAATATTGTGTTCTGGGCGGTGCTTGTGCTCTCGCCTAAATAGAGTAAGTCGGGTTAATGTATTCTCCCCTCCGTAGGCCAGTATTCTTAACCCGGTAGCATCGACGGGCCAAATTTGTGGCTTTACCGTGTACCAGCGACGGGCCAAATTTGTGGCTTTACCGTGTACCAGCGACGGGCCAAATTTGTGGCTTTATCGTGTACCAGCGACGGGTCAAATTTGTGGCTTTACCGTGTACCAGCGACGGGCCAAATTTGTGGCTTTACCGTGTACCAGCGACGGGCCAAATTTTTGCCATGATATAAACTCCTAAAAATAGATGATGCATAAACTGATCACAAATCAGTTGATATATATTATGAAATGGTTTGTGTGAGTGATGATTTTTTCTCATTTTTCTTGGTTAGAGGGACCTTTAAGAAACATGATCCCCGCGGCTACCGGGTTCAGCAGTTTCAAGAGGAGGGTATCAAGACACCTCTCCTCCCGAAATTGACCTATCTTTCGGCCACTCTTCTGGACTCTTTGTAGGCGCAGTGAGTAGCGGGCTATTTTTTTTTTTTTTTTTTTACCCTTGAACTGCTTCCTCTACTGTATAAAAAATAAAAAGTTTGGCGCCCAAGCACACATATTTGGCAAGGCTTTCGTAGGCGTTCGGGGCATATCCAGGGGTAGTTTGATGATCCAGGTGGTAGTTAGATCCTTCCTCTGTACCGTGAACGAGATAAAACACTCATGACAGCCCGATTATTCTCCTTTTCGGCTTTTGGAAATAGTTGACGTGAAAGTCGGAAGAGTCTAAAAATCGGGCTTTCGTAGGCGTTCGGGGCATATCCAGGGGTAGTTTAATGACCCTGGTGGTAGTTTGACCCCTCTTCTCTACCATGAATGTGAAAAAATAGTCATGAAAGCGCGATTATTCTCCTTTTCGGCCTTTGAAAATAGATGACGTGAAAGGCGGAAGAGTCTAAAAATACCAACTATAGACTCAAAGGAGCAACGTGTCGGAGGTGAGCACCGCCGCCGCGTGTAGCTATAGCGTATGCCCCAAACTTTTAAAAGGAAAACAAAACAAAAATATAACACATAAACTACAAACCAAAAAAAGGAAAAGTCAACACAGCAACAACAAAAGCAAAACAAAGCAAAATAAAAGTTAGTACGAGTTACGTGACCCTAACGCTGGTATTACAAGACACTTTGCCATATCACATCAGCTATTTCTAAAGGTCAAAGGGGTTATCAGTCGGGTTCTAATGAGTGTTTCTTTAGGTTCATGGCACAGAAGAAGGGTCACACTACCACCTGGGTCATAAAACTACCCCTGGAAATGCCCACAACTCCTACGAAAGCCTTGTCAAATATGTGTTCTTTAGGTTCATGGTACAGAGGAATGTTTAGTACTACCGCCAGGGTCTAAAACTACCCTGGTATTGCCCATAACTCCTACGAAAGCCTTGTCATATATGTGTTTCTTTAGGTTCAGGGTAAGAGGAAGGGTCAGACTACCACCAGGGTCATATCAAATATGTGTTTCTTTAGGTTCAGGGTACAGAAGAAGGGTCAGACTACCACCTGGGTCATAAAACTACCCCTGGAAATGCCCACAACTCCTACGAAAGCCTTGTCAAATATGTGTTCTTGGACGGGGAAATGTCTCATAATACGACCCTTACGCACCCTTACACCCAAATGGTCTGATATCCACCTCGTGCGTTATATAAGGTCCAGTATACGCAACAGGGCTTACAGGTGGTCGATTATAACCACGCTACGCAGACACAAACACACACATACATACACACAAAAAATATATATCTTTCCCTCTCGATCTCTCATATCAACGCAGAATGTGCAATAGTCTTTAACATGTGTTCAGGGCGGTTCTTGCGCTCTCTCCAAAATAGGGCAGTATTTAAACACGCACACATACACTGACTAACTAGCTAACGGGGAGCATATGTCCGGGGGCGCGTTGTTTCACTCACTCGCCGCTTCCACTTCACTCCATTCTATTCCACTCCATCCCACTCCACACACACACACACACACACACGCACGCACGCACAAACAAACAAAAAACTCTTGATTGCGTGTCGTATAAAGAGAAGAAAAAAAAAACTGACCTGGTAAACTCTGAAAATAACTGAACCCGAAAATAATGGCCCACAAAAAAAAAAAAAAAATGGTCTGGGAAGAAAGTGGCAGAGGAGAACAATGTCACAGGAAAAAAGAAAATGGCATACGGAAAATGGAACAGGGAAATTATGGCAAAGGGAAAAAAAATCATAGGTCAAAATGTCGCAGGGAAAAAATGGCCCAGGAAAAAATGGTCAGGGAATAAAATGGCAGAGGGTAAATATGTCGCAGGAAAAATGGTGTCATAGGATAGTAGTAGTAGTAGTAGTAGTAGTAAGTAGTAGTAGTAGTAGTAGTAGTAGAAAAGTAGCAGTAGTAGTAGTAATAGTAGTAGTAGTAGTAGTAAAACCTATAGTGCTTTTTCTACATTCAGAAATTACAACGCTATCATAAACCATTGACGCCTTACTAACAATACAAGTCGTAGTGAAATAAAGACTATAGACAATATGAAGAATAGAACTGTAACGAAAGGGCTCATAAACACCTTAACAATACCATAGAAAAGAGATCTGATCACACTTACCAACTCAACGAAACAAATGACTCCAGAATTCTGACTCCAACGTCAATAGATTCAAGTCACAAGTTCCCGTACGCCGCCACAAGAAGACCGACTAACTCCTTGAAGACTCCTAATATATCACTGACTCCTTATACATCTTGCAAAACACTTCATATCCTCACGTATCCTTCATATCCTTGCGTATCCTTTCCGCCTCACATTCCATGCCCCAGTCCGCGTAGGAACCCGTTATGTCCTGTAATGTATCCTTATCACGTGCTCCGAGGTCCTGTTCTGGCCTCCTAGCGGGTCACACACTACCAGCTTTCTCTGCTCAGTATGCTATGGGAAACGTCAGCAAGTCACCGCTACGTCCACCCTCAAGGCATTCAGCAAACAGCTCAGGGCATGCGGGGTTCACCTAAGGGATGCTGGGTGATAACTGAGGCGATTGGTGGAGTTTGAGTAGTGAGTGACCCGTGCCTCGAGATGACTGAGTGAACCGTGTCATGTGTGTATGTGTGCGTGTGCGTGTGTGTGTGTGCGTGTGTGTGTGTGTGCGTGTGTGTGTGTTCAAACGACCATCACTGCTCTAACCATTACGGCAGCTCTTCCGCTCATCGATCTGTCTCTCATGGGTAATCTTCCTTCCTCTGATCTCATTTAATATCCTCCCTGGCGTTGCTCTTTTGTTTCTAGTATATAACTTCTCATACTACCATTACGATAGCTCTTCCGCTCAATCTTCCTTGTCAGTTGTCTCCCATGGTTAATCTTCCTTCATCTAATCCATTTAATATCTTCCCTGGCGTTGCTCTTTTGTTTCTCGTATATAACTTCTCATACTACCATTAGGATAGCTCTTCCGCTCAATCTCCCTTGCCAGTTATCTCCCATGGTTAATCTTCCTTCATCTAATCCATTTAATATCCTCCCTGGCGTTGCTCTTTTGTTTCTCGTATATAACTTCTCATACTACCATTACGATAGCTCTTCCACTCAATCTCCCTTGCCAGTTGTCTCCCATGGTTAATCTTCCTTCATCTAATCCATTTAATATCCTCCCTGGCGTTGCAATCTTGTCTCTCGTATATAACTTTTCATACTACCATTTACGATAGCTCTTCCGCTCAATCTCCCTCGTCAGTTGTCTCCCATGGTTAATCTTTCTTCCTCTGATCCCATTTAATATCCTCCCTGGCGTTGCAATCTTGTTCTCGTATTTAAGTGTGTGTTCCAACGACCATCACTGCTCATACTACCATTACGACAGTTCTTCCGCTCCTCACTCCCTTGCTAGTCGACAGAAGCGGTCATCTTCCTTCCTCTGACAAGTATTATAGATTGATTGGTGTTGCTATCTTGTTTTTTACTATGCGACGGAATGAGATGAGCACCGAGGCCTTCACATCTATAGCGTATGACCCAAACTTTACACGTAACTCCATTCTCCTACTCCACGTAACTTGCCATATAGAAAGGAGCTTTTGTTTTTTTGTTTTTACAGCAGAGGAGTCAGTTCAAGGGCATAAAAAAAAGAGGTAACAAATGTGAAAAAAAGCCCGCTACTCACTGCTCCCATAAAGAGTTAGAGGAGGTATGCATACAGAGTCAGAATTTGCATAGAGAGATGTATATCGTTATTATACTGCCTTTGATGGAATAAATTTAACATCCATTGGAAAATACACATTGTTTTAACAGCCTTTTATTGTTTTGTACACGTTCAGAAATTCGTATTTTAGCTGATTTCTGTACTAAATCTAACATGCCCAGTGCTAGAGTGGAAAGACTAGCCATACTGTGTACCTCATTAATAATTATATATATCATTGCATCATATTCCTTAGTCTATCTCACTAATGGCAACAATGATGGAGATCTCTTATGCAGAACAGAATACCTCAGTGCCCCCTTAAGTCACGAAGTCTGTCTGTGACCACGGCTTCTGGGGTCCATCAAACTCTTTATTCTATTTCAGTAACAATGGTCTCTTATGTAAACTGCCTCAGTGCCCCCTTTAGTCACGAAGGCTGTCTGTGACCACGGCTTCTGGGGTCCATAACATCCACCAAACATCTCCTCAGATTACAATTATTACTTCAAACTCTTTATTCTATATCAGTAACAATGGTCTCTTATGTAAATTGCTTTAGTGCCCCCTTAAGTCACGAAGTCTGTCTGTGACCACGGCTTCTGGGGCCCATAACATCCACCAAACATCTCCTCAAATTACAATTATTACTTCAAACTCCTTATTCTATCTCAGTAATAATGGTCTCTTATGTAAATTGCCTCTGCCCCCTTTAGTGCAGCCACGAAGGCTCTCTCCACGGCTGTTGGGGCAGATAGAGTCGAGCAAACACCTCCTCAGACTCCATGGGTTGCGAGGAGTCATCTTCTTCTGTGATCGGGTATATGTTGTAATTACGCCTCGCTGCTACTGGTGCGGATGTCTCTGGAAACCCAACTGGTCTGATATCCACCTCATGCGTTATATAGGGTCCAGAATACGCAATAGGGCTTACAGGTGGTCGATTATAAGCAGCTATGGGATCTCTCAACGGGCTCACTACGGAAGGGTTATAGAAGGGCCTGGGAGCCGCATTTGGGCTTCTTAGGCGGTCTCGGTCTGGTGTTTGGGGTATCAGCGGGCGTGTGTTTGCGGTTCCGGTATTCCTGACCGAGTCCAATACGCCGAAAGGATCAATAATCGGCCTTATATCGGCTATCGGGTTGTTAGGTGGGATGTTCGGGTTGATGGGGGTGTCAGAAGGGACTGTGTCGGCGAGGCTCCCAGGAACCACCGTGCAGGACAACGTCAGCTTCATGGAATTCAGTGTCTGGATGAGGTCCTTGGATTTGGTATCATCGCTGGGCTGCAGATTTGGCGTTGGCCGTCGCGTGACCATGTTCTTGAAGAGTTCGCCGAGCTGGGAGTCGATCGAATTGCCTTGTAGCCTCTTCTGGGCGTTAGATCGGTCAGGAGTCTTCATTTCGTGGTGTTCCTCTTCGCTGTCATCGCCGTCAGTCAACCCAGCAGCCTCCGCCTCGTCTGTGGTCTCCGCCCAAATCCAAGCACTCATGAAGTTGTTGAGGACCTTCAGTATCGGCTCCATCGTTGCGTTCCTGGCGGCCTCTTCTGTGACCCTTTCCTCGTACACTTTCTTGAAGGTCTCCGCTGCCTCCTTTACCGCCTTGGACGCCTTGATCTGATCCGTCGCCTCCGTCACATCAGGCATATAAACCATACCGAGTTCTGGCCAGGCTTTCGTCACCCTCATGTACGGAGCATTCAGTCGCTCAGCCTCTTTGTTCCAGATGGCCATGTACCGTTTCCGAGCCTCTTCAATCACCGGATCTTCCTCCACCGTTTCATTCTCAATCTTGGACTTGGAAAGCTTCAAAAGATCGGTGATGGACTTTACAGCTTGTCCCTGAGAGGCGGAGGATTCACCCTCAGCTTCGGGAATAGGGAAGGACTGTCCATTCTGGCTATACTGCTCTCGTACCTTGCCTAAGATGCTCTCTATCTCGGAAATGATCTCCGCTTCCCCTTTAACTTGTGGCCTTGCGGGACCTTCCAACTCGGCAAGATCTGGAGGGAGGAAGCCATAGAGTTTTCGTCCGCTCTCGGCATCAACTTCCACTGCGTCGCTATATGTCTTCGTGGCCGCCGCTCCCGCCTCCTCTCCTACGGTACTGGGCCCTATCACATCCAGCGGACCCTCAAAGGAAGTCTTGTCCTCCGTGCTGGCGTAGGTGAGGGGCAGCGAGTCATGTGGTTGGTCATCTTGCTGTCCAATTGCGGGATGCAGTTCAGGGTTCAGCCCCGAAGATCCTGGTGCTCCTGGTAATTCGGGGACCTGAAATTATTAGAGTACTATTAGTTTTTAGTTAATCAGGTAAGATGGTGACTGTTTATAGTCTGTTATCTATCAGTCAGTTTATCTATCTATATGTCTAGTCATCTATCAGTCAGTCAGTCAGTCAGTCAGTCAATGTAAGTCACTCAGTCAGTTTTTCTATCTACCTACCTATCTATATCTATCTATCTACCTGTAAGATCTACCTATACTATCTATCTATCTATCTATCCATCTATCCATCTATCTATCTATCTATCTATCTATATCATAAACTTAAGAATTAGCCATATTAAGACAGAACACCCGCTACATATAAAGATTTCACCCGCATCCCTTAAGACTGGAGTGAGGTAATCTACAGGCAACGAACACGTATATATATAGACAATCTGGGACGAGGCAATGTTATAGTATTTGATGTTGTAGAGAGACTTACGGGCTGGGGCGCAGAAGTCACGCAGCTCGCCAAGGCAGCCATTAACGCCACCTAGAGGAAGCAAAAGGTAACATTGTAATCATCAGCTTGCCTTGATCACTCTTTAGAAGATCACATACAGACATACAAACCCACATACCTACATACCTACATACACACACACACAAACAGAGAAAGAATGCGTGTCTCTAACTAATGTACTTGCCTGTTTGTGTGTTTGTGTGTTTGTGTGTGTGTGCGTGTATGTGTATGTGTGTGTGTGTGTGTGTGTGTGTGTGTGTGTGTGTGCGCGTAACGGCACTCACTGTGGGGTCATTAGCTGTAATGGATGTGAAGAAGGTTGATGAGAGAGAGAGAGAGAGAGAGAGAGAGAGAGAGAGAGAGAGAGAGAGAGAGAGAGAGAGAGAGAGAGAGAGAGAGAATTAGACACAGACAGACAGACAGACAGACAGCGAGGGAGAGAGAAAAAAAGAAAAAAACTCAGACAACTTCAAATAACAACACACCCACACCACACTTCAGCAAAAAGCAATAACCTGAGAGCTACAAAACTACTGAGAGAGAGAGAGAGAGAGAGAAAAAAAAAAGTGTCACGCTACCTGAGCTGGCCGTAACATTTCTGAGCGCGAGGTGTGACGATGTAGGTGGCTGGGAAGTGACGGCTGCAAGTCCTGACCCACGTGTAGTCCCTCACCGTGGCCGAACTGGCTGGCTGGCTGGCTGGCTGGCTCACGGGGTAACTGACGGCTGGAAGTCCTGACCCATGTGTAGGCTCTCACCGTGCCCTAACTGACAGGCGGCGGGCGAGACAGAGTTACTGACGGCTTCAAGTCCTGACCCACGTGTAGGCTCTCACCGTGCCCTGACTGACCGACTGGCGGGCTTGCGGGGTTACTGGAAGTCCTGACCCAAGCGTTCTATCCCCCTTCCCTTGCCTGAACTGAGTAGCGGCGAGGCGGAGCGGGTAACTGATGGCTGGAAGTCCTGACCCAAGCGTTATATTCCCCTTCCCTTGCCCGAACTGACTAGGGGCGGAGGGGGCTGAGCGGGTAACTGACGGCTCCAAGTCCTGGCGTTCTGTTCCCTCTCCGTGCCCTGACTCACTAGCTGGCTGGCTCGCGGTGTAGGCTAACGGGGTAGTGTAGGGAGGAGTCGCCTGCTAATAAGACCTTCCTCGTGCCTGGGTTTCTTACTTACATATAAATGCGTGCACTCCCTTCTTCGACCCCTCCTCCTCCTCCTCCTCCGTTTTCCTTCCTTCCCTCGCTCTCTCTCTCTTCCTACCTCCTATGTGTTCCTTTTTTCGCCTGCATCCCTCCTCCTCCTCCCTCCTCCTCCCTCCTCCTCCTCCTTCTCTCCTATCCATCTTTCCATCTTCCTCTTATTTGCATCTCTTTTCATTTTTTGCTTTAATTTCTCCTACCTTCCCCTCCTCCCCTCCTCCTCCTCCTCCTCATCCTCTTTATTTACCCTCATCTCGAATCCATTCTCTCCTCCTCCTTCTTCTGTAGTCTTTTATCCATTCTTTCTACCCTCTCTACCTTCGTGTATTTTCAAGTATACACAAATATATGTATCTTGGGTGAATGTAGCTTTCGAATACAAGCGAACTTATGTAAAAGTGTATATTTGATGTATAATACTGAGTAAATAAAATAAAAAAAGAATATATATAGTGGGAGTGGGGTTAAGATGGCATAAGAACCTCCATCCTTTAGAGATCAGAACTGCATTTTTTTACAGTAAAGGAAGCAGTTCAAGGCTATTAATCGAAAACAAAAAGCCCGCTAAGTTTTGCCCCTATGAAAGCAGAGAAGAGTGGCTATATCTGTATTTATAAGCGTATACCTCAATAACTTACAAAATCAAACCTAATCAAATCTAATCTAATCTAATCAAATCTAATATAATATAATCTAGTCTAAGCTAATCTTCACCTCCAAGCCTCCCTTCCACGCCTCCTTTTAAGATTATAGATGCATATTGTATTTTATTTCTGTATACCTCAATAACTTTAATCAAATCTAACCTAATCTTCACCTCCAAGCCTCCCTTCCACGCCTCCATCCTTGCTGCATCTTCCCATTCTTTCTCTCATCTCCATTCCGCCTTCGTGCATGTGCTGTCTTCTGCCTCTGGGTCATGCGGTGTACATATAAGACCCTTCCCCTCCCTCTCCGAGCCCTCTGTTTACCGTTCTTCGGATTGGGGCAGCGAGTGTGTGTGTGTGTGTGTGTGTGTGTGTGTGTGTGTGTGTGTGAGACCGTTCGATTCGCCCACCTCCTCCTCGTCACACGTTCCGATTTTTGTGGTTTCTTGAAATATTTTCCGTCTATTTTTTTTTTTTTTTTTTTGCTTCTTCTTCTTTGGACAGTCATGAAACGATCTCCTGAAGACTTTTTATTTTCCATTTTCTGTTTCTTTTGATTTTTGAGGATCTTTCTAGCGATGTCTTTGGTCCAATTTCTTTTTTCCTAAACTATATAACGATTTCCTGATGATTTTTTCCTTTTTTATTTCTTTTATTTTTGAGGGACTTTCTAGTGATTCCCTTCGTTCTGTTCATTATTTTTTCTTCGTTGTAAATTATGTACCTTCAAACTTTTAATTCAGATATCTATTCTTCGTTTATTTATCATACATTCTTTTTAATCATCCTCTGGCACGAATTTCTTTGGCTACATTTCCTTGCGGCAAAAAAAAAAAATCCCTCAACTCAGCTTATCATGGCCTATCAAAGCGTCAAACTTCAGCAGGAAATCGCTTTTTATAACACGAAAGTATACGATTTTACACTCTATGGCATGAATTTCTTAGGCTACATCTCGTTACGGCAAAACTGATCCCTCAACTAAGCTTATCATGACCTATCAAAGCGTCAAACTCCTACAGGGAATCACTTTTTTTTTTATAACATGAGGATATACGATTTATACATTCTATGGTACGAATTTCTTAGGCTATATTTCGTTACGGCAAAACTAATTCCTCAACCAAGCTTATCATGGCCTATCAAAGCGTCAAACTCCTACAGGGAATCACTTTTTTTTTTTATAACATGAGGATATACGATTTATACATTCTATGGTACGAATTTCTTAGGCTATATTTCGTTACGGCAAAACTAATTTCTCAACCAAGCTTATCATGGTCTATCAAAGCGTCAAACTTCAGTAGGAAATCGCTTTTTATAACACGAGAACATATGATCAATGACTTTAACCGCTACGTCGTCTTTCTATGGCTATTTTCTCCCCCAACGCGCACATCTAAGCCAGGAAGGTCACCTCTAACACCACCAATAGTTTCAGCCGAGGGAGGATGGATGAGCTAGCCAATTTTTCGATGCTAACATGAGCCCCGCCCGCCGCCCGCAGCCTCCACTTCCTCCACCAATATTGACTGATCTGCGGACGCTTTCGGCTTCCACACGAACAACCATTTCCAAAGACAATGTAAGGGAAGAAAAGAAAGAAAAAGGAAGAAAGAAAGAGAAGAAAGCCCCCAAATCACTAGACAGAAGTAGCCTATTGCAAGTATGTTCAGTTTAGGTTGCATGGAAAAGTGTCTTGATTTGCCTCTATCTATCTATCTATCTATCTATGTCGATTAATTTATATATGTATGTTTCAAGCTATCTATCAATGAATGAGTCAGTCCATCTATCTATCTGTCTAGTTATCTATCCAACGTGTCAATCTTCAAACTATCTACCAGTCTAAATATCAACGAATAAAGGAATCAGTCTATCTATCTATCTATTTATCTATCTATCTATCTTTTCTTCCCGTAGCAATGGATTCAGTAGCCTATATATAGCGTCTGGAGTAGAGGTTTTCCGTTCACGTTTATGATGTAGAAGTCTTGTCAAAGTATCACCAGGCTCATACAACTACCCATGGAAACACTAACACAACCTCTACGAAACCATTATCTATCTTTCTATCTATCTGTCTTTATCTTTCCTCTACGTAACCTATATATATGTGTCTCTCTGTAGTTCTCTGTGTATCTTTTCTTCTTGAGTGGGTGGCTTGCAGGTCGCGTGAGGTGAGGTGGCGACGCACACCGTTACCCCTGCAGCCTCCCTCGCCTTGTTTAGGAGTCCTCGTCTTGACACACACCATTGACCGAGCACTGACTTGCGGTTCAACACCTCTTCAACGCTTCAAAAACAGACTCCGGGTTTTCAATGTGACAAATGACTTTACTGGGCTCACAAAAGACAAAAGAAGAAAAAGAAAAAAGAAAATAGAAGACGAAGGCTGCAACGTATGTAAGACAGCATCCTCGAAGATTTTTGAAAGAGATTTGAGAAAAAAACATCACATCTCGATCTCTTCATCTTTTTTTTTTTTTCTCTCTCTCTCTCTCTCTCTCTCTCTCCGGATCTTGATTATAGTGTGACCAACTCGAGAAAGACAAAGACTGCAACGCATCTAGACAGTAACCTCAGTATCTAGATGGCAACCTTATAATTTTTGGAGAGATTTGAGAGAGAGAAAAAACTTACAACTTTGATCCATTTCTCTCTTTTTCTCTCTCTCTTTCTGGATCTTGATTATGGTGTGGCCAAAAAGGGAACTACTGGAGGAAGACAAAGACTGCAACGCATCTAGAAGGCATACTCGAAGATTTTGGAGATTTGAGAAAGTACATACAACCTAGATATCTATTTTTCTCTCTCATTCTTTCACCGTATCTTAACGCTACTGTGACCAACAAGCCAGATTCTTCTTTTTGATTTGGGGACAGAGTAACTGCTCACCTACATTTTAAGAGTCGCGAGAATGAGGCGGAGCAGGCGACTTACTTTCCCCGCGTGTAACAGTGTGAGCCGAGTTGTTTTGGCCGCTCTTAATGACACCTAAGACTCGGTGGCTACGCACGCACGAAGCTGCTAATGACGGAAGGGGGACTGACACTTTAAGCCATTAACGTCAATTTCATGGGTAACCCTAAAAAAATGAACAGCTGACACTTCCTCATTCTCCCATGGATATATTTTCTTGTTCTTCGTATAGAAAGCGTAGAAGGAACCAAAATACCAGAACAAAAGAACAAAGAAGAACACTAGAGCAAAATTTCAGACCAGCAGCATCAGTTTCGGTCGTAATCCACATGGACTAAATAGCACTCTCTCCCCCTGATTCTACCATCGATCCTGTTCTTTGTCAATCATAAGAAAGCGTAGAAAGAACAAATAAAGAACGCAAGAACAATATTTGAAACCCGGAACATCAATTTCGGTCGTATTTCACAGCAGACACTCTGTTTTTTTTCCAATGATTTCGTTCTTTCTCCAGCGTAAGAAAGCGTAGAAAAGTGGAGAGGAAATGGACACAAGAGGAAATGGATACGACTTTTAATGACAGCCCTAAAATCAGACTACCCGCCGAGAGTTTCTGGGGTAATTTGGAGAAATGAATAGCTAGCTCTCGTCGCCTGGAGCATAGGTGTCGCCGCGAGCGTCTGTGCTAGATGAGCGGCGACACACTCCGGCACGTCCCCGGCATGGACCTGACCCCAAACTTTCCAGAAAAGAAAACACTCGGGCGATGAAAAAATGACACGATGATCAACGGGAAAGTCCGAAATGACAAATTTATTCTTGCTTCTCTTGTTCTACAAATGTTTTTTTTTTTCCTTTTTCTTTTCCGATTTGTCAGCGCCTAAAATAAGTGTCTTTATACAATTTTATGGGGATTGTATTTTTTGGGGTATATTTTAAAATGGAGACGATCTATGATGCATGCTTCTGACACTAACCATTGACTGTTTTCATCTTTCCATACACACGAGATCTACCGTCATTTGTACCCGCTGACGTCACGCGAGCAGGCAGGCCTATGCAGCAAGCCATGACTCAGCTTGTTTTGTGGTGCATGACCCGAGAGAGGAAACACAGCCAGAGTAGCGTCGAGACACATCTTTCACACGACCAGCGGCCCGGCAATCCCACAACCTGCATGCGGAGAGCGCTGAGTCACGCCGGGAAACTGCCGGCGGCAACGGCGGCGGCGGAGCACGATTCTCATTCAGTGCTCAGTTGTGATCAGTTGTTCCGTGAGTCGCTACCGCTGTGCGCACTTCACTCACGCCGGGCTGAGCAGCGCCGTGTCCCATCACTGCTGGTTTGCCGTCACCATGATGTCCGCCGCGGCCAAGTTCGTGCTGCCGTCCCTGGCACTCCTGGGTTTTGTGTGCACGGGGGCCATGGCCTACCCTCAATCTCAGCCGACAAGGGACGTGGAGGAGCTACGCTCCGCCTTGGCCATGTCCCAGATGATCCTGGCCCAGCAGGCGCAGCTCTTCAGGGAACTCATCAACGCGACCAAGGAAAGCCACAGATGCTGCAACGCCGGAAAGTCAGGTGAGGCGTTGTGCCAAAGTTTTGTTCTGCGACGCGCGACACTTTGCCGGGCCGGTAAAGAGTTGCTGCCGGGCACTCCGAGAGGGGATCATGAACCTATAATAAGAAGTTACTTTATCTGTGGTAATAATTGTTTGTATCAGGAAAATGAAATGAATCCGCCTCGCACGTGATTCGACTGATAAAAAAACACTACAGTGGCTATGAGCACTGACTTGACGCACGCTGGACACGCGAGCAGAAGTTGGAGCCACGGAGTCGCTGCTTCTCACACGCCGAGGCTGCTTCACGCATACCCCAGAGTTTTATTTATATTTTTATATCGCTGTTACTTTCAGGGAGAAGCATGTCACCCTGTGAAAATACTACAAAACAGATCCTAGGACTAAAAAAAAATGTGTATGTAATTAACTACGGTTTGGACTCGTGATCGCTAGTAAGTATCCTCCCCAAATGAGCTTGGAGCCCACAAGTAACGGATCTCTGGGTACGGCTGAAACCTCACACACACACACACACACACACACACACACACACACACACACACACACACACGGGAGGTGGGACAACCCCCGACTGACACCTGGAACCGTGGAGGTATTAAGGGCCTGGAACCCATTCACTGCTGGGTGGACAGAGGGCACGGACGGATTAGTTTCCCTATTTTCGTCTCCTCTCCGCCTGGGAATCGAATCCAGGAATCGAATCCCTGAACTCACGGGTCCGAGGCGAGTGTGCTGCCACTGCCCTGTATGTGATTACAGAATGTTGAGATATATCCTTTAACTCATAATTATCAGTGGCGCTATTTATTTTCGAAGTAAGGCATGGAGTTAGGTTTTCATCGCATGTGCTAAAAACTACAGACTCGCAGATGTGGTCATGACAACGCAGCCGCTGTGAGAACACGTCTTCACCACGCTGAAATTACATCCCCCGTTTTCACAGTAAAGAATGAAGCAAGATTTTTATGGCATGTATTGTTAGAAACTACAGACGGGAACCTCGTATCGGGATGTGGTCTAGACAACGCAGCCGGTGTGAGAAAACGTACACCTCCTTGGCAGGCTGCAATTACATCCCCAGTTTTCAAAGTAAGGCAAGCTGCTAGGTTTTTATCTCATGTATTGTTAGAAACTACAAATAGGATACTCGCAGATGCGGTCCAGACAACGCAGCCACTGTGGGAAGGAATACACGTCTTCACCACACTCCAATTACACCCCCGTTATGGCTGTGTGAAATAGCTGACACGTCCATCATCGCCGCCACGGTAGTCTGCCTCTTCACTCACACCGTGGAATTACACCGCCCAGACCTCAATAGTGTTCAGAACGTGTGACGCGTGACCAGATCCGGCGCCGTTATGTTATTATCTGGTCTGGGCGCCTCGTCATCGCGCGTAATAGTGGTCAGACTCTTTCTACGACGGGTTTTACGGTTTAGTTAAGTCATCCGTTGTCAGGGTGTTAGTTAATAATGGATGTGTTCAGCGCGTCTTAGGTGTTTGCGAATGAAGGCTATCTCCCATCTTCAGTCTCCTCTCTTTCTCTCTCCAGTTCTCAGCCCCCTCTTTCTCCCATCCTCCGCCCCCTCTTCCTCTCATCCTCAGACCCCCACCCTCTCTCTCCCCCATCCTCATAAATGCAAACCCCTCCCCCACCCTCTCTCTCCCCCATCCTCATAAATGCAAACCCCTTTTCTCTTCCTCCGAGCTCTTCCTCTTCTTTCTCCTCTCGCACTTCCCTGTTATACGTCCATTCATTTCCCAGTCAGACCCGCCTCAAACTTTCAAGGGATTCTGTATTTCCTTTCAGTTTTGGGACTTCCTCTTTTCATTCAGTAGTATTATAGACAAGATCGAGTATTCCTGTTCACGCGTTCATCCCTTTCCCATGCAGACCTGCCTCAGATTTCAAGGGATACTCAATTTTCTTTCAATTTTGGGACATTTTTTCATTTCCATTCGATAGTTTTGGACAACGTAGAGTTTTCCTGACCAACCGCACGGCCACACTCACATTCGATAAGGCTTTCGCAGGAGTTGTGGGGATGTCCATAGGTAGCTTCATGAACCTGGTGGTGGTAGTTTGACCCTTCCTCTGTAACAGGAACCTAAGAAAACACTCATGAGAACCCAATTGATCTTCCTTTTGACCTTTGGAAATTGTTGATGTAAGAGATGAAAGCGTTTGAGGATAGCCTACTAACCCATCCCTCTCTCCTCAGACCTCACGGAGTCCACGCTGGATTGCCCCGCGCCCTTCCAACGGGTCGTGGATGAGTGCTTCTTTATGAGTACAAATTCGCTCACCTGGGAGAACGCTAGACACTCCTGCGTGGGTATGGGCGCAGACCTGACCACGCCCACCTACCTCTACTCCCTCAGGTCCTTCATTCGGCAGGGAAGAAAAGGTAAGGTCTCTCTCTCTCTCTCTCTCTCTCTCTCTCTCTCTCTCTCTCTCTCTCTCTCTCTCTCTCTCTCATCCTCTTCATCCCACTTGTGTTCCTCTCGCCTCTCCTTCTCTTTCTTTCCTCTTATCCTCTTTCTTGTTTAATTGCTTCTCTCTCTCCTTTCTCACTCTCCTTCATGCCATTTCTACGCTTTCATATCTCCTGCTTTCGTCTCTGTCTCTCTCTTATTTCCTTCCTACGTATACCTTCTTATTAATTCCTTTCCCTTTGTTGTTCTTTCTCCTATGCCTGTTACCCCCCCTCCCTCTCTCTAAAGTGCAGTCTATCTATCTATTCATATATCAATAGGGTCTTTTTTCTTTACTCAGATGTACTAATCGAACATCCTTTTCTCCCACAATTTACGCCGTGACACAGAATTCCACACCAGTCGTAAGTTTTGGGGTTGAGTTGTTTGTTTCCTCAATCGGCTATTTCAGAATCCAAGGAGTCTTAATAACTTTACATGGCGACCCCCTCTATACCCCTCCCTAACTCTCACCCCAGTCCCACACATATCCCTTCACACCTCCCATATGCACAAGTTAATAAAGTTCTTAGATTCGCATCCATACACACACACACACACACACACACACACCTTAGCTAAATACTCTCTCACCTTCCTATAGGTTGTAATGGGTAATCCCAATGCTAGTTTTATGAGCTTAAGCGACGAGGCTTCTGCACTGCCATGGATGTGAAAACCACTCATGAGAACTAGACTAATCTCCGTGGCCTTGGGAAATGATTTTTGTGAGAGCTAAAAGCATCTGAGTACGGGTCTTTAGCTCTCTCTATAACCGTTATGGGTAATTTTGGAAGCCCATTTTTCAGTGATTTTGGCTTCCCCCCCAAACCCCGGTTCCCCACAGTTCCCCAGGCTTGTCTTGGGGGGTAGGGGGGGCTGGAGTGGCGGAGGGGGAGGCGGACTTCTTATAAAGTATTACCCCGTTAGCGCAGACAGACAATAACGGCATTAAGCGTGTTCTCACCATCAGGGTCTCGCATACGGTCGGTGTGGGTCGGCGGGAAGGATAACGGACCGGAAGGCTGGCGGTGGTTGAACGGCCTCCCTGTCAACGATGCCGAGTGGGGGAAGAAGCAGCCTGATGCGAAGCGGGCGGCGAGCAGATGTCTGGCCCTGCGCCCGGGCAGTCACCCGCTGCTTTACGACGAACCCTGCCGCTCGACGCTTCGCTACGTGTGTCAGTACAACGGCGAGTTAAAGTAACGCCGCCAAGCTAAGCAAGGGCCGGATTCTCAAGCATTCCAGGGCTCACACATCACATTTACTAAGGCTTTCGTAGAGGTTGTGGCGGGTCATCCCATGGGTAGTTTTATGAGTCTAGAGTGGTTCTTTGGCGAGGGTTTTGAGCCGTGAATGTGAAAACGACTCATGAAGGGAGCCAGAGGGAAAGGAAAGGGAAGAAGGAAGCAAAAGGCGAGGGAAATAAAGGGAGAAGCTAAAGAAAGGGAAGAAGGGAAAGTAAGGCAGGGGTATTAGTCTTCCCATGGGTATAGTTTTATGAGCCTAGAGTGGTTGTTTGCCGAGGCTTCTGGCCCGTGAATGTGAAAACCACTCATGAAGGGAGAAAAAGGGAAAGGAAAGGGAAGGAGAGTGAAAGGGAAGGGAAATAAAGGGAGAAGCTAAAGAAAGGAAAGAAGGGAAAGGATAGGGAAGGGTAGCAGTAGTATTTCCACGGGTAGTTTTACGAGTCTAGCGGTATAGTTTGACGAGGCTTCTCAATCATGGCAATAAAACCACTCATGAGACCCCGCAATCCCGCAGCCGACTCATCTCCTTTGTGGCCTTCGGAAATAGTTGTGAGAGCTGAAGGAGTCTGAGGATACGGGCCCAGGACTGAGTTATACCCACAAGAGGACTGGACAACTGGTCAGCTTGATCCTATAAAATGTCTCTCAATGTTTTTTTTATGGTAGATTACGATCATGTTTTTTTTCTTTCCTTTTTTCTCTATTTCTTTATCTTATTCTTTCTTAATGCCGCAAAAATCACTACAATCAGTTCGAGACGCGGCTTCAAGTGCTTCGAATTGGGTTTTGTGAACTAGCTGCGAGCGATGGACATACCGTAGTTTCGATAAGGAACATTGTTACCACGTTATGCTGTGGACAGTTATAAATGGATGCTTGTTAACTTATTGAGATGTAGTGGATAGTTTATTTATTATGTATTTATTTTGTCACGAGTTGTTACCGCACATGTTAATTAGCACAAACCTTACCTTAAAACCTTCTAGCAATCCTCAATAGCTAGAAATATTATAGATCCCCCTGAGAACATAGTATTAGCTCACCCCTTACTGCATACCTTACCTTACATCCTCTTAGCAATCCTCAATAGCTAGAAATATTATAGATCCCCCTGAGAACATAGTATTAGCTCACCCCTTACTGCATACCTTACCTTACATCCTCTTAGCAATCCTTATTAACTGGCAATGACATAGATTCCCTCTGAGAACATAGTATTAGCTCACTCATTACCGCACATGTTACCAATACCTTACCTTACAATCTCCTAGCAATCCTTATTAACTAGCAATGATATAATTCCTCTGAAATCATATTAGCTCACCCTTACTGCATGTTACCAATACCTTACCTTATCTCTTAGTAATCCTTATCAGCTAGCAATGATATAGATCCTCCTATAGCAACATAGTGTTAGCTCAAGCTCCTCGCCAGCTCAGCACCCTTCAACTGGCAGGGCATTATTATAGTACTGTTCAACACCTTGTCCACCAATAAAGGGGTGTCACGTGTTGGCTCTGTACCGGGTTGTTTTTCTTTCCTTGGGGTGTTATCTTCGGCGACACAGTGCTGGGTGATGGACTATTGCAGACTGAAACCAAATGGGCATCACATGTTGACTCTGTACCCACTTGTTTTAATTTCCTTGGAGTGCTATCATCGGCAACACAGTGCTGGGTGATGGACTATTGCAGACTGAAACCAAATGGGCATCACATGTTGGCTATGTACCCACTTGTTTTAATTTCCTTGGAGTGCTACCATCGGCGACACAGTGCTGAGTAGTGGACTAATGTGGACTGAAACCAAATTGGGCATCACATGTTGACTCTGTACCCACTTGTTTTAATTCCCTTGGAGTGCTATCATCGGTGACACGGTGCTGAGTAGTGGACTAATGTAGACTGAAACCAAATTGGAGATTACATGTTGGCTCTGTACCCACTTGTTTTAATTTCCTTGGAGTAAGTGGGAGCCATTACAAAGGCAATCCCACGCCTACTACTGGACTGGACTGGACACCACGGAGCGAGGAGGTGGGAAGGTGTGGATTCAGAGACAATATTTTTAAGTTACTCATTTATTATAAGCATTAGTTTAATCAGAAGCTGTTTAAATACAAAAAATATTCTATAACGGTTGGTCTAGTTGTATATTTAACCAAAAAAAACTTTAGTACATCAGACTTCATTAAATTATAAACTTTACCTTGTGCCCTATAATTAAATCTTTCACTGGGCTCCTATACTTTATTATTTACAACTTACAACAAAGCATGAAAGCAAAGGGTTTATACAAACAAATACAACGAAAAGTAAGAGCGTAAGAAAGCTGTCTTGAACTCAACGTGTTAAAAGACAGCAGAAAAAAACGGAGATAGGCTGCCGGGGGTGACGAGGCAAGGACGACAGACCCTGATGTAGAAAGTTGATGTTGGTACTTTCTGAATAACCCGGAACCAGGCTGCCTCCCTCGCCCCCTCACACCCGCCAGCCTAACCTTGCATCCCAGAACCACCCAAATTCTTGTATGTGTTTGAGAACCGCTCCCTTATGACCTCGGGGACAAACATTTGAGAGTACGCGGGAATGATCACTTGGCTGTCACTTCCTTTGAAATCAGCTAGTGACTCAGATAAGCGCGCCGGGCCACAATCACACGAGGGCCTGGCGCTTGCCATCCGTCGATCAGCACAACCGCCTTCCTTGTACGTCTATTAGTAGCACAAATTAGAACCACTGAGGAGCATGTTTTTAACGTTTTCGAGTACCAGTATTATTCACTTAATGTAGTATAAATTCTATAGACTATTAAGCACCATCAAACTCCTGTTGAATTTGGAGCAGTAGAAAAAAAAAGGCAGTTTGGCAACCTATCATACCCCCTTAAGGCTTGTTGCGGGACAAGCACGTGGACAGTGGTTAGGTGTGAAGCATTAATGGTGAGTACACAAAAACTGCCTTAATCTATGAACCAGTCGGTGAATGGGTTTGCTAGCTTGAGCTTCTCTGGTTCAACGCTTTTGGATGTAAAAAAATATATAAAATGAATAAACTGTGCAAGACGTGACACAAATATTTCGCGATATCAAAATCTTGTGTTTGGCCAAAAGAATAAAACAGTAAAACTTTGTCTTTGAAGACTTGCACATAAACAACCTACTTTAAAGCATGCAAGATATGTTGAGTGGAATGGCTGAGAAATTTAAAATGGGCTTGCACTACCATATATATATATATGTATATATATACTTTATATATATAGATATCACTTTTCATGGCGACGCCCGGCATGCCACAACCACCAGTGCGTGACCACTGTGCTGCGGCGGCAGCCAACGGGACAACGCCAGCGGTCTGTGGGTGTGCCGGCCCCGCCACGTTGTTAGGCAACAGGACGTGTCCTGTCATAGTATCACAAATGCTAGCAAATTCATGGAAACAGGTATTTCATAAAAAGAAAAAAAGGGAATTTATGCAAAAGGACTTTCCGCACAGAACGGTTCCGTCGTGTGCCGGAAGAGGAAATTCATGGTCAGACGTCCTAGGGATTAAAGTTTTAAAGCTTTGTTCCAAATAGCGTGCCGGCAGACACACTGCCGAGGCACTCTCCAATAGTGACCAGTACACCATTGCTCACACTTAATTAAGACAACTTAAGTTAACTTGAAAGTAATTTCAGACCAAAAATTAATTGGAGAGCAATTACAGTTCAGAAATTAGATGCATTTCAGGATGTATTACAATATACAAAATAATATATCCTGCATTTGCTTCTCTGCCACAACCTTTCGTTCAGTCCTATACTCTGCGCTTGGGTTCCATAATTCCGGTTTTCCTTGCTACGCCGGTCGGGGTGTCGGAGGCTCCAGAGGACTTGCGGACCAGCCTAGTAGTTCCACCGGTGCTGCTGGAACCGGAAGGAGTCCGAGTCCTGAAAACAGGGCTCAGAATTACCTAGTGTTTGTGTGGTGCTCTTGGTCCTGAGGCAAATGGTTTTCTGTGACTATGAAAATTAATAGAAAAAGCTGCTTAGTAAGTGTAGCGAGCTTATTCAATTGTTCTAGTGAAAAATGTAACACAGATCAATGAGACTAAGAAAATGCTGCAAAAGAGATATGATTTTTTTAGGGAATGTGAAGTATAAGTGATATCTGAGGCTTGGATTTCGTACATTTTGTAAAACCTGTCCAAAACTTTTAAATCTCGAGAAGTTAACACTGTCTAGCATCTGACTGAAGCAAAGCCCTGAGAGATGTGAGGTTTCTGGACGCTACATATTCAAAGGGGGATTAACACACAGAAATCTAGTGGCATGGCATGGTGGACAAGTATATGAACGATGAATGATACAGTAAGAAGTAAAAGGACAGGGCTGTCGGAAGGTTGAGTTAACATGGGTCGGATCTACCGTTGCCAGATTATTGTACTCAGAGCCGCGTATTTACCGGTTTCTGGCCCTTAACTGTTCCCAAGAAGCACCAATGATTTACCATTTAAACGATACCCATATATGAAGGCATTTTTTTTTTTTTTTTACAACAAAGGAGACAGCTCAAGGGCACACAAAAAAGGAAACAATAATAAAAAAAAAAAAAGCCCGCTACTCGCTGCTCCTAAAAAGGATCCAAAGAAGGTGGTGATGAAAGCAGTTTTTGGGCCTGAAATCAGCAAACATATGAGGCAGTACGACAATCTGGCAATGTCGGAGGGATCAGGTTATGAACACTAGTACAAGGCGGAGTGATGTGACAGAGAGGGAAAGACAGAGGGAAGAAGGACGGAAGACGAACAATACAAAATCTTGGGGAGAGAGAACAGTGGCTTGTCCTGAACATGCTCACGAAACAGACTAAAGTGCGTACAGTATCAAATCGAAAGGACAGAACGGAGGAAGAAAGTAACATCAGGAATTATCTTATATGGAGGAGTCGTATAGATTAAGTTTGCATATGAGAAAAGTAATGGTGGTGAAGTCCTTGGGAAATATGAAATCAAACCAAGATGCAGATATAGTGTTGAAATGATGGAGTTTGAGAGACGTGACAAGATGACATATTCTGAATTTATTGTGGAGTTTCATGGAGGAAGTTCTTGGGAAATATCAAGTCAATCCAAGATGCAGATATAGTGTCGAAATTGATAGAGTTTGAGAGACGTGAAGAGGTGACATATTCTTTATTCAATGTGGAGTTCAATGGTGGAAGTTCTTGGGAAATGTCATGAAATCAAACATCAAATGAACGTGTAAATATGGTGTTAAGAAGATGGAGTTTAATGGAGGTGAAGAGTTGGTGGTATATGTATTTTTTTTTACACTTATTATTTTCATTTTGGTGGTGAAGTTCGTGGGAAATCTAAACTCAAATCAAGATGGATATATAATGTTGAAATAATGAAGTTTAATAGAAGTGAAGAGGTGGCATATATTTTCTACATATTGTGCGGTTTGTTGGTGAAGTCGTAGAGAAATGTTATGAAATTGAGAAGATCTAGATATGGAGTTCAGATGATGGAGTTTTTAATGGAGGTGCAGAGGTGGTATACATATTTTTCTATCTACTGTGCGGTTTACCTTGTGGTGGGAGTCTTGAGTGTGGTGGTGAGTGTGGCAGAAGTTTTTGGTCTGCAAGAGGCATTAAAAGTTAGCCGAGTTACTTAGCACACACACTCACACACTCGGACAAAATAACACTTCCGAGACACTGCTGCTCTCCTCTCCTACACACACTCGACACTCAAAAAATCTGCTAACGTATCTAGACTATAAAAATATTCACAAAAAAAGAGTATTATTAGGCATTACCATCACATTACCATACTGTTAACATATCAAACTAGTCAAGTATTACCACACATGCAAGTCTAAAGTATCAATCTCCATGTGAACTAGCTATACTCAAAATATTAGCAAAAAAACCTGCATTCGTTTACTCGTGACAAACTCTGGACTACTCGATACACACACACTTGCAGGTCATGGCAGATGCAGACACCACCTACCCATGCGCCGCACACCCACATGTTAGTTACCTCAGTGTTGGAATTTTGCTGGAGGAATGATTGGAGTTAAGACTAGTTGTTGATGATGTTCGGGACCTGCAGGGATCATAGGGGTGTGTACTTACAGAGGAATAGGAAGGGATACTTGTTGGTTACTATAGTGAAAGCAGACTGGAGAGATTGTGAGTCCGTTCCTCCCTGCCGCTCTCCCACACAGTCCTGACACCTATCTCCTCCTCTCATATGTAAACTATAGGTGACATACGAGAGGAAGAAATCGACGTTGGGGACTGTGTGGTAGAATGTCAGGGAGGAAAGGACCAGCGGAAAATGATCTCGTCAATCTGGTTTAGCTATAGGAGACAAGAATGGCATGACTATAAAGTTAACTAGTGTTTTGTATCCAGACATTAGTTACTGTACATTCTAATCAAGCACTAAGTAGTATGTTATCACTTAAAAAGATGATTCATGTCACTTTGAATATATATATATGCAATTCATGAGGTCACTTGGGTTTAATGTTGTTTGGTCATGATTGTCACGCTGAAGATAACTCCTGTCGCCCGTTTACCTGAGAGGGGTTCCCGCTACACTCAGGTTAGAGGCGGACCCAGAGAGGTTAGTCCTGGAGGGAACCACAAAGAATATCCATCACCAAATTGTCAACCATAGTATATCATAATGCATGGGAAAGCTATTCTATACTGGTAAGCTATTCATTATGTTAGTCTAAGTTAATGATCAATGCAAATATATGTTTCTTGCTGTCTAAATGCACATGAGTTAACCAGTTCAACCATAGTATAATGTGCGATATGGGAGAGCTATTCATTATGTTAGTCTAAGTTAATGATCAATGCAAATATATGTTTCTTGCTGTCTATTGCATAAGGAGTTCTGCTATGCCTACATTCTTCTGTCTAGCATTGTATAGTTCTTAGACTGGCAAGCTTCAAGGGTTGTTATATATGACCATTCAAAACATATAGCAAACTCTACAGTTCATCTAAATACATCTATCCAGGGATTTCTCAAGGCACAAGAGTCTTCAAATTGTGGTCTAAGAATTGATTAAAAATGTGGTCTTATTAGCTTACACGACTAGGAGTGAGTATGTGAATCCGATTGCTTAAGGCACTGAGTATCAAATTAACATCTACCATGCAAGACTCATTCAAATAGTACCACATAGTTCAATCCAATACTAAATGTTATCTTGAAACTACAATATCAGTCTATGGATCTGGACTAGAGGAAATCTACTGGGAAGAGGGAACATTGGGGGCATGGTAATAGAGTACATCTTAGAGGATAAAATCATAAGCTTAAAACAAACAGTATAAAGGCGAAGCATAAACCTCGTAACGTCAAACCCATGCAGCCAGGAGGGAGACCGTGCAGGGCCGGTGTGATACTGGGGACACTGAGCGGGGGATGACTCCGAGTTTCCTTCCCAATGAATAGCAAGTTGGAAATTACTGCAAGACCTCGCGGAGAACTTATTTATATGAGTACGTTTATAGAGATTATGTGTTGTTACTTTCTGTCTTGAAGGGGAAGCTGATTTTTTGCTAATACATATTATGTGATTCATTTTAAAAGGTCTTATACCGAGTTTGAAATTACTGCAAGACCTCGCGGAGAACTTATTATATGATTACGTTTATTTATTTTCAGTGTTGTTACTCTCTCTCTTGCTTGATTACGAAGGGGAAGCTGATTTTTTGCTAATACGTATTATGTGATTCATTTTAAAAGGTCTTATACCGAGTTTGAAATTACTGCAAGACCTCACGGAGAACTAGTTTATATCAATACGTTTATCCATATTTTTTACATTGTTGCTCATTCTGTTGCTTGATTACGACAACCTATTTACTTAGATTAGTGTGATTCATTTTAAAAGGTCTTCTTCCTTCGACAGATTAGCATAACAGCAATATTTCTTTATATTACCATGGTTAATTTAAAAGAGGTTGTATTCCTCCAACAGATTAGCATAACAGCAATATTTCTCGATGATTATGAAGAGGAATGTAATTATAGTTGTTTATATTACCATGGTTAATTTAAAAAGAGGTTGTATTCCTCCAACAGATTAGGGTAAAAGCAATATTTCTCTATGATTACGAAGAGGAATGTAATTATAGTTGTTTATATTACCATGGTTAATTTAAAAAGAGGTTGTATTCCTCCAACAGATTAGGGTAAAAGCAATATTTCTCGATGATTACGAAGAGGAATGTAATTATACTTCCTTATACTGCTGTGGATAATTTGAAAAAAGGTCGTATTCCTCCAACAGATTAGGGTAAAACCAATATTATTTCTGCTACGACTCAAGTGGAACATAATGGCAAGAAACGAAAGTCGGATGAGTGACATTACGTATATAAGAAATCACATTATTTAATCAAAAACTAATACTTGAATCTGAGCTTACTGAACTGAGGACTGATGGTTGTAGTGGATTAACAGCTTAAGAATTGATTTAGCTTGAAATACAATAAAAAATAACGTCAACCGGCAGAAATTTCTCTCTCATTGGTTCGGAAACTCGGCGCCGTACTATCAGGAAGCAATCAAGGGGTACAAAACCACACCAGATATATCTGCGACAACACAATTTACCGTTCCCAATCAGAGGCAGGACCCGCAAGAACCGGAATTTTGGTCCTAAAGAGAAAGACACCCGTCAACCGATGTACCAGAGTTGAAAAGCCAAGAGCCAGCCAAGGTTAATATCACTGAATTTTTAGCACAAGTGATTATTTATTTTCCCGCTACTTGTAAAAACCCAATTTCCCATCACCATTTTTTCAACATTGCCCCGTAAATTTAAGCCAAGGTCAATATCACTGAATTTTTAGCTCAAGTGATTATTTTCTTCCCCACTACACTCGTAAAAACCCAATTTCCCATCACCATTTTTTCAACCTTGCCCCCAAATTGAAGCTGCCTGCCCAAGAGGAATTTTGAGGGAGACTTGAAAGCCTCCTCCTACACCTGTCACAGATTATATTAGTTGAGGTAAACTTAAGTAACCGAAGCAGCTTGTTACAGAAGCATTAAGTGTTTATATATTTCCATGAAGTCACTGTTTATATGACCACAGTAATCATGTACAAGAATATCACTGAAACATGTAGTACTAATAATAATAAGAATTCATGCTTGGCTTAAGGCTTCAAGGCCACCTAAATGTAATGTTCCTGTACCGTTTTATATGCAAATGAAAGCCAGAACTGAATTATGACGAAAGCGTGACGCGTATGTCTGCAAAAGTAGGGACTTGTAAGCTTTTCCCTTCCTGCCACCCCATGACGCACTCTTCCGACTGAGGACATTCATGTTAAACTGGGTGAGTATTCTTACTTCACCACTGACTATGTGTGTGAGTGTATGTGTTGGTATACGTGTGTGTGTGTGTGTGTGTGTGTGTGTGTGTGTGTGTGTGTGTGTGTATAGCTGTCAGTATGGGTGTGTGTGTGTGTGTGTGTGTATAGCTGTTAGTATGGGTGTGTGTGTGTGTGTCAGGGTGTGTGTGTGTGTGTGTGTGTGTGTGTGTGTGTGTCAGGGTGTGTGTGTGTGTGTGTGTGTGTGTGTGTGTGTGTGTGTGTGTGTGTGTGTGTGTGTGTGTGTGTGTGTGTGTGTGTGTGTGTGTGTGTGTGTGTATGTGTGTGTGTGTGTGTGTGTGTCCAAAATACTAATGGTTACAAGAAGAGTGTGTCACATATCGGGCAGGAAGCGTATAATGTGTATATGTGTAGAGAACGTGTGTTGTAAACTTGAAAATGATAAGAAGGATTCACATCATTGGTCTCTACAGGAAAGCATTGAAGGGAAGAACTTGAGGAAAGAATATATACTTTAAGTCATGAAAAATAAGCTTTGAATGGCTGATTTCATTGTTATCATTTATCAATCATTCACCAGATTCTTAATTATGCAAAAAATCAATCTTTATGTGAGTCCTTAGAAGGTGTAACAAAATCAGGAGTCCATAATCACAACTGAAAACCCCACACACTCAGAACTAAGGAAGGGTCGCATGCCACTATACAAACTTATTTACCTAATTCCTGCCTCTTTCAATCGACTGGAGAGAGTCGGTGAATATAACCTGGAGAGGAAAGTTAATTCATTGTCAGACAGCATATTATGAAATGTGAAGAGGCGGCCTCCACAGCACAGTACACAGTTATTCAAGAGCAACAACCCTCACCACCATGCTACCATGCACGAGGCTGGAAAGAGAAGGCAGGTTAGTGGTTCATTGTGAGAGTTCTGGTGAGTAAGAATCGGAGAATTCTGCGAAGACCGAGAGATATAAAAGTGCATTTGAAATATACTTAGCGCCCGATATTTTTAAGTTACATGCTACAAATTGTGTGCTTTTGCTTAAATAAGAGTGTGCATGTTTGGTGTAACCATAGCTAGTTACTTTGTGCTGCCCAGGTTGCTGGCAAGTGTTTGCTGTGCGACAAATTCCCATCTTGAAGTGACAGGCTGACGACCAAGTTATACAAAAGCTGTGCACTGATCTTTCTAGCAGCTCCAAGAATTCTGAGTTTCAAAGATAACTGAGCTAGTAGGTGCTGCACAAAAGTTTGGTAGAATATCTGGTTCTGAAGATAAACTAGTTCTATACGTTGGTGGAATATCTGGTTCTGATGATGAACTAGTTCTATACAAAGAGAAATGTAGTCTCATAGTATCCGTGTAAGTGTTTTGAAAATCTGTCACACAGCAAACACCGACTACTCTATGTTGAGCAAGGTGACGGCAATGCCAGCGCTACAGTGTTCCGTAGCCACAAGGTACAAGCAGCGTTAGTGGGCGGGCCGGTGGCTGTTAATGGTTACCTTGAGGCCGCCACAGCGACTGGGATACTGGACGCTGAGGTAGTTCTTGTCATGCTACGTGACCTGTTAGTTCATGATAACAAAGGAAGCTTGGGTTGCATATTGTACAAACTGGCATGTTTCTTTTGATTTCTGAGGATTCTCTTTCTATCCATGCTAAAGTAAATGTTAGTGAAGCACAATGAACTAAAAATAAATTAGCAAAATCAATATTTCTTATCAGTCATGCAGTTAAAAGTCATTTGGTAATTCATGTGATAACAAATTTGTGTACATGTTGAAGTTTATACTTGTCTAAATCAGTACAGTCATGAGCAAGGCAAATCATCTTCATAAATAATCAGTGAGACAAGATTATCACAGCTGTGGATTGTTATGTACAGTAATGGTGTTGAGTATAGACACCAGCGCTCCACCAGACAGAGCCAAGCTGACCACACGGCTTACCTTGAAGAGACGGAAATGGTACGAGTTCCTGTACCGTTGACAGTGTCTGTGGAGGACTTGACAGGGGCCGAGGCCTGAAGGTAGGAAGGGACCCGAGGGTAAGTTAAAAGCCATATTTACCCCTTACATTAGGAGTGTTACTAATATCAGGAACAGATATTAAGAGGATGTGAGAACACTAGCTTCACCGTCCCTTGAAGGGTGACGGAGGGCAGGTGATGGATCCACACAGGGCCAGACTTGAGGACTGCTCACCTAATGTTCATGAAAACTGATTCTGAATCTGTATTAAAGCAAATGGAACAGCCAGTCAACTGATGCATACTACTTCCTTGAGTTTGAGTGAATGCTACGGAATAAGTGTGGATCCACCATTCATCTATCTACTTGTATGAAATAGTGACATAATGAAGGGAAACATTAAAAGAAGTAATATTAACAAACATTCTTATGCCAGTGATACCTGGTTAATAAAAAATATTCATTACTTAAACTATTTGTCAACAGAGGTGTCTACAGTAGGGCCGAGGGGGCCCAGGTTTCAAGGGGGAGACCCGAGCCCCTCGTGTTTGTTTTGTTATGTATATGTGCATCATGTTATCAAGGGAAAAATATTTTCATACACAAAGTAGTGAAAATATAATGCAGTTAAATGATGACTTACTACAACAGAGGTTGTATTAATAGTGTTCCTCCCCATTCCCTTGAATGTGTTATTGAGAACTGGCATGCCATATTAAGGTCTCAGGCATGGGTGTTGTGGTATTAAATTTTGAGGAAAGAAATTGTTACATAGTCCTGATTGTTAAAAAGATGTAGTGGTGTTGGTTATAGTAGTGAAGTGTTTTGGTTATGGCAGTAAAGTGTTTTTGGTTATGGTAGTGAAGTGTTTCCAGGACGTGTGCTCAACACTCGCTGGGAGGCGACAAAGCTTACTTTTCTGAGGGAGGACGAGCGCTGGACCCCTGAAGATTGACTAGATGTTGCGCGTGTTCGGCCGGTGAAGGACGGTGTGCGTTTCATTGGTGTCCGGCCGCCATCGTTGGAGTCAAGAGACACTTCTGAGCCTGCACGACTTGGGGGACGTGAACCCGGGCGTGAGCCGGGGCCTCGGGACTGAGGGCGACTCCCACCACGGCTGCCAGGCTGACTGTCACCTGTAGAGACAATGTTGTTTTGTGAAGTTACTCTGATAATGATGAAAAAATGGATGTGATGTAAAATGGTTAAATATACTGATGGGAATAATACCGAACCCTGACTGCTGCAGGAATGGGTATGACATAAATTGGCTAAGATCAGTATTTTTAAACATATTGGGCTCCCATTACAACTATTCTCCAAGATCACAGAGAAGATTAACCAGGTTTTCTCAGGTGCTTATCCCATCCAAGATACACAAGTCATGTAAAACTATCACCAGGATCACAAAACCATCCACTGAAATCCCAGAAACTTATATGAGAGGCTTTTCAAACAGGGAACTGAGGGGCTAAGATGTTTAAGAGTATGAGCTTAAGTATACTGTTGGGAGTAGCAAAGCCTCGACCACTGACCTGAGGTATTGTAGGATGAGCGAGAGGTGACGGGTGCCGAGGCCTTGCGCTTGCTGCCGTGCAGATGGAACCCAGATGTGCCGCCCTCCTCACTGAAGGATGAGTCTGGGGTGCCAGCGCTGAAGGAAGCTCGGCCCATTGCTGAGCTCTTGGCTGTTCTCTCACGAACCTTTATGAGGCATAACGCATTGGATGTTAGTATAGGGTGTTTGACGGTCACTGCCTATGCAATTTGGTATATATGAAAGGTATTACACTGCTTAAAAGAGTTTGAATCTGTATATATCATAAAAATACACTGCTTATAAGAGTTTGAATCTGTATATATCATCAAAATACACTGCTTAGAAGAGTATGAAGCTGCATATATCATCAGAATTTATCAGCATATCAAAATTTTACGAGTTATTAAAATTTTGAGCAGACTTATTGCTAATGGGGTAAAGACTTCATGCCTAGTGACAAGCCCAATTATGGCAGATACACAGAGCAGAATTTCAAAAGGACGAGCAAGATCTACAATTATGCTCCACAACAAATAAACTGCGCAGGAATAATAATAATTTCATTCACATTACCTGAAGGATACTACTCAAAACTTTGGAAATAACGTGGTACTCAGCGCGTCTCATTAGTGAACTGTGGTGCTTATAGGAGGACGTGATCATCCACTATCTCTTTGCTAATTGACGTTATTAAGGGGTAGTTTTAAGACTTTATGATATCAATACTAAAGGGAGAGAGTTAAGAGTATTTCAGGTACCAGTTCACTAGACTCAAGACATCGTTTGTACCAGAAAGCCGATGAAAACTCAGATTCTTTGTTAACTGAAAATGCTGGATCACTGTAGTCAAACCATTTCACCGAGTCTACTGAGGCATTGGTTTCCGCAGGTCTTTTCCTTCCCTCTGCTCCACCACACAGTCCCAACACCTATTTTTTCCTCTTATATGTTACCTACAGCTAACATATGAAGGGAAGAGATAGGTGGGTGGGACTGTGTGGTAAAGCAGAGGGGAGGAAAGGACCTGAGGAAACCAACGCCTCAACGGACTCAGTGAAATGGTTTGACTGTAGATAAAACTTACAAGGCACAAGTGACCAATTGTATGTGAACCAACTTACTGTATGGGAAGTACAAAGCAGCACTTACCATTTGTTGATATGCCACCATCATTTGAGAATACAGTGAGTCGGATCCCGGAATAGGAGCTTGTGTGATATAAGACAAACCACATGAACAACCTCAGTTTCCCATGACACTTAAGTTAAACACCAGAATAAAAGAGAAGCATAAAACTGTCCAACATTCTTGCACACTCAAGGGCAACTCTGAACGTTAGGAAACTGAATGGCCTATCATATGCTGAATTCCTCTTTCAGCAAGGCTTGTGAATAATGATAGAGCTCGTCAAGTGGTGAACAAGCCATGCTGAAAACTTCAAGAACAGATGTTTGGGGGAATGTCTGTTTCAAGCTCAGGTCATCAAGTTACGGAATGTTACGCTACAAACTGCTGTGGTACTAGTTAGGTTAGTTGGTATGATGAAAATGTTGCTATGTTAGTTAGTTCAATGCTAGGAGTGTTACTGGTATGGTCTGCCAATGCAATGTCTTACTTCAAGGGTGTGTAAAGCAAGTGAATCATATGAAGGTTAGTCAGCTTGAAACAACCAGTAAATATCAGTATGGAATAGTGATATTTGCTGAGGCAGAATTGGTCTGTGGTGGTCATGTATTCTGCAAATATGGCAACAATGTACTTCAGTTCAAGCAATAAAGTAAAATACAAGAAAAAAAGAAAACTATTATCCAAACCAGGCTATTAATGTACGGGCAAATTGGGTCATCTACAACAACCTACGTCGCAACACGAACATATATCCAAACTAGCACAGCCTACACCTGCACACGCATCTGCCTGAGGGCCCCCTACCATTGGCGAGCATGTGGACGAGTCTGATCTGTGGAACACTGCTCCAACAGAATGCCCCACACGAATTGTGCACAGAGCAGCACTGTGGGAGCCGTCACACTCACTTTGCCGAATTTGCTCAAAGAGCGGCATCAATTCAGCCATAACAAAATGAGCTGTAATAAATGTTATGCTTTCAATACAGAGGGTGGGAGAAAAGGGTGTTATATGTCAAATATCCTTTTGTAATTTTCATATAAGCACTTAATGGTAACTAATTTTAAATGATCAGTAAGAATATCTCCAAAACTACTAATGCATGAGCATTAGTAATTTCTTGAATTTGAATCTCGAGTCGAGAGGTTAAGCTATTTTCTTGAGGACATGAGCAGGTCTGTTGAGCAGACAAACTAACGGCAGAGCTCCTCCAACATTATAACTTTTATTGAAATTAAACAAAATTTTAGTGTTGAAAAAAAGAAAAAGCTTTATAAAATTTAGCTTTAAATGAGAATAGTAAATAAACAATTTGCAAATCATATCTTGGCGGATATGAACAACATAACTTATAAAAAAAAGTACATTTGAGAAGCTAAATAAATATTGTGCTTATTATGAAATCATAATAAGTTCCCTTAGAGTACTGCACTACTCTTAGAAGAATGTAAGTTGCCTTCTTTTATCCCAAACTTTACCTCCCTTTGTCATGGAACACCTCACTTCTCAAATTACAGAATCGACAGGTAAGAAATGCCCATTATTATATTATCAAGAAACCTATTCTCCCTAAATGCCTGAATTAAAAAGAAATTGCTTGGTGTCTGGGTGGTTAGGGGGCTGGGGTCCTCATCTAAGAAAAACCCTGCATATATACATGTGTCATGCCTGTATTTATCATTTTCGTAAAGTTTATTATTACCTGTGTCAGAGTGTACTCTGATCATCATGGACAAAACATAGACTAACAGATGTCAAAAAAAAAAAAAAAAAAAAAAAAAAAAAAAAAAAAAACCTGAGGGAGAGTGAGCGTTGCCTGTCACCAGCGAGTTGAACCTTTCCCAGTGGTCCTAACACATCCGTCCTATTGGGAAACTCAAACCTATGTCACCATTGCTGAAGTTCAAATGAAAATGAGTGTCTGAAAATCAATGGATGTTTACGAAGGATGATTCTGTTATCTGAAAATCAATGGATGTTTATGTAGGATGATTCTGTTAGGCCAAATAAAAGAAAAACAAGCGGCAAATAATTGAAAATAATCTGTGGTTTGTCTTGTTCACTAATACATACACAAAGTACATACCTGTATAAGAAGCAGGGCATTCAGAAAGCTTCTTATTGTGTACCATGCTATGAACATGCAGAAACCAAATATAATAAGAAGCTTTGGAGCCCCGGGTTTGGGTGGATTGCTGCTTGGGGCAAAGGGCAGCTTTAGGTCAATACTGAAGGTAGATGTTAAGGGAAGATTTACTGTAAGAAATGACGATTAATTACCACAAAATGGGATTCCAAATTTAAGAACAACAGCATCATTTAATTATAATGAGTCCCAAATGGGAGATAATAAATTATGAATGAGTTGACTGCAATCTGGGGTCAGCACAAGGGGGGGTCAGTGAGGTCAGCAGTTGACATTTCTTCGTTACTCGGTACCTTACTGAACTCATGTATTTTGTCTTGTCCGATCTCAGTGCACTTGGTAGGAAACGTGACCACACTCGTAATGGAAGTGTAGAAAGGCTTTTGAACAGGAACAGACCTTGATAATGGGCCCAGAGTTGGGGAGGGACTGGGATCGGTGCTGGGCGGTCGTGCCGGACTGACTCGACACAGAACTGTTGGGGCTAGGCTTGGACTTGAACGGAGTCATGCTCTGAGACACGCCCTCCGCCAGGATGAACTGCTCACGTAACTCCACATTGGTACGACCCTTGGCTAGTTTGGTGGATGGAGTTCATAGCCCAAGCAAGAAATGACCCAAGGAGGAGGTCATGTTGATATAGCCAAGATTGGGTCGGTGTAGAACGCAGAGTGGCGTGGCACAGGTCAGGAGTGATGGTGAATCGAGGAGGTAGGAGGAGGAGGAGGGGAGGGAAGGAAGGAAGGAACGGGTAGTAGAAAACGTGGGGTTGGGCGGGGAGGGAGGAGACGGGGAGGGTAGGGAGAACCGGAGGAAAAGAAATAATGCAAACATGTTAGCTAAAAACACAATTAACAGTAAACTAAAAAATCTACAAGTACTCGCCGCTAAGCTACACGGATGACTTAAGGTTAAAACGAAGGCTATGGTACAAATTGGCAAAGGAAAAAATATACATGCCTGAAAATGGAACCCAAGCATGCTACAGAGACTGAAGGGAACGTACGGAGGAAAAAATGAAAACGCTAACAAAAGATAATTAAAAAAATGTTGTGAATTTTGATGAATGGATGGTTTCAGAATATCATGACTGGCTGGTAGGATGTGATAATGCTTGGTTAAGATTTTACCTCCAATATATATATGAACTTTGTAACAAAAGATAAAAATTTCAATAATGTTGTGAAAAAACTTGAATGAATGGATGTTTTTAAAAATATCTTGAAAAGTAGAATGTGAATAATGGTTAGGATTTTACCTCTAATAAATATGAACTTGGCAACTAATATATCTCCTAGTATATACTGATAAGACCAATTATTTCAATCACACAAGCTATTTACAGGCATTGTGGTAATATAATCATATCTGGACCAATAATAGCAAATAATAAAGTACCACAATTATAGATATGAATGTCTTCCTATGTCATGTTATATCAGCAATGGCCCAGACAACTTTTATAAATTTAAAATCCCAAGCTATTTACAGGCATTGTGGTATTAAATTTACATCTGGGCCAATAATAGCAAATACGTAATAAAGTACCACAGTTATAGATATGAATGTCTTCCTATGTAATATATCATCAATGACCCAGACAACTTTTCTAAATTTAATATCCCAAGCTATTTATAGGCATTGTGGTTTTATATTTATGTCTGGACCAATAATAGCAAATAGGATTACCACAATTATAGATATGAATGCTTTCCTATGTAATATTATAATCAGCAATGGATCAGATAGCTTTTACATATTTAAAATCTCAAGGTATTTACAAGCATTGTGGTATTATATTAAAGTCTGGGCCAATAACAGCAAATAGGGTTACCACAATTGTACACAAGTCTTCCTAAATATGTCGTCTTATATATTGTCAATGGCTCAAATAACCTTCACAAACACTCTGGTGGCATTACAGCTTCAAATCAATGCAGAATGTGAATCTAAAATAAACACAAGAGTCGTATAATGGCAGTAAGGAGTGCAGGTCATGAAGAGAGATTTCCGTGTTAGTAGCGCATGCAGCCTGTTGCCAACATAAGAGGAGGTGGTGCAGCAGCAAAGGTGGATTAAAAAAAAGAACTCTACAGGTAACGCAATAAAAAGATTAGAGGGCAGTTTTAGCCGAAGCTCTCGCCTCCGAATGTCGACGAGATCATGACTGACTGATCTGGGATTTTTCAGTTCGAGAGCAATGTTTGATTTCTGAATGTTGGATAAAGAATTGGTTGACTGAATATATGGTGGAGTGGTGATAGTTTTGCTTACTTATAAAACTGATTTGATGATTTTGAAGCCTATTTTTCAGTCAGAAAGTCTGATTTTTGAATGTTGGATAAAGAACTGATTGACTGAATATTTGGTGGAGTGGTGATAGTTTTGTTTACATGACTAATCTGACCACTCTGATGTCTGAATGTTGGATAAAGAACTGATTGGCTGAATATTTGGTGGAGTGGTGATAGTTTTTGTTTGTTTACATGACTAATTTGACCACTCTGATGTTTGAATGTTGGATAAAGAACTGATTGGCTGAATATTTGGTGGAGTGGTGATAGTTTTTGTTTGTTTACATGACTAATTTGACCACTCTGATGTTTGAATGTTGGATAAAGAACTGATTGGCTGAATATTTGGTGGAGTGGTGATAGTTTTTTTTTGTTTACATGACTAATTTTACCAATATTATGTTTGAATGTTGGATAAAGAACTGATTGGCTGAATATTTGGTGGAGTGGTGATAGTTTTTGTTTGTTTACATGACTAATTTGACCACTCTGATGTTTGAATGTTGGATAAAGAACTGATTGGCTGAATATTTGGTGGAGTGGTGATAGTTTTGTTTACATGACTAATTTGACCACTCTGATGTTTGAATGTTGGATAAAGAACTGATTGGCTGAATATTTGGTGGAGTGGTGATAGTTTTGTTTATTTACATGACTAATTTGACCACTCTGATGTCTGAATGTTGGATAAAGAACTGATTGGCTGAATATTTGGTGGAGTGGTGATAGTTTTTGTTTGTTTACATGACTAATTTGACCACTCTGATGTTTGAATGTTGGATAAAGAACTGGATGACTGAATATTTGGTGGAGTGGTGATAGTTTTGTTTACCTATAAGACTAATTGGATCACTTTGAAGCACATCTAACCCATATTTTTAAGGGATGCAATTCTTTTCAGTGCAAATATAAAGGTTCTAACAGTGTACCACCATAAAGGAATTCATTGCAAGTGTGGGAATGAGTTACGTTCATGTTAAAAATCATTATTAGAAACTGATTATTTTTTTACCAAAGGATTGTATCGAGTGTTCAGGATGTTACTCTAAGTTTCAGAACACAAATAATGATCATGAGACAAAAGAAACCTGTATTGAAAAGCTTACTGAAAACGACACAGTCAACATCTACAAAGCTATGAACTGTATCGAGTGTTCAGGATGTTACTCTAAGTTTCACGACACAAGCAACGATCGTAAGACAAAAGGAAACTGTGTCAAAAAGCTAACTGGAAACGACACAGTCCATTATAAGTTTACTAAAATGATAAGGTAAATGAAAAGCTTCTAAAACGATAAATTCTGCATCTACAAAGTTATCAACACTCTGCCAAATACTCCAGCAACCAAGTACTAACTGCTATGCCTTAGGTGTGCGAGTGCTGAGACATAATATTTACAGGGAGGATAACAGTGAAGCCCCAACATTATCCAGGACACACAACTCTTAACAACAACACTACTGATAATAATCCCACACTGAGTCATTACAGGAACCGTCCCCACAATCAAGGTTAACGCTCTTACTGATCATGAAAAAACAAACAACAACTCTGAGACAACGGGAATCCTTACAGGAGCTACGGCAGGACCCGGCAGGTGACGTCTTGCCCCTCATTGGACACCCATGCTCATGAAGTTCCAAATCTCCAACCTGCTCTAGCTCAGGTATGGATGGACACACTACGTTTTGAAGCAGCCCACGGTTAGGTTATTTGCCAAGCGGAGTCAGAGGAACAAGAGGGAGGGTAGGGCAGTCAGTGTGGGGGTGGCGTAGAAGGTTGTTGTTGTTGTGTGTGTTGTGGGTGAGCGAATATATATACATGGTTGAGTTTTATTGGTTGTATGTGAGAGGGTTGGAAGTTACCCAAGAGGAACGAAGTAAGCATGCGTGTTGGGTTGGATTGCGGGGTTAAGGTTGGGTTGTGTTGGTTACGGGGTGAGGAGAGAAGAGAGAGAGAGAGAGGGAGACAGATGGTACAGGAGCAGGAGGAAAGAGATAGAGGGAGAACGAAAGAGAGAGAGAGGCAGAGAGATAATTACAGGGTTTGGAGGTAATAGAAAAAAAGAGAAAGAAAGAGAAAGAAAGAGAGAGGGGAAGATGGTAATAGGGTAGAAGGAAAAGGAAAGAAAAAGAAAGTTAGAGGAAAAGAGAAAGGAGAAAAAAGGTTACAAAGATAGAAAATACCAGAAAAAAAGAGCGAGAGAGAGAGAGAGAGAGAGAGAGAGAGAGAGAGAGAGAGAGAGAGAGAGAGAGAGAGAGAGAGAGAGAGTTAATTGGTTAATAGCTCTGATGCAGTACAATAATATATAGACTAACTGTAGTAGTAGTAGTAGTAGTAATTCTCATACATCAGTGAAGCTGCTGCTGTGTATAAGGGTTAATGAAAACATCCTCGGCACATTACGTGAAAATTAACATCAGCAAAAAGGCATCTCACATTACACAAGTCACCCTTAACAACCCATGCCAGTGCTGTTTGTTAAGTAAATAAAACAATAAAAAAAAACAATAGGACCACAATCATTCTGTATCTTCCTCTATGGCTGTCTCTGGCTTGTGTTAATGATTTAGTTTATTATGACCTATATCTACAGAGGCTTCAAGTAGTATGTTAGGCTACACACACAAGCTTTGGCAGTGGCTACAGGCAGATTATGTGAGTTGCTGGCTGGTCTTGGATACATATTACTCGCTGTGTTGGTTGGAAGTCTTCTTCATTCAATCCCTCATTTTGTTTTTCATTCCAGAGTGTATGTATATATATATTATTCATTTAAAACATTCCTGTATAGTTTTAATTACATAGTCGTGAGGTAAAGTGATGCTGTCTATGCTGCCTGGCTGTCTGAAGCTGATCTATCTAAAGGTTTTCATAGATTCTAATAGTTCCATATTTTTTTCATCATTTCACACATTTCTCTATAGTTTTAATTGCATAGTCGTGATGTAAAGTGATGCTGTCTATGCTGCCTGGCTGTCTGAAGCTGATCTATCTAAAGGTTTTCATAGATTCTAGTAGTTTCATATTTTTTTCATCATTTCACACATTTCTCTATAGTTTTAATTGCATAGTAGTGAGGAAAAGTGATGCTGTCTATGCTGCTTGGCTGTCCGAAGCTGATCTATCTAAAGGTTTTCATAGATTCTAGTAATTCCATATTTTTTTCATCTCTTCACGCGTTTTTGTATGTTTTATTTGCATAGTCGTGATGTAAAGTGATGCTGTCTATGCTGCTTGGCTGTCTGAAGCTGACCTATCTAAAGGTTTTCATAGATTCTAGTACTTCCATATTCATGTTTCAACCCTAACCAAGAATATATTTTGCAATCCCTTCCATGCTCTTGTATATATATCCTCACACACATAATAGCTTATTTCTGAATTGTTCCATAAGTATATATATGGGAAAGAATATATTTAACTTGTTCATGTATCTTGTAGTTAATACTCAGTTCATCCTGTGAGTGCTGAAAAAATAACGTTTCCGCCAAAGTCTCTCCACCTGACGTGCCTCACTACCAGTCATCACATGAATCACAGGATCAAGAATTGTCAATGTAATTCCATAGCGTTAATCACTGTGGTATCATATAATCAAATAATTTGGGTTTTCAATCAGAATTTAGAATGGCAAATTTTAGATACTGGACACTACTACATGGATATACAAGATACTTTTGAATCTGTCATGAATTCTGACCACAATATTATGCTGAAGGCACCAATCAAAGGTAATTCAATTTTTATAGGCCTGTTTAAGGTCATGACAAAACTTTGATGAATTATTAGAATCACAGGATTATGTTCACCTAAAATTTGTCACCTTGGTTTTGATAAAGGGAAGATTCTCACTAACACCCAATATTATTTTTATTTAAACTAACTGCCTCACTAACTTCAATAAATGTCATTATAACTTTTAATCAGCTATCTGAAATAAAGCTAAACGACTTTTTTTTTTATCTATTTCGTTTCTGATCAAGAGTTTATTCTGTCCTTACAAAAAAAATCTTGTACTTAGTTAAATTGTTCCTACACTTAAATCATCTTGTATCTACACTTAAATTTTCTTCCTACACTTAAATCTTGTACCTACACTTAAATCATCTTGTATCTACACTTAAATCTTTTTCCTACACTTAAATCTTGTATCTACATTTAAATCTTGTACCTAAACTTAAGTCTTAGGAGGACAACCAACCTGAAGACCAATGACTTACCTCGGCACGGGTCATTCTTGACGAGGAATTCATCAAGAGCCACCCAGCCACCGCCCACACGCACCATGACGGTGGAGCGCAAGATACGGACCAGGCGAAGCTTTTGGCTGTCTCCGAACTGTGCAGCGGGTGAGAGAGAGAGAGAGAGATTTTCATTAAGTCAAACAGTTTTACTTTTATGGGATTGGAGATTTTTGTCGAGACTTTCAGCTTGAGGAAAAAAAACGATCATTTCAAATTTTATCGGGTTAGAAAGAGAGAATTTTATAGGTTTTCAGCTTGCAAAGTCAAAGAACGATCATTTCAACTTTACTGGGTTAGAAGGAAAGAGATTTTTAAAGTGTCTTTCAGCTTGCGAAGTCAAATAACGATCATTTCAATCTTATCATATTTAACTAATCCTTTACTTAGCCCTTAAACCCTGTATCTCTCGCGTCTTACCCTGTATTTCCCTTCGCCCACTTGATGGACCCTGAACTTCTGTCGGCAGGTACACTTGGACACCTGCTTCTGCACTTCGTCGTCTATTCTCTCGGCGTCGGTCAGCGGTCCCTTGCGCTCCCAGTCGGGTCGTAGGGCGGCGATGAACTCTTGGTAGTCGATGTAGCCGTCTTGGTTGCGATCGAAGATGTCGGCCACGGTGCCCATTTCCAGGCGGCTGGTCGGGAACTCTGGAAAGAGGAGAACAGAGGGAGTTAGTTTCGTTCTCAAATTGGTTTGGAGACTGTATGTGTGTTTGCTACTGTTCTTGAGGTTTTACTGACTGGAGACTGACTATATGTTTGGTGCCATCCTTGAGCTTTTATCGACTTACTTGTCTTCAGGATGCCGTCAATGAAGTCGTCGCGGGGAACGGCTCCATCGTTGTCCGCGTCCATCTTGCGGAAGAGGTCGGTCACTCTGGACTTCTTGTGGTTCATGAACTTCATAAACTGTGGAAGGAAATGGTGGAAATTAGCATGATGGACTGATACAGGAAATAAAATAGAAGGATTTGCCTGAGTATTATGTCTGAATGCTGGAGATGATATATTCCAGTCAAGTTTATGTCTGATGAAGCTGGTAATATGTGAGACAAGGCAACCCCAATCTTCAAGTTATCCCCCTTACCCTCTTCCTCCATTCCTCCCATGAGAAGTTCTTGAGTTTCTCCAGCTCGTGCAGGTAGTTGAGCTTATCGTGGAGGCGGCGCATGCGTTCCCAGGCCATGAACCCAACGTGCTGCCACTTCTCCCACAGCGCCCTCGCCTGTGGGTTCTTGATCTGGGGCTCCTCACGCACGCTGGCTTTGCTGTGAGGAGAAACGGCAACACCTTAGTATTATCGTAAAGTGGTGACGGGTACCTTTATCATCTCCAGGGTTGTCCTCTGACTGGAGACTCACTCAAATGACACACTTTACATAAGCCTTACAGCACAGCATAAAAAGTCTCATCTGCTGAAGCCAGACTGTCTGCTGAATTAGCCTCCATAGTAAACTTCACAAAACAAACAAAAATGGACAGCAAACACAAAATAAAACAACAACAGAGGAAAAAGCTGCCAGTTAGTCAGAAAACGCCATTCGGCAAAGGGGCTGAAAAGGAAAATCAAGCAGATTAACCAAGAATAACAGGGAGTACTATACAAAAATGGTTGGGGTCCCATTTTTCAGAGCTGGTGTAAGCGGTGTGCAGCTAAGGTGTTTGGTATGACTATAAAGGGGCTATCACACTGGGCAAATTTTCTGAGGATCTTCAGTCAAACCACGATTTCCGCTGGTGTGGTTCTCATATTTCCGTGGTTTTCTGACGTGTTCATGATCTTCGAAAGCTACGGTAGATTTCACCGATTGACGACGGTATTACTCACCATCATCATCATCAGCAATAACAAGAAACAAATGAGAACCACGCTAGCGGAAATCGAGGTTTGACTGAAGATCCACGAAAAATTCGCCCAGTGTAATAGCCCCTTAAGGCTTATGTGAAACTATAGTAAGGTCTTGGTGAAACTATGAGGCTTGGGTGAAGGGTACAGGAGTGAGTGAGGTGCAGAACAGAACTATCGCCCTTCAAGAAATAAATAAGGTGTTAGTTGAGGAGAACAAAATTTCGGTTAGTAGAATTAGAAGTTAGAATCTTTGCTATCACTAGATTTTTTTTTCCATGTCGGCTAATGGTTAAAGGACTAGAGATTTGTGGGTATTAGTGTTTAGGGAAGAAGAGGTTAGTTAGTGGAGGCTGTCTCAATATAGAGCGATCGATGTCTTGCCCACACACGCGACTATCAATCGACAAGACATCCAAGGTCAGTCATGTATGCAACTCATCACGAGAATCTGCTTTTGGTGGGATCTGAGCTTCCATAAAAAGGTTCAGCCATCTGTTGTTTAGGATCAGGTAATAGATTCCTCTTTTTATTTATTTTCTTGATGTTGGTGAAGCTTTTGGGTTATCTATAGGAAGATCTGAACTGAGGTAAAAATGAGAGAGGAAAATGCCTCCTTTGCTTGAAATTTAGGCTTTTCATCGTGATTTTCTTCTTTCTTTTTTGTTAATGTTGTGGCCGTCAAAAAATGAAAGGTTTGGACATGTGAAGAAAATATACAATCACTTTTAACATCAATAAATTATCTTGATTATAACTTCATGTATTTAGAAATCTCAAAGTTATGGTGCAGTCACATTCTGAATCAGGCAACATTTTTCCTTGCCAAATGCTTTTATTCTTAACCCGGTAGCTGCGGGGATCATGTTTCTTAAAGGTCCCTCAAAGCGAGAAAAATGAGAAAAAATCATCACTCACACAAACTATTTCATAATATATATCAACACATTTGTGATCAGTTTATGCATCATCTATTTTGAGGGATTTATATCATGGCACAAATTTGGCCCGTTGCTGGTACACGGTAAAGCCACAAATTTGGCCCGTTGCTGGCACAAGGTAAAGCCACAAATTTGGCCCGTCACTGCTACCGGGTTAATTTAATCTACCTGACCGACCATGACTTGTTGACTGATGACCTGCTTCGCCTCAACCACTTCACTAAGGCGCAAGACGGCAGGGCAGACACTCACACACTCTATATTGCAACAGGTTTTGGAGAGTGATAAAGTAAGTCACCAATGAATCAACAGTTTAAGAGACTATACGTCACTAACTATTTATAATTGTTAATCGTGGGGGACTAGATGTTAGGTTTCGTTAAGTTGGGCATGAGTTAGTGTTAAGGGTGTGTCTATTGGTTTGGCAGCCGGTCTTTTTGCTGCTAACCTGCTCTTCCTCCCCGCCGCAGCAGATGTGCCGGCAAAGGAAGGTGTTGGTGTGGACGTGACAAAGCGTAAGTTGCCAAGAGGCCAGTCCCCTTCCCGCTCGGCTCCGGGGGAAGTCTCTCGTGGGGGTGTGGTTCTAATGGTATTGTATGTCTTAGTGGTGAATGAATTGCCTAAAGCCATGAATAATGTATAAACCAAATAAATAAAAATCATAAGTGTGTGTCATTACAAATTTCCCATGTCAAAACAGCATCCAGTAACAGCAATATGCTTATCATGACAAACAAGTAACCGTCGTGGGTGACATCCGGGTACCTTGCTCCATACATCCAGGGCCGCGGGTATTCACGAGTGGGTGTTACCTCACGTGCTGGTGATGCGCGGCTAAAGAGAGCAAATTAACACTTTCAATTTACAGCGAACACCTCAGGGGCATGTCAAGAAAACTAGCCTACAGGTAAAATGTAAGTACAGACAAACTAAAGGATATTTCTGGTATTTTCAATGATCATTTTAACTGCCTCTACGTAATTCTTTTAACTTGGCAAACTAGGAGATTTCTGTGATAGTTACATGAATCATTTTAATTAACTGCCTCTAAGTAACTCTTTTAACTTGACAAACTATAAGAGATTTCTGTGATAGTTACGTGAATCATTTTAATTAACTGCCTCTATGTAACTCTTTTAACTTGACAAACTATAAGAGATTTCTGTGATAGTTACGTGAATCATTTTAATTAACTGCCTCTATGTAACTCTTTTAACTTGACAAACTATAAGAGATTTCTGTGATAGTTACGTGAATCATTTTAATTAACTGCCTGTACATAATTCTTTAAACTTGACAAACTAGGAGATTTCTGTGATAGTTACATGAATCATTTTAACTGCCTCTACATAACTTTTAACTTGACAAACTAAGAGATTTCTGTGATAGTTACATGAATCATTTTAATTAACTGCCTCCATGTAACTCTTAACTTGACAAATTAAGAGATTTCTGTGATAGTTACATGAATCATTTTAACTGTATCTATGTAACTCTTTTAACTTGGCAAATTAAGTGATTTCTGTGATAGTTACATGAATCATTTTAATTAATTGTATCTATGTAACTCTTTTAACTTGACAAACTAAAATTTCTGTGATAGTTACATGAATCATTTTAATTAACTGCCTCTATGTAACTCTTTTAACTTGACAAACTAAGATTTCTGTGATAGTTACATGAATCATTTCAACTGTATCTACGTAACTCTTATCTTCTGAAACTGACTGACTCCTTTCCACTTATAACTATCTCTTTTACGTTAATAAGGATGTGATTTATCCATTCTCTCAAGTTATCAATGCTGCAAGACCTTCAGATCTGCTATACTTGTGATATTGATATAAGGCTATTCAGTATTGGCAATGAATAACTTACAATCTCGTCTGAGTATCTACGTGCAAATTTCATCAAGGAGTGAGGAATCGGTTACCAACAAGCACTGAAACACCTATTGAAATTATGAAGGTTGTCGAGCTGAGTTATATATACAAAACCCTACCCAGCAGTATATTACATTATCTTCTGCCTTTGTCAGTTCCAAGTATATACACCTTCCCTCTTAATCAATATACAAAACACCTGTATTAATAAAAAACATACAAAATTAGCGACTATGATATTATGTAGTTTGCAGTTTGTACACTATAATCACAGCCTGTTTTGTTGGGGTAAATTTCCATAGTTTCCCACAAAAACCAGACCACTTGATAAATTTTCTGTCAACCGTCTACTCATGTTCTGACTTACCCGATTCTATATACACGTCATGCATCATGAAGTGGCACAGAGAAATAGAAATCAGTATTATCTTGCAATAAGGAAAAAGATATCAGTGTAGAAATCATTAGCAATATTTTACACTGAACGTTTAACTCACAACTACCGTATTTAAGAATATATTAGAACATTGGGTTAGTATATAATCTTAAGTTCTCTGAAGTTCACTCTTGATGTTAGTTCTTAGTCAATGAAACACACCTTGCCCTGTTCTTGAAGTATCTTAAGGCTTTTTTTTTGCTATGGTATTACTGTCTCATGCTAGGCCCTCCTCTACACATATATATCTCCCTCAATACTAACATTACCCTGGTCTCAATGTATATCCTAATGCATTGAGGTGTTACTACTAAATCATGCTTGGTGGCTTTCCTTACACATACAAAGCAATGACGTTTTGGATAAATATATAACTATGAACTGTGGTGAGAAATGTTAGTGTGTTGGGTAGTGGTATGAATTTTGTAAGGGTCAGTGTCATTCCAGTTGCAGAGTACTCATTCTCATTCCAGTAATACCCTGAAAGAAATGCCTAGGTTACGCCAATCAAATCAAGCATACCAATCATCTGTTAGGTCCAAAATTGTTGAACTATATTAGGTTAGGAAGGTAGTATCATAAATTTTGTAAGGGCCATTTCAAACCAGTTGCATAGTACTCATTCTCATTCTAGCTATACCCTGAAAGAGATCTAAGGTTACGCCAATCAACTCGAGCATACCAATCGTCTGTTAGGTCCCAGAATCAAGTTAGTGGAATCATGTACAAGCAAGGCTGAGAGTGGGCAAGACGATTTTACCTGGACTTTCGTGACTTAGGGCCGGGGGAAGACTCGCGGTCGGGGCTGATGCGACTACGAGGGAAACAAACGGAGAGAGAGAACACAGTCAGTAAGGGACATTCAGGTACGGCACAAGAGATATTCTGAAGACATTCTGGTAGGACACAAAGGATATTTCCGACACTACTGAATGCATGAACAAAAAACAATAGAGTATGGAAGGAATTACACAACAATCACTTAAGGTCATTCTGGTGCGGCACAAAGGATATTCTAAACTCGATATTCTGAGGTCATTCTGGTACCACACATAAAATACTCTCAACACTACTGAATGCATGAACAAAAAATGATAGATATGAAAGTAATTACACAACAATCAGTAAAGATATTCTAAACTCGATATTCTGAGGTCATTCTGGTACCACACATAAAATACTCTCAACAGTACTGAATTCCATAACAAAAAACAATATATATGGAAATACTAGCATAACAGTAGTACATAATATGCAAAGGAGACAAATAACAAGTAATAATTCTTAAAACAGATGGTATAGATTAGGTTCAAGTGCGGTTTGTCCAAGAATAGTGATTTGATGGATGGTTGAATGGTGGAAGTTCTGCTTAATTCACTCTAGACACCTCCAGTATCATTCTCAACTGTATATATGAAGTCTAACGTCGCTTGGTAATGCATTTTAGACTATGGTAAAGGATTATTAACTTTTTATTTTACCCCTCAAAGGCACTATGGATGGACAAACCGTACTTCGCCCTCCTGACACCCAACTCTCACCTGGATCGGCGTGACGGGTAATCAAAGTCGGGTGAAGACTCCCTTCCGGGGCTCACACTCTCCCGACTGCGTGTGAAGAAGGCATGCAGGGTGACACAGTGCAAGGGGAAACTCAAAACAAAACTCTATGGTGGGTGCTCGGGGATGCAGAGAAAGGTGGGGAAAGAAGACTAGGGTAACTATGGAAACTCTGGGTGCTTGAGGGTGTAGAGAAAGGTAGGAAAGGAAGTCTATGGAAACTCTGGGTGCTTGAGGGTGCAGAGAAAGGTAGGAAGGAAGACTAGGGAAACTCTGGAAACTCTGGGTGCTTGAGGGTGCGGAGAAAGGTAGGAAAGGAAGACTAGGGGAACTATGGAAACTCTGGGTGCTTGAGGGTGCAGAGAAAGGTAGGAAGGAAGATTAGGGAAACTATGGAAACTCTGGGTGCTTGAGGGTGCAGTGAAAGGTAGGAAGGAAGACTAGGGAAACTCTGGAAAGTCTGGGTGCTTGAGGGTGCGGAGAAAGGTAGGAAAGGAAGACTAGGGAAACTATGGAAACTCTGGTGCTTGGGGGTGCAGAGAAAGAAGGGAAAAGAGAAGAAAACTATGGAAATGGCCCTAAAATCTGGGTGCTTAGGGTGCGAAGGTGGGAAGGGTAAACTATCATAACTATGGAAATGACCCTAAAGTCCTGATTCTATTGTGTGAGTGCCACTTAAATAATCTTCTAAGTCAGGTAAAAGTTAAAAAGTACAAATCTCTTTTTTAAGGTTAAAGAAGGGAGTAGTTCTTCCAACCCTTTCAGGTGGGGCGTCAATATTTTGCATGGAATACTGAAACCTAATTTGACGATACATAACACCTAGAATGATACAGTTTAAATCTCTGCTAATGGTCATTGCTCTATGGAAGGCAGTAAGGAAGCCATTTGATATCAGTAATGAAAGTTCCCAGTAACTCTCACTAAGTCTTTGTTCAGTGTATTAAATTATTTGTTTACTCTATAAAGAAAAATATGTAGTAATAATGGAAGCATATATTGGTCTAACTTCCATTTCTTCATTTCTTAGTCAAGTTAGAAACACACATCAGAAACAACGCTGATGAGAAGAAAGAATAAACAACAGAATATAATCATCACTCCATGAATACTTAACTTTTTGGCACTCACACTCAGCTACAACACATTAATCAAGTCATGCAAAGGTAACACTTCTCGCTAAACTTGATACTAAACAAACAGCTAACCCCAACAAGTGGACTCGGAAACACACATCACTCAATACTTCTGAAGACCAATTGGATGCTGGTGATGGAGTGTACATGCCAAGGCGGAAAAACTCTCAGGGTCGTAATCTTAAACATTTCGGAACCAAAACATCTATTTGATAAGGCTTTCGTAGGAGTTGTGGGGGGCATTTCCATGGGTAGTTTTATGACCCTGGTGCCAGTCTGACCCTTCTTTTGTGACATGAGCTTAAAAGAATACTCATTAGGACCCTTTAGAACATCTTTGGCCTTTGGAAATAGCTTTTAGAGGATCTGTGGGCATTTCCAGGGGTAGTTTTATGACCCTGGTGGTAGTCTGATCCTTCTTCTGTGACATGAACTTAAAAGAACACTCATTAGGACCCTTTAGAACTCCTTTTTGGCCTTTGGAACTAGATGATGTGAGAACCGTAAGCGTTTAACAATACTGACCATATCTTTAGAATTCTCAGCAGTCACACAGAAATCCGTGATGCTATTCCACCACTCCAAAAGCCTTGCAATCTCATGAGCAAATTTAAGGCCTCTCGGTGAACTCATTTAGGGCGTGCATGGAGGAGAACAGGTAACAGAACACAGGCTTACCCAAGGGAGGCTCTGGAGCGCTTCTTGTTAGGCTGCGACAGGGATGGGCGAGGCTTGGACGGCTTGCATATGCTGAGCACGTCCGGTTCCTTCTTCTGCATCTCGTCCATGAACTCCTTATGGTCGGCGATGAGGCCCTCGATGGCAGGAATGTCGTCAGGAAGCGGCTCAGCCTCCAGTACGGTCAGATTGTTCTCAGCCTGGGAGGGAGAACAAGAGGAGTGAGATATCGTCCCTATACGCTCTCCGAAATACATAAGTTACCCATTTTATTCATGTCTGGCTGTGAAATACCTTCCCTATACACTTTCTGAAATACCCAAGTTACCCATTTCATTTGTAGCAGGACGGCACAGAACATGAGGAGAGAGATACTGTCTCTATATACTCTCCGAAATACCTAAATTACCCATTTTATTCATATCAGGACAGCATGAAACAAGAGCAGTGAAATATCTTGAAGTACCGTCCCTATACACACTATCTGAAATATCTAAGTTACCCTTTTTATTCGTATCAGGACAGCATGCTTTCTTTACTAACCTGTACGAGCCACTATCTGAAATATCTAAGTTACCCGTTTTATTCGTATCAGGACAGCATGCTTTCTTTACTAACCTGTACGAGCCACTATCTGAAATATCTAAGTTACCCATTTTATTTGTATCAGGACGTCACGTTTTCTTTACTAACCTGTACGAGCCACTATCTGAAGTATCTAAATTACCCCTTTTATTTATATCAGGACGTCACGCTTTCTTTACTAACCTGTACGAGCCAGCGCATGAGTTCGTCCAGCAGGCCAGCGAGGTCTCGGAGGCTCCTGAGGTGGTCGGACAGCCTGGTCTCCCTCTGCCTTGCCCACGCCATGACCTCCTCCCACCGAGACTGAATGATGGTGATCCAGTGCTTGATGGTCGCCACGCCGTCGGGATGCGCCTTGGCCAGGATGTCTTCGGCGAGGGCAATGGTGTCGTCCTTCTCCTTCTCCTTGCGGTTGAGCTCGGCCATGAAGGCTTCGTGCTCCGCTATCTGCTGTCGTGTGTCTTCCTCGCTGTCTGGCAGAGGACCGGCGTACCTCAGCTTCATCTCGGCGTCGGACAGCCAATCGAGAAGCATGTGGACCACCTGTAAGAAAACGGATAAGTTGCTTGAACTGATACTAACACCTGACTTGGCATATGAGAAAGTGTATGAGGCTGGCTAAGAAATATAGGAAAGAAAGATACCTGAAACTAATACAATGAATGTGATTTTTTGCTAACACCTGATTCAGCATATGACAGACAGGTGTAAGAGGTTAGTTAGCATAATATAGGAAAGATACTTGAAACTAATATGATGATTGTGATCTGATGCTAACACCTTATTCAGCATATGACAGTTGGGTGTAAGAGGTTAGTTAGCATCATATAGGAGAGAAAGATTCCTGAAACTAATACAATGACTGATGTGGTCTATATACAAATGCATGATATGTCGGCACACTAACCTTATGGAGTTTCTCAGCGGCCTGCAGTGCTTCCTCCAGTCGCTTGGTGCGGATGTCAGTGGCCCTTTCAACCCTCTCCCAGGATCCAATGAGCTCGGATATCTGCGAGCGGATGGTTATGGCGTCTTCTGCGCTTGCCTTCACCAGTAACTCATCAGCCGTGCGGCGTACACTCTCGACCTGGGTAGAGCGGTTCTTCATCTCCGCACAGAAGGCCTTGTGCTGTTCAACGAGTGCCATAACCGTGTCAAGATCTCCGTGGACAGGGCCGTCGTCCACGAGCCCCATCTCCACCTTCTTCAGCCAGTCGAGGAGGGCCTGGGTGGCATCCTTGAACTGCCCGGTGAACAAGAGTGCTTCCTCCAGCTTCCTCTGGCGGTCCACACTCTTCTGGCACACGCTGTTCCACTTGTTCTTCAGGTCCGTCAGCATCTGTTTCAGGGTCTCCTCGTCTGTCTTGGGAGCCTTGTTCTGGAGCCCCTTGCCCTGCTTCATGGTGCTGTCGTAGGATGGCTGTTTGGCACCGAGAGCCCTCTGGAACTCCTTGTGTTTGGCGATCTGGGCCTTGATCTTCTCGGGGTCGTTGCCCACGTTGGCAGCCAGGTCGTCAAGGGAGGTCTCTGCATCGTCCAGCCAGGTCACCAGCTCGTTCCAGTTGTCATGGAAGTCCTTGGCCTCCTTGAAGCCGAGGTCAAGGGCGCGTGTTCTCTCAGCTGCCTTGGACACGACCTTCTCCCATCGGTGCTGGACAGACACCAACAGGTTCTTGATGAGGATGACGTCCTGCTTCTGGCTGAAATACTTGAGATGAGTTCCCTTCTTGTCCAGGCTGAGCATCACCTCCCTGTGGGCTGTGACGTCCTTCTTGAAGGTGTTGTGCTCCTCGATCTGCTCCAGGATGATGTCCAGGACGCGGGAGACGGGATGCTGGCTGTTGAGCAAGTTCTCGGCCTCGGTGAGCCAGTCCACAAACACCTGAAGGGCGTCGTGGAACTCTGTGGCTTCCTTCAGCGCAATCTCCAGCTTGATCTTCTTGTCGTTGGCGCGGTTCATGACGCTCTCCCAGCGCTGCTTGAGGGTGCGGAGGCTGTGGTTGAGGTTGGTCGCTGCGCCCTCCCTGGAGCGCTTCAAGTACTCCTGGCCCTGCTGCATTGTGCTCTCAACCTTGGAACGGTTCTCCTCCAGGTCGTCGTAGATCTCCATGAAGCGGAGTAGCTGCTCCTTGGCGGTCTCGGGAAGGCCACCGACTGGTTTGGAGGACGACAACGCAGCGTCAATGTCCCCGAGCCAGAGGAGGAGGTCTTGAATCTCAGCACTGAAGATCTGGGCTTCCCGGAGAGCGCTTTCTAGGTCGCTCTGCTTGGAGTTCGCCTTATCCTGCAGCTCCGTCCACTTCTTGTTCAACTCACCCAGCTTCAGTTGCGTGTTAGATGCGTCTTCAGACCCCTTGTCGGCCTCGATGAGCTGCCGTCCTGCGTCGTTGAGGGTGTCCACGCTGGACTGGTGGGCCTGGATATCGTTGATGGTGACCTTCAGCTTGGCCAGCTCAACCTCGATGACTTGAGGGTCGCCAAACACCGGCTTGAGGTCGCTCACGGTCTTGGTGGTGCGCTCGATCCAGACCATCAGCTCCTTGAGGGCGTGCTGGAACTGGCCCAGCTTGAGCAGTGCGTACTCCAGGTTGCGCTGCCTCTCCACGATGCCCTTGAGCAGCTCGTCCCAGCGGCGGTTCACCTCGCCCAGCGGCTCCATGATGGCGGCTGCCTGGTCTGGGGACGTGCGCTCCCGCAGCTCCTGAGCTTGTCTGTAAGAACACCGAGTATACTGTGAACTACCTTATAATGATGTGCTGGATTGGCTTCAATATGAATTATTAATAGTTTACTATTCATAAATTCTAACAAACTGTTGAATCATAAGTAAACAGTCCGGATTTCAAGTCAATACACAATTTATATTTGGCATTGGTGAAGTTTCTTAAAAACATGAGAAATTGGGAGATGGACGAATACAATTTTATATGTATATATTCATAGACATATACACACCATGACTCCACAATGACAACAACTTTGACATCACCATCATTGCAGCCCACACATGCAGCTTGTGTGTATACATGTATGAGAAGCAAATTAGTTAAATTCAACACTGCAGGAAGAAAAAAATGATTCATGCGGTAATTACTTAAACAAAAAAAAAAGTATATAGATAAAAAATATTCTATATACTACTAATGTATTGAAAGCAAGTAATCAATAGATTGAAAACATTCACAATACTTTCTGGGCACTGCGAAGAGCTTGCTAGAGGAAAAAAACACTAAGTTCTAACAAAAAATATAAAAAAGTAAACAAATAGAAGATTGTGCACTCAGGGTTTGCTATGACTCAGCCACAAGCATGTCTGAAAAAACTGCTCTTTGAAAAACGCCCCAAACACTGAATGTCTAGGAAGCTGCCCGTGCAAGGGAAGCCGCGGGACAGAGCACACCTAACTTGCCTTCTCAGACTCCTGGTGATTTAGCGCGCGAGAGGGCGTGGAAGAAACATGGGTTATAAATGCTAAATAGTCACTCAACAAGAACATTTATCTAATATAACATTCTTAACATCTTGGATATATACACCAATACTAGTTGAAGGTATATAAAGTGATTCATTAGATTTTCCTGGGTTTTATATATGTGCTATAAACTCTAAATAGTCACTCAGAAATATTCACCTAGCAATATCACATTCTTAACACCTTGAATATATGCACCAGTACTAGTTGAAGGAATATAAAGTGAGTTATAAGATTTTCCTGGATTACATTTCTCCCTTAAAATGAGTGTCATTACCTGTTGAGGGCCTCCACCTTGACCATGTGGGGGTCAACCTCATCCTTGAACTTGTGCAGCTGCTTGATCTGTCCCTTGATGGCCTCGATGTCTCCAGCGATGGCCCCCATGTTGCTGAACTTGTCCTCCGCCTTCTCCAGGAACTCCAACATGTTCTGCACACCAGAAAAGATATTTTCTTAAGTCTTTGATTTACTCTCCTGATAAATGGACTGATGGTCATATTCTACTGCAACTTTTAGGGTGTGACCCTTATGTATTCTGGCATAGTGGACCCTTATGTATTCTGGCATACTGGACCCTTATGTATCCTGGCATATTGGGTACTTGGACCCACCAGACAAGCCTCACCAAATCTGGAGCCTTGGAGAGCCTCCTAAAGTGTATTTGTACATGACCGGCTTGTTGTGGCACAAAGTGTACTGAAGAGGCATTAGGTACCAGGTGAACCCAGCGCCTAGCAGGGGAGCACGAGGAGGCCCCTTCCCTACCATTACTCCTTCCCCTGGCTGGTGCCCTTTGTTTGGGGGCTTGCCAACAAGTGCAGATGGCCCAAAGGGTGCCCCAAGACAGTCACAGAGAATAGCCTTCAAATATGGTAATGAATGATGTAAAGCAAAGCCTACTTTTCTATCAATCTCTGAACAACCTAACGCTTGCACTACTCACCCTCAGCGTGTCGTGGAACTCCATCGCCTTCTCCATGGCATCAATCAGGTTCTCTTCCCTCTTGGCGTACAACGCTGTCACGTTGTCCCAGGCGTAGTCCAGGTCCTCAATGTTCTTCTTCACCTCTGGCTTGTCAGAGTCGCCAACCAGGGTGATCAACTCCCGGCCGGTCTGGCGCACCTGCTCCACCTCGGGCTTGGTCTGGTCGATTTTGTTCTTGATCTGCGACAACTCCTCACGCTGTTGCTTGATGGCCTGAGGCTCGACGGCCACGGGTTCTTGAGCCTTGAGGGTGTCCTGGAGGTCCTTGAGGGCAGCCATAACGTTCTGGAGCTCGTCCCAGAACTTCTCAGCCATGGCGAGTGCGTCTTCGAGTGACTGGCCGCGCTGTGTGGTGGCCATCTGCACCATGTCCCACAGCTTGTTGAGGCGGTCGAGCTTGGACTTGATATCCTTGACGGCGGGGTCGTTCCTCGAGGCCTTGTTGATGACGTCCTCGGCGGCAGCCTTCACGGCAGCAAAGGCAGACTCCTTCCTCTCCAGGTCGTCGATGATGCCGTTGTTCTCCTGCACCTGTTCGTGGATCTTCTCGGGGTGCGCTGAGATGGGCTCGGCGTTCTTCACCTGGTCGGCTGTCTCTGCCAGGGCGGAGAGCATGCCGTCCAGCTTGTCCGAGAACTGGCTGGTCTCCTGAAGGGCGTCCTCCAGGGCTTGGCTCCTCTCGCGCAGGGCGTACTTGAGGGCGTTGTACCTCTCGTTGTCGCTCTCCAGCAGCTCCTGGATCTTGAGGCCGTCTTCGTTGTTGACAAGCTTCAGCAGGGCGCCGCCAGTCTTGTTGAGCTTGTCCAGGAGCGGCTTGTGGTCCCCGATGGACTGGAGGAAGCTCTTGTTCTTCTCCATCTGGCGGATGATCTGGTCGGCGCGGAGGGCGGGCGTGTCCATGACCATTGCCTCGTTCTCCATGGCGGCGAGCCAGTCGTCCAGCTCGTGGTGCGTCTCGAAGAAGTGCTCGGCCAGGGGCAGGGCCTGCTCCAGGGTGGACAGGCGGTCGGAGGACAGCTTGGACACCAGCTCCATGGTCTCCTTGAGGTCATCCATCTTCTCCCTCAGCTCGCTGGTGTCCTCGTGGTGCGGGGACTCGCGCAGCACCTTCTTGGCGTTGGACAGCACGTCCCTCACTCTGCCCTTCTGGCTGGCCACGTCGTCGTTGAGTGCCTTGTGCTCCTTCAGCTGGATGCGGATCTCCTCGGGGTCCACGCTGGGAGGCTCGGCTTCACGGATCTGTCCCTCGACCTCTCTGAACCATCCCAGCAGCTCATCGATGTCCTGGGTGACCTCCTGGGACCTCTGCTTGGACATGTGGATCCTCTCCATCCTCCTCTGGATCTGTTCACAGATCTGCTCAAACCTCCTGTTGTCCCTGGTGACCAGCGTCTCAATGTTTGAGGCGCCCTCCCCGGGGGAGATCTGGCACAGCTGCGGGCCGACAAGATTGACGGCCTCCACCAGTGGACGGTGTTCCTGTATCTCCTGGGACAGTCTCTCAATCTCCTCCTCCATGATCTGTCCCGAGGAGTCAATGCTCTGCAGCTGACCCTCGACGGACAGCATCCAGGAGCCCAGGCGGTCGTGGGCGCTGTGGAACTGCTGCACCAGGGGCAGCGCCTCGTTGGCTGCCTTGTGGAGGTCCGTGGCCTTGGCGCTCAGGTCGTTGTAGCGCCGGTGTATGGAGTCCAGCTTGTCCTTGAGCTGCAGGGCCTCATCGCTGGAGATGTGCTTCATGAGGTGGGAGCCGGCATCCATGACCTCGCCGACCTGCTTCTCGTGGGACACGACCTCCTCTCCAAGGTCCGTCAGTTCGTCCATCTGCTCCAACAGCTTCTCCACAAACACGGACAGGACGCGGTACTTGGACAGGCGTGCCTCCATCTCGTCCATCCAGGAGAGCAGGTCTTCATAGGTCAGCACCAGGTGGCGCAGGCCAACCTTGGACTCCTGGAGGAGGCGGCCGAGAGCCTCGGAGTCTTCCACCAGCTGGCCGTACCTGTCGGTGGTGGCCTGCAGCTTGTCGGCCAGGGCGTTGGCCTCATCATCGCCGATCAGGCTCATGAGGGCCGTGGCCACGTCAGTGAGGTCGTCAAAGGCTGGCTTCTGGCCCAGGATCTCGTCGTGCAGGTGGTCATGCTCGTTGAGGAGGCGCTGGATCTTGGCCTCGTCGGACGGCACGGTGCTCATCTCCTTCAGCTTCTTCTCGGTGCGGTCCAGCCATTCTGAGATGGGGTTCAGCTTGTTCTGGAACTCCTTGGCAACCTTCAGGGTCTCCTCCAGGGCCTCCATGCGCTCCTGGGAGCGGGCACCTGCGTCGTCAAAGCGGTTCAGCAGGTCGTCCATCTGGCCCTCAACCACGGCCTTCTCCGAGGGCTCCAGGTCAGCGGCCAGGCTGCGGCCCATGGACAGCAGCGCCTGCATCTCGTTCTGGCGGTCCAGGAGCATCTTCCTCAGGAACTTCTGCTCCTGTGCCTGGGCCTTCACCACGGAGTACTCCCCGGAGATGGGCGCCTGGTTGGCCATCATCTCCTCAAAGTTTCCGAGCCACTGCAGCATGCTGTCAAGGGCATCCTGGAACTTGCCAGACTGCATGAGTCCCTTGTCCAGGGCCTTCTCCCTGTCTCCAATCATCTCCTTCAGGCGGTTCCACAGCTCGTTCAGTGAGTCAATGTCATTCTCCAGGGCCTGGGTGTTGACGCCAGAGGCAGCGCTCTGGATGAGGCCTTGGCCAAGCTTGTTACACTCAGCAACCTGCTTGCTGAGGGCTTCAATCCTCTTTCCTTTGAAGCGCTTGAACTCCTCCTGCTGGGCGATGATGGTGTCCACGTCGGCGCCCACAGGCTTGAAGGCCTCGCCCTCCTTGTCCGTCTCATTGATGTCGTCCATCACGTTGTTGTATTTGTCGTAGAAGTTCTCCAGCTTCTTCATGACTGTGTCCAGGTCCTTGTTGCGGGTGTCGCAGCGGTCCTGGATCTTCTTCAGCTGCCTCTCGAGCTGCTTGATCTGGTCCTCGGAGGCGCGGTTGTTGGCGTTGGTGAAGCCTTGGTTCACCAGCTCCTCCAGGGCAGCCTTGGCGTCACTGATTTCGTCTCCCTTCATGTCCACCTTGGACATGAAGCTGTGGAGCTGGTCGATCTGGTTAGTCACTGTCTTCATGTCCCTGCCGACGGGCGCCATGCGGTCCAGCTCGTCGTCCAGGCCGGACAGTTCCTGCCCAACGTTCTTGACGAGGGCGCTGAACTGGTTCACTGCGTTGGAGGCTTCCTCCAGGTCGTGGCAGCGGTCCTCCAGCTTGCCTCTCAGGTTGCCATAACGGTCTGCCAGTCTCTCAACTTCATCCTGGATGTGCGTGGCGTCGGAGCCGAGGGAGTCGGCCGCCCCACACAGGTCCTCACCCTTGTGCTTCACCTGGTCCACCTGCTTGGCAAGGGCTTCGGTCTCATCCAGCAGGGCCTTCATTCTCTCCAGGGACTTTGCATCCTTCCCTGTCCCTGCAAGGGTGTCCAGGGAGGCCAGCCTGTCGCCGCAGCGCTGGAGGGTGTGGTCCAGGTCTCGGGCCTTGTCGTTGAAGTCGGCCAGCTTGGCGGCAACATCGTCAAGGTCCTGGGCCCGGGCAAACACAATGGCGTTGAGGTGGTCCCAGCGCTCCTTCATCAGGCCGACGGCATCGTGCACGCCCTCGTGGTCGGTGTCTGTGCATAAAATGAGTTTCTCGCCTGCAGTTCTGTTGTTCTCATAATCCCCACTGTGGCGAGACACCTCATTCTTGAAGGCCTGAATGTCCTTGATCTGCTTGTCAATGGCTCTCTTCTCAAAGGCAATGGGCTCCATGGACCTGGCCCGGTCCTCGGCCTTGTCCAGCCAGGGGTTGAACCGGTCCTGCTGGGTGTGGAACTTGTTGCAGGTGTCCATGCAGTTCTGGAGTCTGGTGCGGCGGTCCACGGCCACCTTGCGCACGTTGTCCCATTCCTTCTTGATGGCGTCCAGGGTTGCCGTCAGCTGGCGGTTCAGATCCTTGCGAGATGACTTGGCAACAATGTCTTTGCCCTTGTTGATCATCATGATGACCTCGTGTTCCTTGGCCATCAGGTCCTTGTAGATGGGCTCAAAGTCTGCCACTTGGTGTCCCAAGATGTCCCTGTCAGCAGACACCAGCAGCTGGTCCTTGAGGTGGGCCACCTGGTCTGAGAGCCACTCCTGGATGTCCTGGCAGGACTGCCCAAACTCTTCCTCGTCCCTGAGGGACGCCTCAAGCTCTGACTTGCGGTTCCCAAGTTTCCTCTCGAGGTTGTTGAACATTCTGTTGAGCTGCGTGATCTTGGCCTTGATGTCACTCTTGGAGGATGCATCGGACAGGATGGAGATCAGCTGGTCTCCGAGCCCCTCCAGGTCGATGAGGTCAGCTCGGGCCTTCTGGAGTCCCTTCTCGAGGATGATGACTGCTTCGATTTGCTTGGCAGAGTCTGCGCCGGAAGCCGTGACCTCGTCGAAGTCGTCTCCCAGCTTGAGCAGGGTGTCGTGTAGCTTGTTGTACTTGTCGTAGAAGTCGGTGCTGGCGTCGGAGGCAGCGTTGAGGGCGGAGTCCCGGGAGTCCAGCTGGCCAATGAGTTCTGTCCACTTGTTGTTGATGGTGTCCAGCTTGTCGTTCATCTTCTTGGCTGCCATGGAGTTGGGCTCGCAGGCGCCAATGATGTTGTCCCCGGCGTCGTTGAGGTCCGCCAGCTTGGGCTCCTGGGACTGGAACTCTTCCCTCAGGACCTGCACCTGCTGGGCCTGCATCTGGACCATGCGCGGGTCCGAGGCGATGGGGCCCAGGACGGTCATCATGCGATCCTTGGAGTTGAGCCAGTTGTTGAGGGCGTCATAGCTATCCAGGAAGTCTTTGGTTCTTTCCAGGAAGGTGAGGCGGTCCTTCAGCCTGCCCTGGAGCTCCTTGAAGCGGTCACTGATGAGGTCAACCTGGTCCTGCAGGATGTCGGCGCCAGGAGCTGTAGGACGCTTCTTGATGAGTTCGACCACTTGGATCTTGAGGGAGTCGAGAGCCGGCTGCTTCTCCAGGAGGTCTTCGAGGACGCTCTTGCACTGCTTGGTATACTTGTCAGCCTCCTCCTTGGTGGTGGGCACGACCTCCCTGGGCATGGTGCGTTCTGCCTTGTCCAGGATGAGCGTGACGGAGCGCATGTTGTCGCTCAGCTTCTTCAGCTCGTCCTTCATGAGGTCGAGGTCGTTCTGGCGGTCGGTGAGACGCATTCCAATCATGTCATAGCGGTTGTTGACTTGCATCAGCTCCTTCTGGATGGGACTCATGTCTGGAAGGGCGTCGAGAAAGGTTACGTTTCTCAATACCCAAAAAGGAAAACTATGCGATTCTATAAGTAATAATACCCATAACTCTATAGATAATACTACCCACAACCCTTGGAATACCTTACTTAGCATAGCACTATTATCTCTACAAGTCTTCAGAGCTATAACCAAAATAATAATACCCATAATTCTACAGGTAATACAGCCCACAACCCTTGGAATACCTTACTTATCATAGCACTATTATCTCTACAAGTCTTCAGAGCTATAACCAAAATAATAATACCCATAATTCTATAGATAATACAGCCCACAACCCTTGACACACCTTACTTAGCATAGCATTATACTAGTAAGTCATCTATAGGCTCATGTTCTAGTAATGTAACCACCCCCTATCACTAAGTTTACAGATTCATGAGCAAATAATATGACACAAAAGGCTTTATTTAGAACCACAAACACTGTCCCTGTAAACCTGAGCTTGTTCAAACCAACCATGCAAATCAGATACCTCAAACCTTCTCCGAGAGTGCCCATGCAACAACCCCTGGCGTGACTGACTAACCATCGAGGTGGAATCCTTCTTGTGAGGTGCGTCTGCTAGCATAGCCTCCAGGGATGGGTGACATGGGGCCAGAGCCATTGAAGCCCATCAGCTTGTGGGACGGTGAGGACCCACGTGCATCTTGTGACACTCGCCTCGCTACAAACACACACAAACCCCAACACAATGCAACTTTCAGCCAAAGCGAGGAAACACAGGTATTGGTAAAGCTTTCTCGGCATCAGCCACCAACGGACAACCCCAAGGAGACTTATGTGAGAGCGTAAGACTCGTAATCGAAGACACTTTTGGCTTGTGATAATAATAATAATAGAAGTGATTTTTTACATCATAGGAAAACTCAACATATCCGCCTTGTATCACGTCCGCAAGTACATGTTCGTTTTCTGTTTACGTTCCGAAGAGCGTAAGACTCGTAATCATCGACACTTTCGGCTCATGATGATAATAATAATTGAACTCTTCTTTGTACAGTATAAGAAAACTCAGCATATCCGCCTTGTATCGCGTCTGAATGTGCACTTTCATATTCTGTTTACGTTATGAAGAGTGAAAAAAAGTGATAGGCGGAAAAATTGACTTCCGATTAAGACTTGTAAAAATTGACTTCTGATTAAGATTTGTAAAAATTGACTTCTGATTAAGACTTGTAAAAATTGACTTCCGATTAAGACTTGTAAAAATTGACTTCTGATTAAGACTTGTAAAAATTGACTTCTGATTAAGACTTGTAAAAATTGACTTCTGATTAAGACTTGTAAAAATTGACTTCCGATTAAGACTTATGAAAAAAATACGCAGAAAAATTACTTCCGACTAGGACTTGATGAACGCCACAAGACAGCAAGTGAGTTTTGATCAAGCGCAAGATTCTCGGACATACACAAACAGGGTTGAGCAAGACTGACTGACTGACTGACTTCCTCGGGGATTGTTCGCTTGGCGTCTGATGCAGTTTTTACGGAAAGACAAGCAAATAACTTTATCTTTATATGAATCAAAACTACTTATTGAATTACGTGAAAAAATAAACTTGAGGGGCAAATCAGTGTATCAGCAAAAAGTGGCTGTGCTTTTAAAATTATATACATGCAGAAACAAATCATGGTCAACATTTTGTGATATTGATAAAAAAAGATAAAAATATAGAAAAACATCAACATTTTAAACTCGATGTGCAGAAGCAAGCAGATTTTGAGGACAGGGAAACTTCTTAACGGAAAAACACAACTTAATAGTGTGAGCGTAATTACCATAGACTTAAGTGCAGTGTAGAAAATGATTTAATGTTAGGTGTAGCTTTAGTGATGGAGGAAAGGACTTGTGTGAAAAAGGAAAAGAAAACCCAAAAATCAATACTGTGAGTGTAATTACCGTAGACTTAAGTGCAGTGTAGAAAATGATTTAATGTTAGGTGTAGCTTTAGTGATGGAGTGAAGGACTTGTGTGAAAAAGAAAAAGAAACCCCCAAAAATCAATACTGTGAGCAAAATTAGATTAAAAATTATAAGTGCAGAGTAGAAAAGGATTTAATGTTAAGTGTAGATTTAGTGATGGAGGGGAGTACTTACGTGAAAAGGAAGAATGAAACCCCCCCAAAAAATACTGTGCGAAATTATCAAAAACCAAAAGAGTTTAAACAGACAAAAAGTGCATACACTCGTACACTTCCACATCAATATGCGCACGGAGGCCATAGAGACATTGCAGTGCTCTGGTCTCGCTAGCTTATGCAACGCTGAAGCCAGAATTGAAAGGAGGCAGATGCAGTTGTATTGGCTAAAGGAGAAGGTGGAGACAGGAGTGAAGGATTGTTACGAGTGGGAGAAGAAAGAGGAGAAGGAGAAGAGAGAAGGAGAAATTCAGAGTTACGATTATCAAGAATGAGAGGAGGAGGAGAAGGAGAAGGAGGAGAAGTGAGGAGGAGAAAATCAATGCAGAGTTATGACCATGGAGTGTAGAAGAAGAAGAAGAAGAAGAAGAAGAAGAAGAAGAAGAAGAGGGAAGTAGGAAATCAAATCAGGGTATACAATTGTCAAGAGTGGGAGAAGAAAAAGGAGGATGAGGAGGAAGAGGAGGAGAGAGAAAAGAGAGAAGAAGGCCAAGAAGAAGGAAAAGGAGGAGGAGGAAGAGGAGGAGAGAGAAAGAGAGAGGGAGGAAATCAAGTCAGGACATAAACAGAAAAGAAGATAAAGTAGGAGAGAGGAAGAGAAAAAGGAAGGAGGAAGAAGGGAAGAGAAAATCACAGAAAAAACACCACACCAATCACAACACTCAAGGCCACAGACACATTCCAGCACGCACCAACAACCCTTCGTACAGTACCTGGGGATTTGAGAGGCGACGTGATAGATGGGCGCTTGACTGGCGTGACAGAAGAGCGTCTGCGTGTTGGGCTCTCCGGCCGCTCTCCTCGCAGCAGAGCGTCGTAGGCATTGCCCAGCTCGTTCAACTTGTCGATGGTTGGCCCGTACTCCCTGTGCTCCTTCAAGAGTGGCTGGAAGAGGGGATAAGTCACACCATTACTACTACTACTACTACTACTACTACTTCATTCAACATCCATACTCATCAATAGTGGCTGGAAGAAGGGTTGATATACTATTACTACTACTGAGACTTCTTTCCTTGTCGTCTTTGCTGAATATCCTTACTAACTTCCCTTATGGAGTTGGATAGTTACTACACCACTACTTCTACTACTACTACTACAACTACTACTTCTATTTCTTCTTTCTTCTTCTTAGTTTTATTTTCCCTTATGGAGTTGGATGGTTGATACACCTACACTATAATTTACTATACACTTAAGTTAATGAAGAAGCAAAGAAAATCATGTATGGGGTCAGTGAGGACGTTTACAGGAGGGAATATTATGTTTTTTGTCTTCTTTAACACTTTTCTCTTCAAGGAGCGGTAATTTTGTGGTCTTTTTCTTCCCCTTACTTTCCTTCATGTTTGCCCTCGACTTCTCCTCTAGTTCATATAAGAAAAAATCTACATAAACCCAAAATTGAAATATGAAGTGGGAGTTTATTTTGGGTCAAGAATGTCCAGTGCACCAACCTTGATATCCTCTGTCTGCTTCCTCACGATCTCCTGCTCCAAGCCGACAGGACGGAAGTTGTCCATGGTGTTCTCGGTGGTGGTGAGCCATTGCATGCAGCGGTCACGCAGCTGCTCGTAGGCCAGCAGCTGCTCCGAGCGCTCCTTGCCATTGCGGGCGCGTTCGTCGAGCGCCTCGTTCAGCTCACGCCACTGGCCCTCCAAGTTCTGTGGATGGGATGAGGTTGTAATGTTTCACTCTGGTCATTCATTAATCAGGACACACTAAGCAGCTGGAAGGCTTTACATTACTTAAGTGCATATTACATTATATACATACAAATTCACCATTAAAACCACTCAAGAAATGTCTAAAATAACAATGAAAAAAACCTAAACAGCTCTTAAAATGGCACTTAAAAGAAACGGTGATAAAAAGCTGTCATTTCCACTCCAAGAATCACCTAGAAATACAAGCAAAATGATAACAAAAAAATAAACACTGTACTAATGAACCTAAAAATAACAAATAACAACAGCATTACCTTGATCTTGTCCTTGACGGGAGAGGTGTCAGTGACGTCTTTCTTAGACACGAGGTCCTTGCCCGTCCTGACCATGCCATCGAAGTCATCGGAGCGGGCATCGCGCTGGCGGGATATCTCGTCGATCTTCCTGGCATAGCTGAGGTGGGGAGGGAAACACACACGTCAAGATATGGATAGAGAGGAGGAACATATATCATACAGGTCAGTTAAAGAATGGATGGGAAGAGAAAACAAACACTTCAGTTATGGATAGAGAGGAGGGACCCATCTTGCAACACATACGTCAGTTAAAGTTAAAGGATAGAAAAAGGGACCAAACTAGCTGACCATTATACATACACATACACTACACTTAAAAGACAGAGAGGAGGAAGGAATATTACAGCATACACATCAGTTAAAGAATAGAGGAATGAATCTTGCTAACCAATACACAAAGGAAGTCAACGATATATACAAAAAAGGCTAATCTTAACTGATGAACATTAAATTACATAAAGAATAAATATACACACACTAAAAAGGATACAGAAATTAATGGCTCTCAAATACCTCTCAATATCCAGGGCAAGGACTTCCCTGGACTCGATGACCTCCACAATCTCGATGTACCACTCCTCGAAGTGCTGCACGGACACTGTGAAGGCGTCCAGCTGGGTAGACACGTTCTCCAGGTGGTGGCCGCGAGACTCGGACTTCTCAACCACCTTCTCGAACCTGCAAAGGGGGAGAGATTGAAGGGTTAGTCGGGTTGAGCGAGGAGGAGGAGGAGGAGGAGGAGAAAAGAGAAGAATATCAAATCACAAAATAAGAACGTTGAATGAAATGAAGAACAGGAGAAGAGTGAAGTGGTGTAGAAGAAGAAGAAGAAGAAGAAGTAGAGAATACCAAACCACAAAATATGAACGTTGAATGAAAAGGAGAAGTGTTTTATCGCGTTCATGGTGCAGAAGAATTGTCAAACGATCACTAGGCTTACAAAACTACCCATGGAAATACTACCCACCCACAACCTCTACGAAAACCTTATCAAAAGAGGGCGTGCAAGCCCCGAAGTCTTTATAATGGGGACTTAAGGATACTGCAGGAAACTAATATATGACTTAGCCGTGCAAATAGGTGTGTGTGATACTTAATAAAAATGATAGTAATAGTTTTGATAGGCTAATGATAACCTACTCTGAAAAACTGTGAACTGGGGTACGAGAAATAACTTGATATGGAAATCGTGTTATTACTGGGTTAAGCATTATTCCTTTTACACTAAGTCGCTAGGAAGTGTGAGAACAAGGCACGTGGCTGAGGGCAGAAACAAGTATCACGGTGGGGGAAAACAATACGGGTACAATTTCGTTCAGTAACTCGACGCGCGCATCTCACTGGCCGCGACATTCACCACCTCGCCGACCGCAGCCTCGCCAAGCCCAAGCGCCACGCACCTCATCAACTCTTCGCTAAACTCACTAACGAAAGTCTTTAAGTACCGAAACAGCATCCTCTTAAGCTCTTCCTTGGCGTAACGAAGTGCCAGGCGGCGGACTCTTAGTGCTAGGCGACGCTTGCACTCTTGAAGCACCGGTAGAACAAGACAAAGGGAGATGAAGACGACTGCCATGAAGGAAAAAGAGTAAGATCGAGGAGCGGATGGCGTGGGCTCAAGGGTCTCCAGGTCACCTATGAGATGCTGGAGCCGGCGAACCTTGTAAATGAGTCCGGTTGAAGGGTTAAAGTGAGGTTCGTTGAGGCACAGTAAGGAAGGAGCGGGTGGTAGGTGTTCACGGGGGTGCCTCAAGGTCTTCGGTTGAGCTCGAGTCGCTACTGGATGGCTCTGGGAATGGCTGGCTACCCCGAGAACCTCTACAGCGATCGCCACCACGGCCACGATTGCGCTAGTTATGAAGACCTGCCATGCTCGTGTGCCGCAGAACATGGAAGAAAAAATAGTAAGGGAAGACTAAGCATACGAAACACGTCTTCAGTTGAGCTTGAGTCGCTACAGGAGGATTCAAAAGGCTGGCTAACCCGAAAACATCAACAACAATCGCCACCACGGCCACGATTGCGCTAGTTATGAACACCTGCCATGCTCGTGTGCCGCAGGACATGGAAGAAAAAATAGTAAGGGAAGACTAAGCATACGAAACACGTCTTCAGTTGAGCTTGAGTCGCCACAGGAGGATTCAAAAGGCTGGGCTACCCCGAGAACCTCTACAGCGATCGCCACCAGACACGACTGCACTAGATAATGAACATCTGCCATTCTTGTGTCCCGGAAACCATCAAACAAAAAGAAATACGCGAAGACTAAACACTAAACAAGGGAAGACCAGACATACGAAACAAGTCACATGGTCATTGCGGTAAGACAAGGAGATTGAAGTATGCGTATTTATAAGGGGTTTTGAATCTTCCTCTTCTTAGGCGCTGTAGCACGGATATGTTTCGTCTGTTACGCAAACTGAATATATACGAAAAAATCTCCATATTGCCGGTGATAAACGAAGCCTAATGTATGTGTAGCCTATGTAATGTGTATTAGAATCTCTCTTTCTTCTTGATGATGTAATCCACACACAAAACATCGTAGAGAGAAAAGGAAAGGAAAATAACATAAGCTGAGTGCCCTCGAAGCTGCAAAACTCGCGGGCCCCAAAATACCTCGAGAAACAAAAGAAGCACACAAGTTAGCGTAATAATCTGAGACAATAGAATAATCCGGCCATTAGGGAAGGAGAGAAAGAGGAAAAGAGAAAGATCCGCCGTAAGAGAAAATGTTATAATGAGCTGATAAAACAATAAAACTCGCGGGGCCCAAAATACCTCGAGAAACAAAAGAAGCTCAAGAGGGTAGCGTAATAATCTGAGACAATAGAATAATCCGGCCATTAGAGAAGGAGAGGAAGGGGAAAATAAATATTGCATCGTAAAAGAAAATGTTATAATGAGCTGATAAAACACTAAAATTCGCGGGCCCAAAATACCTCGAGAAACAAAAGAAGCTCAAGAAGTTAGCGTAATAATCTGAGACAATAGGATAATCCGGCCATTAAGGGAAGGAGAGGAAGATAAGAGAAAGTGCATCGTAAAAGAAAATGTTATAATGAGCTGATAAAACAATTAAACTCGCGGGCCCAAAATACCTCGAGAAACAAAAGATCAAGAGGGTAGCTTAATAATTCAAGACAATAGAATAATCCAGCCATTAGGGAAGGAGAGGAAGGGGAAAAGAGAAATTGCATCGTAAAAGAAAATGTTATAATGAGCTGATAAAACAATGAAACTCGCGGGGCCCAAAATACCTCGAGAAACAAAAGAAGCTCAAGAAGTTAGCTTAATAATTCAAGACAATAGAATAATCCGGCCATTAAGGGAAGGAGAGGAAGATAAGAGAAAGTGCATCGTAAAATAAAATGTTATAATGAGCTGATAAAACAATAAACCTCGCGGGGCCAAAAATGCCTCGAGGGAAAAAAAATGAGGAACCGGAAGCTGACGTAATGAGAGACAATAGAAGATGATGACGATGAAGAGAGAGAGAGAGAGAGAGAGAGAGAGAGAGAGAGAGAGAGAGAGAGAGAAAGGCCACACGCTAGGCTATACGATTTCTTTTCCGAGTTCGAGAAGCCAGTCAATCGCTCTAATTCTTGAAGGACGACGAAGTGAAAATCCAAAACCCAACCAGAGGAAGAGACTAACGAAGAGACAGATAGATAGAGAGGAAGAGAGAAACAAGGAAGAGATAGCTACACAGACAGAGAGATAGAGATAGAAACTTAAAGACAGAGAGACAGCGCCATAATAACGTGATGAGTTGGACCGTATGCAGACAGGGCAGGATTGAGGTTCTTGCAACACCACGGACGGAAAAAAGGAGAAAGAGGGAGAGAGAAAAAAATATCCAGCCTGGGAACGCCACTATGCAAATGACGCACTAGCCATGAATGACGATGAGGAAGCTGCTTAACATCACGAGAGAGAAAGAAAAAGGAGAAAAAAGGGAGTCTCAGTGTTTGGGTCAGCCAGTTCCACAGCTAGATATATATATTGTTTGTAAGCTCTCTAACGAGTCTAACCCAATACCAAAGACTATAGGGCATTGTTACTGGCCTCTTACAGACTCCTTAGGTTCTTATTATAGTGTTGGTGTCCAAAAGGAAGCGAAGGAATTAGGCTATACGGGATATCTCTCTTTAATGTCAGACTCCTTAGGTTCTTCTTATAGTTAAAGCGGCCCATACACGCTCAAATTTTTTGTCAAATTTTTTGATGTCAAATTATTTGACATGAATTTGATCGTGTGTGGCATAATTTGATGGCCTAAAAGGTTTGATGTCAAATCTTTTAATCATCTGATTTCAGTAGATATTTTTTGATTTGACATCAAATAATTTGTGCGTGTGTGGCAGCTAGCAATAGTTTGCGCAAATTAGTTAGTGATTGGACATAATCAGAGGAGGACGTGCACGGCTCATCGTCATCATGGCTCCATCGAAACAGGAAAAGAAATTTCTTCTTGAGCTTATTGATGACACTCGGGAGCAAACTGAAAATTTGATGAGAAGTTTGAACGTGTAGGGCGAACGTCAAACCGTCAAATAATTTGACATCAAAAAATTTGACAAAAAATTTGAGCGTGTATGGGCCGCTTATTAAGGAAGCGAAGTATTTTAGGCTATACGGGATATCTCTCTTTATTGTCAGACTCCTTAGGTTCTTCTTATAGTCAAGGAAGCGAAGTATTTTAGGCTATACGGGATATCTCTCTTTAATGTCAGACTCCTTAGGTTTTTATTATAGTTAAGGAAGCGAAGGAATTAGGCTATACGGGATATCTCTCTTTAATGTCAGACTCCTTAGGTTTTTATTATAGTTAAGGAAGCGAAGGAATTAGGCTATACGGGATATCTCTCTTTAATGTCAGACTCCTTAGGTTCTTCTTATAGTCAAGGAAGCGAAGTATTTTAGGCTATACGGGATATCTCTCTTTAATGTCAGACTCCTTAGGTTCTTAAATAGTGTTGATGTCCATAAGGAAGCGAAGGAATTAGGCTATACGGGATATCTCTCTTTAAGGAATATATGAAGTATTTATAAAGAGAAAATTACGTAAAACATGATTCCCTTTTTCCTCTCAGCTTCACGTCTTGCACCTCGACACCTCGCGCGTGAATGAATCCTTTGAAGTTCTGCCTCGTTAAAATAGCACCATTGCCACCACCACCACCACCGCCACCACCACAAATAACAATATGGACAAATATGCCTAAAGTAATGATGATGATAGAGAGAAGGAAGAGGAGGAAGAGAAGGAGAAAATGACCAGCATCGCTCATTTCATTATACAAATCGGAAATGATCTTAAAAGGCACTTATGTCCATAGTAGGCGAACTGACTGACTGACTGGTTGACTGACTGGGTGGGTTGGTAGGTGGCTGACTGACTGAATAATAGACTGGCTGACTGAGTGGTTGACTGACTGACTTGCTAACAATATCTAAAGAGGCACTTATGTCCATAGTGGGCGAACTCAATGACTGACTGACTGACTGACTGACTGGGTGGGTGGTTGGTAGGTGGCTGACTGGCTGAATAATAGACTGGCTGACTGACTGGATGTTATCTCTCTCCCTCTCTCCCTCCCATTCCTTTCCTTCCCTTTCCTCCCTCCCATACTCATATCACGGACTGGGTGACTGAGTGACTGGCGGACAAACTGAGTGACTGGCTGAATCCCTCTCCCTCCCTCCCCTCTCCTCCTTCCCTTCCTTCCCTCCCACACATCATATCACGACCAACACAACAACACAGCCTCTCTCTTTGCTATACGCGGACTCCTCGTTACGCTGTGTCATCCACTATTGTGCTACACATTACCCCACGTCAAGTTTGGCTCCTCGCCGCCCGCCCGTCGCGACCACAAGCCTCATATCCCGTCAGACGCTTTCGGTTCTCACAACAACTATTCTTCAAAGGCTACAAAGAAGATAAATCGGGTTCTTATGAGTGTTTTCCGCATTCATGGGTACAGAGGCCTTGTCAAACTATCACTCGGCTCATACAACTACCCATGGATATACTAACACAACTTCTACGAAAGTCTTATTTATGGTAGGGTGTATAAGCCCATAATGTTTGAGAATATGGGGTTTTACGGCTCTCTCTCTCTCTCTCTCTCTCTCTCTCTCTCTCTCTCTCTCTCTCTTCCCACAAGGACGCCCGCCAGCCGCCCACGCGCAGCAGGTTTCCTATTTACTAAAGGAGGGATGGAAGCAAGTCGACGATTGGAGTCTTAAAAATTAGAAGCGACTTTGCGTACAAAAACAACATACCAATCCTTGACTCAATGATCACCACGAGTATAAAAGACGCATTCTCTTGTGTATGAAGGCAACTCGATGAAGCTACTGATAAAAGAACAACACGGGGGTAGGTGATTCAGCGATGCCCCGGAGGTATTACATGTGTTCACCCTTGAGTGCGTAACCTTGCTTAGTGAGATGAAAGGCGAGGAGATGCGGAAGCTTGTCTACTCTCACGCACTGCACCGGCCCTTCCTTCTACCTTGTCTAACTTTAAAGGTTGGTATGCTCACACGCTTCCGCCTCCCCGTCAACGATTTCCAAAGGTCGATAAGGAGATTGATTGGGTTCTTACGAGTGTTTCTTTACGTTTATTGTGTAGAAGCCTTGTCAAACTACCACCAGGCTTCCAATGGCCCTTTTACTTCAATGGTCGGGACACTCACACGATTCCGCCTCCCCGTCAATGATTTCCAAAGGTCGATAAGGAGATTGATCGGGTTCTTATGAGTTTTTCTTTACGTTTGAAGTACTGAAATCTTGTCAAACTATCAGGCTTTCCAACGGCCCCTCCTTCTACCTTGTCTAACTTTAATGGTCGGGATACTTAGACGCTTCCGCCCTCACATCAACGAATTCTAAAGGTCTATAAGAAGACTGATTGGGTTCTCATGAGTTTTTCTTTATGTTTGGGGTATAGAAATCTTGTCAAACTATCAGGCTTTTCAACGGCCCCTCCTTCTACCTTGTCTAACTTTAATGGTCGGGATACTTAGACGCTTCCGCCCTCACATCAACGAATTCTAAAGGTCTATAAGAAGATTGATTGGGTTCTTATGAGTGTTTGTTCAGGTAAATGGTATATAAGACTTTTCAAACTAACTATCAGGCTTTGCAACGGCTCTTCCTTCTACCTCGTCTAGTTTCAATGGTTGGTATACTTAAACGCTTCCGCCCATGACATCAACAATTTCCAGAGGCCACAGAGGTGATTAATCGGGTCCTAATGAGTGTTTCCTTACGTTCATGGTGTAGAGGCCTTGTCAAACTACCACCAGGGTCATAAAACTACCCCTGGAAATGCCCGCTATAACTCCTACGAAAGCCTTGTCAAATGCGTGTGTGCTTGGCCGCCTGAATGTTTAAGAATAAGAATGTTTAAAAATGTTGCTTGGGTCACATTCTGAACATAATACAACAACTACCTGCCTCATTGCTTTTAGATAAGAACCTGCTACTCTCTCTCTCTCTCTCTCTCTCTCTCTCTCTCTCTCTCTCTCTCTCTCTCTCTCTCTCTCTCTCTCATTCCTGTTTGTTGCCATTTGTCAAATCTCTTCCTAAGGTGACCATCTGTCTTTGTTATATGTCCTTGTTCTCTCTCTCTCTCTCCTGAGCTTTTTTTAAGGTATTTTTCGGTTAAAGGACATATGGTGAGTATATTTCTCTCTCTCTCTCTCTCTCTCTCAACTCTCCCTTTCCTTTTTTCATCTAACTCACTATATTTTTTTATATATCTTCCTAATCTCCCTTTCTCTCCTGTCCTCTTTCAGACCCTGGTGGCAGTCTGACTCTTCTTCTGTACCGAGACCCTCAAAAAACACTCATTAGAACCCGACTGATCTCCTTTTTGGTCCTCTGGAAATAGATTATGTGGGAGACGGATTCGCGGAAGTGTCTGGCTCACTCGTCCCTCTCTCCTGTGTCTCTCCTCTCGCTGTCTCTTCCTCTCTCAGTGTTCCCGATGCCCGTATTGACCCGTCCATGTATAAAGCTGCAGGTCCTCTCCGCTCTGCTCTAAGCTCCCCCAGACACCACGAGAGAAGGAGAGAGAGAGAGATTGCATGGCGAGGGAGTGTGCAGAGGTAGGTTGGAGGACGACGCGCGTAGCCTGACCTAACCTAACCTAACGTGACCTGACCGAACGCATTCACGAGTCTGTCTGTCTGTCCCTCTCTTATGACCTATTGTATTAATCGTTTCTTTATCATATTTATTGCTTTTTTTTTCTTCTGCTTCCTCCTCCTCCTCCTCCTCTTTATTCTTCCTCCTGCATTCTCTTTCCACAACCTCTTCCCCTTCTCTTCCTCCTCCTCCTCCTTCTTATTCTTCCTCTCTTCTTCCTCCTGCATTATCTTCCAACAACCTCCCCTTCTCTTCCTCCTCCTCCTCCTCCTTCTCTTCTTGCGTCACGTCCTCCTCCTCCTCCTTCTCTTCTTGCGTCACGTCCTCGTCCTCCTCCTCCTCCTCCTCCTCTTCCTCCATTTTCTTCTACCTCTCACCTTTTCCCACATTCACCCTCCTCCTCCTCCTCCTCCTCCTCTCCCTCCCAGAGTTGCTGTTAGTATACATTTCCCCACTCCTCCTCCTCCTCCTCCCCCTCTTCCTCCTCCTCTGCCTCCAGACTAGACAGGAAATGCCGATGCTTCCATACTGGAGTGCAAACATTTTTCCCCTGTGTGTGTGTGTGTGTGTGTGTGTGTGACCTCGTGTGGGCGGGCAGGGAGTGGTGTTACGCCCGCTTTGCCCCGCCCACACCTAAAACCCCACAAGGTCTCTCTCTCTCTCTCTCTCTCTCTCTCTCTCTCTCTCTCTCTCTCTCTCTCTCTCTCTCTCTCTCTCTCTCTCTCTCTCTCTCGTTTGTCAAGTCTCATTCGTGTCCTAAGTAAACAAAAGATCATGGAGAGAGAGAGAGAGAGAAAGTGGGAGTGAGAGAGAGAGAGAGAGAGATAATAAACGATAACAAAAGCTAATTACACACACACACAACCCCCCCCCCCCCCACACACACGCACACACACACAGCGATAAGTCATAAAAAAAATCCTTAACCACAAAAATGATAAAACGAGAAATTCTTCGTTAAAATAAAATAAAAATATTAAACAAACACTGACAACCTGTTTTTCTCTTATGACATACGTCGTGTGTGTGTGTGTGTGTGTGTGTGTGTGTGTGTGTGTGTGTGTAAGAGAGGACATGGAGGAAGGATACTTGGACTAGGACGAGTGGGAGGAGGAGGAGGAGGAGGAGGAGGCAAGTTGTGATGTTAAGAATAAATGACTAAATTATGTTATGAGAAGAAGAAGAAGAAGAAGAAGAAATAAAGAAAACTAAATAGAAGGAAAAATAACGAAAAAAATTATGAAAAGGAGAAAAAAGGATGGAAGGAGGTCGAGAGAGAGAGAGAGAGAGAGAGAGAGAGAGAGAGAGAGAGAGAGAGAGAGAGAGAATTACTGAATGCCCTCAAGTCGCCACATAAACTTAACCTCTCCACCACCACCACCACCACCACCACCACCACCACCACCTCCACCACCACCACTTCTACGCTCCATCAACTCCATTAGCTTGTCTGTGTCTCTCTCTACTTCTGCTTGTGTTTATTTAGCTTATTTTCTCTCTTTCTCTCTTTCTTTCTTTCGTTTCCTTCTAATTTGTTTGTTTTTAATCTGAGTTTTTTTGTTCGAAGTTATTTTTTTCATTATTTTATCTTTTTTTAATTTTCTAGTATTTTTTCTGTTTCCTTTTTTTCTTTCTTTTAATTTTTTTTCAATCTCAATTTTTTCTTTTTTTGGTAATTCTTTTTTTCAATCTATCTTTTTTAATTTTCTTAGTTTTTTCCTTTTTTCCTTAGTTTCATTTTTTTCTTTCTTTAATTTTCTTTGTCTCTCAAATTCTTTCTTTCTATTGTTCTTAATTTCCTCTCTCTCTCTCTCTCTCTCTCTCTCTCTCTCTCTCTCTCTCTCTCTCTCTCTCTCTCTCTCTCTCTCTCTCTCTATTACAGTTTATTTCCTTCTTCCTTAGTTTATTTTCCTTCCCCTCCTTTAATTTCTTTCTTCCTTTCCTCCTCTCTCACTTTTCCTTCCCTTCCTTCTCCTCTAAATACTTCTCAAAACTTCTTCTAATGCTTTCCTTTTTAATTTTCTTCATTCCTCTTCCTCCCTTTATTAATTAACAATCTAGTGCTATCGCATCTATCCTCTCTCTCTCTCTCTCTCTCTCTCTCTCTCTCTCTCTCTCTCTCTCTCTCAACTACCAACACCCACACACGCATCTAGAAAGTCACATGACATCGCGAAGCTAACCAACACACCCTCCCTCTCCCTCCCTCTCTCTCTCTCCCTACCTACCAGTACCCCATTCCCTTATACACGCCGCTCCGCCCGTGAGAAGACGCAGGTGTGAATGTGTGTTTGTGGAGATGAAAGGAGAAGGAAGGGGAGAAGGCAAGGAGGAGGAGGATAGGAGAGGTGAAGGAGGGGAATGGGGGAAGAGGAGGAGGAGGAGGAGGACGTGAAGGGGAGCTCACGAACTTGCATATTATTTCTTTGAGCTGCTCGGTAAGGCCTTGGACGTGAACTCTGTGCATTACCACGGTCAGGGATGGTTTAAGAAGCGACTGGCAAAGATAGGGAGGGTAGAAGGGCCTTGTGTTGGTTGTGGAATGGTATAAGACTGAGGTACTGAGGTCATTCGTAAAAGCCTTGGACGTGAACCCTAGGCATTACCACGGTCAGGGATGGTTTAACAAGCGACTGGCAAAGATAGGGAGGGTAGAAAGGCCTTGTGTTGGTTGTGGAATGGTATAAGACTGAGGTACTGAGGTCATTCGTAAAAGCCTTGGACGTGAACCCTAGGCATTGCCACGGTCAGGGATGGTTTAAGAAGCGACTGTACAAAAACAAAGGGAGGGTGTAGTGTAGAAAGGTCTTGTGTTAGGTGTGGAATGGTATAAGACTGTGAGGTACTTAAGTCATTCGTAAAAGCCTTGGACGTGAACTCTAGGCATTACCACGGTCAGGGATGGTTTAAGAAGCAGCTATACAAAAACAAAGGGAGGGGGTAGTGTAGAAAGGTCTTGTGTTAGGTGTGGAATGGTACAAGACTGTGAGGTACTTGGGTCATTCGTGAGGGAGGGATGCGAACTCCAGTCATCACCACGGTCAGGGATGGTTTAAGAAGCGACTGTACAACAAAAAGGGAGGGTATAAGGTAGAAAGGTCTTGTGTTAGGTGTGGAATGGTATAAGATTGTGAGACATTGAAGGCGGTCTTGGTTGTGAATTCTGGGCCTTAAAACGATCAGGAATTAGGAAGAAACGGTTTAATCATTGCCTCTAATCTCCTAATCTCTTTTCCTCTTATTCCAGTGCTTTCCTATCTCTCGCTCGCTCTCTCTCCCTCTCTCTCATGGCAATAACACGGCCAGTAATGGACTCAGAAGCGATTGGCAGAGGCTGACACAGGGTAGAAAGGCCTGGGGTTAAATGTGGCAGGGCTGGAGATCGCTGAGACCTGATTGAGAAACGTTAGACTAAGGGTGTGTTGAGAGGGTGAAGGGGTGAGCGAAGAGGGGACGAGGAGGTGGCGAAGATGAGAAAGAAGGGAACGAAGGGGTGACGAAGATGGGGCGAGAGGGTAGATGAGAGGGGTTGCAAGGAAGAGGGCAATGAGAGGGGTGAGGGGGAGTGAGGGGGTGGCGAAGGGGGGTGAGAGGGTAGATGAGAGGGGTGGCAAGGAAGAGGGCAATGAGAGGGGTGAGGGGGAGTGAGGGGTGACGTAGATAGGGTGAGAGGGTAGATGAGAGGGGTTGCAAGGAAGAGGGCGATGGGAGGGGTGAGGGGGAGTGAGGGGGTGACGAGGGGGGGGAGAGGGACAAGAATCCTGGCCCTCAAGACACAGAATTCCTGGATGGACAAGGTCGCCTGCACCCCACCTTGTTTGACTTCCATTGGTTGCTCCACCGTACCGTCTACCTCCTTCATTCTCCTTCTTCGTCTTCTTCTTTACTTTCCTTCTTTATCTCCCTTTCTTTCTTTAACTTCATATCCTTTTGTGTGTTATTCCTTTCATTCTCCTTCATTTCTCTTCGTCTCCTTTACTTTCCTTCTTTATTTCTCTTCCTTTCTTTACCTACATCTCTTCCTTTTTTGTTATTTCCTCTCATTCTCCTTTGTCTTCTCTTCTTTACTTTCCTTCTTTATCTCCCTTTCTTTCTTTAACTTTCCTTTCTATTCCTACATCTCTTCCTTTTTTGTGTTATTTCCTCTTCCCTCCCTTTTGTTTCCTCCCTTCTTACCCCTTTCTCTCATCTTTCCCTCACTTTCTTTCTCCTCCTCTTATGACCCTTCCTTTCACTTCATCTCCCTTGCTTCTCCCTTTCATTCCACTTCTTTCACTCCACTTCCTTGCTCTACCTTCTGATTCGTCCTTCCCTCCCTTGTTTCCTACCTTCATCCTTCCTTCCTTTCACTCCCTTTCCTTCCCTTCCCTTCCTTTCAACCCAAATCCTAAACTTCACTCCACTTCCTTCTCCTCCTCCTCCTCCTCCTACCCATTCCTCGTATCTGGCAACCCTCACGTCACAACCCTCGTGGCTCTGGACACAAACACGGAGGGCAAGCAAGCAATCAAGCAAACAAGCAATGTGGCGCTGAGGAAATAACCAAGATAAGGGAGCAGGAAAACAGGTTGATTGGTGGGGGACTCTCTCTCTCTCTCTCTCTCTCTCTCTCTCTCTCTCTCTCTCTCTCTCTCTCTCTCTCTGCGATGGTGGTTAACACGTACATTACAGGGATAAGGAAACGAGAATCAATTAAAGAAGAAATCAATGAAAACAACTCTAATACCAGAATGAGACACAGACCAAAATAAAGATAAAAAACAAGATAAAGACGAAAAAAACTCAGGAAGACTGATGTAGATAAGACAAAGGAGAGGTAAGGAAACAGCAATGAAGGACTTTAACCAACAGCAGGACGGTCAGGCAAGGCAGGATACACGAGCGCTGTTAGATACGTGAGATGTCTTGCGGCTGCTCTGTACCACAACACACGCGCGGGCCAGGCACTGTTGCATATGACTCTTGCTAAACGCTACCAACACCCACATAAACTATTCTAAGCGCCAAAAATAAGGTAAAATGCGTTCTCAAGGGTGTTTTTAGAGTTCATAACACAGAAGCCTTGTCGAACTCCCACCAGGGCCAAGAAACTACCCCTGGAAAGACTAATAACTCCTAGGAAAGCCAGGCACTGTTGCATATGACTCTTGCTAAACGCTACCAACACCCACATTAACTGTTTATAAAGGCCAAAAATAATGTAAAATGCGTTCTCATGGGTGTTTCTTAGAGTTCATGGTGTAGAAGCCTTGTCAAACTCCCACCAGGGCCAAAAAATTACCCCTGGAAAGACTCGTAACTCCTAGGAAAGCCGTGTCAAATGTGTGCGCTTGGGACGTTGAAGTGTGGTTTTGTCCTTGCGTCCTTCACTTTCCATGAGCGCTTAACAAATGAGGAACGGGGAGGCGCATGACAAGACGTGGGAGGGAGGAGACAATGGAGAGAGAGGGAGATATGAGAGCAAGAGGGAGGGAGGGAAAGGAGCAGCATGGGCAGAGGATGGAGAGAGAGAGGGAGGAGACAATGGAAAGAGGGAGGAGAGAGGAGCAGACTGGTAAAAGGAAGGAGAGGTGGAGAGGGGGGCGAGTTTTGATGTTAGTGCGAAGAAAGGATTAAACAAAGCGATTTACCTCGAATCCTTATCCTCCAGAGCCGCAAATTTAATGAGCAAGTGTTAAGGAGACTCAGAGGAGGGAGAGGGGAGAGGGGGAACGTCTTATCAGGTCGAAAATAGTATAAAATAATGAGTTTCTATATCGAATCATTATCTTAAGGCCCACGGATGAAGGAGTTGGTGTGAAGGAGACTCAGAGGAGGGAGAGGGGAGAGGGGGAACGTCTTGTCAGGTCGAAAATAGTATAAAATAATGAGTTTCTATATCGAATCATTATCTTAGGCCCCACGGATGAAGGAGTTGGTGTGAAGGACCAAAGAGGAGGGAGAGGGGCGAGGGAGAACGTCTTGTCAGGTCGAAAATAGTATAAAATAATGAGTTTCTATATCGAATCATTATCTTAAGGCTCACGGATGAAGGAGGACGTGTGAAGAAGACTCTGGATCACGCAACAACCACAAGAACTGTCTCCATAATTTCCATCTGTGCGAAAATAGCGAAAACGGTTTCCACTTTTGGCTTCCTTCCTGGAGGTCGTGGGAGGGAAAGTCGGCGCAGAGGCACACACACATTTGATAAGGCTTTCGTATAGGAGTTTCGGGCAATTGCAAGTGTAGTTTAATGAGCCTTCTAGTAGTTTAATCACTCTTCTGTGCCATGAACCTAGGTAAACACTCATTAGAACACGGATTTCGCCCTGGTGGTAGTCTGACCCTTCTTCTGTACCGTGAACCTGAAGAAACACTTATTAGAATACGAGTGAGGTGTAGTTTAATGAGCCTTCTAGTAGTTTAATCACTCTTCTGTGCCATGAACCTAGATAAACACTCATTAGAACACGGATTTCGCCCTGGTGGTAGTCTGACCCTTCTTATGTACCGTGAACCTGAAGAAACACTTAATAGAATACGAGTGAGGTGTAGTTTAATGAGCCTTCTAGTAGTTTAATCACTCTTCTGTGCCATGAACCTAGGTAAACACTCATTAGAACACGACTTAGCCCTGGTGGAAGTCTGACCCTTCTTCTGTACCGTGAACCTGAAGAAACACTCATTAGAAAACGAAACTCTCTTTGAAACTCTTTATTATACTTGCAGAATAAAATCTATCTCCCTTTCGGCATTTGGAAATAGTATAATGTTAGCGGTGGAAACATCTGAGCATCAACACGCCATGAAGAAGAATCGGAACCCCTTTAGGCAACCACCGGAGGGAGATACACCCGTCTATAGCCTAAGAGGGGAACCTGGCATGATCACGAGCCGCACCGTAACAAAAGGAGTGGAGATAAATGAATAGATGATGTGACTTCCCTGGACGACTGCCTGTCTGCGAGGGTGTGGCCGAGGAAGGGAAGGGAAGCACCGTTGCCGGATTATCGTACTCAAGAGCCTCGTATATACCGGTTTCCGAGCCACATCTATTGCCCCCAAAATACCAATAATTAACCATTTTAACGATAACCATACATGAAGGCAGTTATTGGGATCGAGGAGCAGTTTTTGGGTCGGAAATAGGAAAACATAGGAGGCTGAGTACGAGAATCTGGCAACGTTGAAGGGAAGGGAAGGGAAGGAAGGAAGGAAGGGCGTCGGCTTGGCTAGGCTATACGAGAGGCACTAAAGGTTGACAGAAAGGGAAGAAAAGAAGAGTGAGGAGTGGTATAGAGTGTAGTGTTTGCCTGGACGTGATCGAGTGACGCTGGTGGCGGTGGTGAGGGTGGTGAGAGCCCGAGCCTTTGTGTGGTGACTGTGGTGAGGTGATGAGGAACTGGGTGTGGAAAGTGATGGAATAATGTGGTGAGTGGGCAGAGGTGGAGAGGTGGGTGGAAGAGTGGAAGAGTGGAGGGTTTAAGTGGAAGAAGGAGGCGGAGGAGGAGCCGTGGAGGAAGAAAATGGCCACTCATCAATCAGGCATTCACTCAAGGCTGTAAAAAGCTATTGAAGTGAATCCTCAAACCCGTTTTCTTTACTCCTCCTCTTTGCTGTGGGACCTTAAAGAAGCAACTCAGCACCCTCACACACGCACTGCAACACAATTAAACAACAGGAACACAAGCAAAACAAGCAGAAACACTCCCTAAACAGCTCCGTATCTCGCATCTACACTTCCTGCATCTACACTTCCTCCTGCCTACGACTTAAACATTTTCAAGAGGAGACTATCGCTCTCACACACACACGCACTGCAACACACATAAACAACAGAAACACAAGGAAAACAAGTAAAGATGAGCAGAAACACCCACAAAACACCTCTACACCTCCCAAATGCCTTCTGTATCTGTATTTCCACCTGCCTACGACTTAAACACTTTCAAAATGGGAGCAGAGTATCCAGACCCCTCTCCAAGTGACTATACTCTCTTATGAACACTTCTACTGAGCACTTTTTGCGGGAAGCAGCGCCACTGTGACCTGTTCTTTTTTTGTTTCCTCTTTCTTTTTTTTTGCGCTCATGAACTTCCTTTGTTGTAACTAAAGAGAACAGCTCCACGCCCCACAAAACAAATACACGGAGCAGAAACACCAACAAAAGACAAGTTAAAACCAAGCAGGAACACAAGCAATATATTTCAACAGCAAAGAAACGCGAACAATACAAGTGAACAAGAACAGCTCCACTCCCCACACAAACAAACGGAACAGGAACACAAACAAGAGTAAGCAATGCAAAAAACACCGCAAAAAAAGGAGAGAACCTCCCCCGACCCCAAGCTCCTCCACGTGTCAATGTAATGCTCGGGCTGCTCAGTGAGTGTTTGTACGAGTGTCGGCGGCGCAATTATCATAAAATTAAATGCAAGTAAAAGTGAGTGCATGACCTGGATATCGAGTTACTCCATGATCGTCTATATGTGGAAACGTATCTGTGTCTGTCTTTAAAAGGAAGAGAGAGGAGAAAGTTGGAAAGTTTCGTTTAGTCGGCGCAACGTCTGTGGTCATATGCCGGAGAGAGAAAGAAGGGGAAGGAATTATAGGAGAAGGGAACCAGGAGACGGGAAAGTTGGAAAGTTTCGTTTAGTCGGCGCAACGTTTGTGGTCATATGCCGGAGAGAGACAAAAGGGGAAGGAATTATAGGAGAAGGGAACCAGGAGACGGGAAAGTTGGAAAGTTTCGTTTAGTCGGCGCAACGTCTGTGGTCATATGCCGGAGAGAGACAAAAGGGGAAGGAATTATAGGAGAAGGGAACCAGGAGACGGGAAAGTTGGAAAGTTTCGTTTAGTCGGCGCAACGTCTGTGGTCATATGCCGGAGAGAGACAGAAGGGGAAGGAATTATAGGAGAAGGGAACCAGGAGACGGGACACAACCCCCAATTAATACCTGGTACCCATTCACTGCTGGGTGGACAGGGGCGTAGGGTATCGGAAAAGCCGCCCAAATTTTTCGACTCCGCCCGAGGAAGAGAGGAGAAAGGGTCGGTTACTGAGGCAGAGGTATTTAATTTAAGGTTCGTTTCAGTGGGTCTTAAGTAGATGGTGGAGAAATATGGAGTTTTTGAAGGTGGGTCAGTTGGTTTGCTGCCCTCACTTCTATTGTAAAGGGCAGGGTTCGATTCCCGGTAGTAAAGTTTCGCCCGTGTAGTATTATGGTGTCGATGTTTAGGTCTTCAATATTAATGTCATCATAATTTCACTCATTCACTGTACCATAAACGTATAAATCGAATCAGTGTTATATTACCAATAGTGCATTTCGTATACACTAAGTCGACGGTCTGACATCTATGTGTGAGCAAAACGTTGACTATCCACGGACTAAGGAAAAGGGAAATGCTGGGAGGGGGGAGACAGATACGAGAGATGAATAAAAATGAGACTCTGAAGGTAGAGAGAAAAGTAAAGGGTATTATATGGATGCTGAGACGAGACCAACACCACCGCCTTCACACCCACATGACCGCCCATACCCAACGCCCCAAATGACCCGACCTTTATCATCCCTCCCCACCCACTTCACGCCCACACCCACACCTATTATGATTCGCCCACGGCAGGACCAGCATCATCACCGCCTATACCCCAGCCTGACCTATGCCCCCGCCCCCCTCCGCGCCCGCCCGCCCACTCCTAGCAACAGCCTCGCCCACGCTTAACCGCGCCACATGATCACTTCTTGTTTGTGACTTCTACGCCCACGCACCATTATCACCACCACCACCACCACCACCACCACCACCACTACCCATCCACACGACCATCACAACTACCACCACCACCACCACCTACCCACGAATGTTATTACTTATCAATCGCTACTTAAATGGCTTGTCAATATGAGTTAGTGAGTTGGTATGTGGACTAGGAATACCTTTTCTTTCTCTCTATTTTGTGTGCAGTAATGATTTTGTGGGTTGTCATGTTGTGTTGTGTTTATATGGATTTGTGGTCTGTGTATCTATCTGTCTATCTATCTATCTATCTATGTACCATCACCATCATTTTTTGTACCCTTCTCATTGCCCTTGATCCGTGTCCTCTGATGTATATATAAAAAAAAATATATAAAAAACGCCACCACCATCACCACCTCCACCTACTCAAACTCCACACACTCTGACCTTTCGCGCTAAAACATGCGGGTTCACTGCTTATACCGGCTATGTCCTTACGCCCACGCCAAGTCCTCATCTCCTTCACCTTACCCCTGAACTTACCCCCTCCACCACCCTAGTCCACCCACCCAGCCACCCAGCCGCCCACACACTGCCTCCTCCTCCTCTTCCTCCCACGCACTCTCTCGCTCTCTCACCTTTCCGCCTCATTTTCATTCTCAAGAGCAGCCAGCCACCCACTACCCGCCATGACGACCTGATCTCAAATGCAGGAACAGACCCAAGACAAGTGTGATGCCGCGGTCTAAAAGTGGGCATGACGCTTACTTGGGAAACCACGGCCGCACCTCCTGCCCAGACACCTAAGTAAACAAATTGAGTTAGGTGTGTTAATTTGGTCTCTGTTCCGTCTGTTAAGTCTCTTCCCAGGCTGCTTCTCACCTGTCGCGTCTCAATTAGCGGGTTTGGTTTAATGGCTTTTCAACCAGTGTACACTCGCTCAAAAAAGTCGTGTCACCGGCGCAAAAAGTATCATCTTAATTCTGTTCCGTCTGGCCAGGATGCTTCTCACCTGTCGAGTCTCAATTAGCGTGTTTGGTTTAATGGCTTTTCAAACCGTGATCTAATTGTACACTCGCTCAAAAAAGTCGTATCACTGGCGCAAAAAGTATCTTCATTTTTAATCCTTTTTCCTCCTCTGTCCTTTCCTCTGTCTCTAACTTGTTTCTTGGTAGTGTAATTCTTTCTCTATCTCCTCTACTAACCTAGCTTATACCCGATTTTGTCTCTATTCTTTTCTCCTTCCTCTGTCTCCTCTATACCCTGGTCCTTCCTCTACCTTGGCGGCACAACAGGTGGGTGAGGGAGTGATCGAGGCGCGGCTGGCCACCACCTGACTGCCTGCCAACACGTTTATGAGCACCAGACACGAGCCTTAAGACAATCATGAGGGCCCACTCACCTAACGCTGAAACAACCTCTTATCCTACGACCGCTCCGCACGCCTGCCGCCGCCACCACAAGAACAACGGGGATCAGAGGGAGGAATGGGATGAAAAGTGGAGGTAAGGGAGGATTAGAGGAGATGAATGGAATGGTGGTGATAGGGAGATGAGACTTAATACATCACCACCATCACCACCACCACTACGACCACCACTACCAACATCACTACTACCATCACCACCTCGAGGAAGCTATCTAGGTGAAGTTGCTAATGTATAAAGAAGGGATGTATAGGTTAGGTTAGGTTAGGTTCGCCTGTTCAAGCGATTTTCATTTCGTGCAAGCATTTTCATTTTCATTCGTGCTTTTTTTTTTTCTTTCTTTTCCTGTTTGTCTTGTCCTGTTGTTCTTCTTTCCTTTTCTGTTGTTTCCTTTCTTTCCTTTCCTTTTCAGCTTCCTTCCTGTTCTCTTTCCTTTTCTGCTCTGTCCTGTTTCCTTCTCTTTTCTTTCCTTTTTCGTTCCTATTCTGTTTCCTTCCCTTCCCTTCCCTATCCGTTCTTATCTTTCCTTCCTTTCCTTTCCTTCCTTCCCTTTCTTTCCTTTCCTATCCTCCTTCCTTCCCTTCCTCTCTTCGTCCTGTCACCACCACCACCACCACCACCACCATCTTCCTACATCCTTTCCCCCACTCGTCTATTCCCACACACAAACCCAAGCACCTATAACCATATACGCCTCGTTCTGTTTACGCTATATAATCCTCCTTCGTAAACAAACGTAGAGACTGTGCGTTAAGAAGGAAAAGTCGTGATTGTGACAGCCAAGAGGAGGAAGAGGAGGAGGAGGAGGAGGAGGAGGAGGGGGAGAAGGAAGAGGCTTTTTGAAGAACACTTGTGGCGATAACTTCAAGTCCTTCCTCATTTACGATTATTTTTATTATTATTTTATTTTTTATTTCTTTATCTTTCTTTATATTTATTCATCTTTATTATTTTATTTACATTTTAACTTCTCTTACGAAACATCCATCTCTCTCTCTCTCAACAATAGAACAAGCAACACAGAGGAATAAAAGAGAGCGAGAGCGAGAGAGAGAGACCACTAACATTAAGACAAGAAGGCGGTTATGTGTATATAGTACTCTTAAAGGTTAGATTATTAGCGTCCTTAAGTTAAGTGTAAGGAAGGACTTAACACCACTTGAAAAACCACATCTTTTTTTCCTACACTTCTCTCTCTCTCTCTCTCTCTCTCTCTCTCTCTCTCTCTCTCTCTCTCTCTCTCTCTCTCTCTCCATAAATATACATATATACACCACAACACTCATCTCAGTTTCCTTCCTCTTCTCTTTTCTCCTTCCCCCTCCTTCCTTTCTTTCCTTCTTCTTCTTTCTCTCTTTTAAAAATTTCCTCCTGCTTCACTTGCACTTTTTTTCGCATTTATTTTAACTGTTGCCTTCTCCTTAATCTTCTTCTCCTTCCTTCCTTCAGCTTCTTTCTCCTTTTCCTTCATTATCTCTTTAAAAACTTCCCTTTCTAAATGTGTCTGTCTTTGCGTTTTCCATCTTCTACCTTCTCCTCCATGCATCTCCTTCCTCCCCCTGTCTTTATATTTCTCAACTTCAATCTCCTCGTATTTATCAACTTCTTCCTATGTATTCCTATGTATCCTATGTGTTCCTCCTTCCCACCTTTCTTCTCCTATTCCTTCTTCTTCTTCTTCCTTCCCTCCTTAAAAACGTTCTCTGTCTATACTATTATTTTTCGTATACCTCTTCTTCCTTCTCTTTCTCTCTCTCCTTAAAATCTTGCCCCTATATCTATAATTGTCTCGTCTTTCTCGTTCTCTCCGTGAAATACATTTGTCACCCCTTCAACCTTCTCTCTCAAAAGCTTCTGCCTCTTCTTCCTCAACTTTCTTCTTCATCTCCTTCCTTCTCTGTCTTCATATTCATCAACATCTATCTCCTCCTCATTCCCAACTTCCTTCTTCTTCCTTCCCTCCTTAACAACGCTCTCTATACCATTCTTCCCTTCCCTGTTTTGTTGTTTCTTTCCTTCCTTTCCTTTCCTCTTCGTCTTTTCTTCCTTTCCTACTTATTTTCCTTTCCTGTTTTGTTTCTCTCCTTTCCTTTCCTGTCCTCTATTGGCCTGTTTCCCTCCTTCCTTTCCTATCCACTACCAAAACAATCACAGAAGAATTCCTTAACTTGTACCTATTTCTCCTCCTCCTCCTCTTCCTTCTTCCTTAACTCCTTAAAAAACCTTCCCCCGATATCTATACTTGCCTCCTCTTTCTCGTTCTCTCCGTGAAAAACGTTTGTCACCCCTCCAACCTGATCCCCTTGACGGCGTTGATGGCTTGTTGGCGCTGGCACGGTACATAGCAAGCCCCCCCCCCCCCCCCCTCCCTTCTCCTCCTTACCTCTGTCACATCCCATCTACCCCATCTTCCCTCCTCCCCTAACATACCTTGCTTCCCTTTACACCACTCTTATATCTCCCCGTCTTCCCTTCTCTCATCCTGTTTTCTACCAGCTCCACACAGACTCTCATTCTTCTCTGACTCCCTGTCCTAACTCTCCTTTCCTACCCCTCCCTCTCCACCTCTTTTTCTAACATTACCTTTTTTAAATCTCCTGTACCCTTCTCGTACCCTTTTCTATACCCTCCCTTCATATCTCTCTCTATCCATCTCCCTTTACTCTCCCTTCTATCCTTCCCCTCGTCCAACCTCCTCGTCACACCCTTTCTATACCCAATTCTCCTTTCCTTTCCTTACACCCCCTTCTACCCTTCCCCTTGTTCTCCCTCCCCTAACATTCCTTTCTTCCCTTTCCTCTGCTCCCCCTCCCTTCACCACCCCTGCACTCCCTTCCCATCCTCTCCCCTTACATTTCTACCCTTCCCCTTGCTATCCCTTCTTCCCTTCCCTCTCCTCCCCCTCTCTTCACTACCCTATCTTCCCCTTCCCATCCTCTCCACTAACACTTTTACCCTTTCCCTCGTCCTCCCTTCCCTCACATTCCCTTCTTCCCTTCCCTCTGCTCCCCTTCCCCCTGCACTCCCTTCCCATCCTCTCCCCTTACATTTCTACCCTTCCCCTTGTTCTCCCTTCCCTTCCCCCGCCCCCCTTCCAAAGGAACACAAAGGAAGAACAAACAACAGCAGACCTGCTGGTCCTTTCGAGGTTGTTTGTGACAAGCTACACTAACTATCTAATCAAAGGTGGAAGATGAAGGACAGCAAAGGCGAAGGCTCCTCCCCACCCCCCCATCCCTCCAGCCAAAGCTGGCAGGAAAGGAAAAAGAACCATGCAGCATGGAAAAACTGCATGGAATTTATGTAGGAAAGAGGAAAGAGCTACCATTTCTGCTACCACTAACCGGGCAATAAAAGCGGACAAGGACACCAGTATTCGAAAGAACTTAACGTTATTACGACAATGAGTAATATCTTAGTTGCTGGTTGGATTCAAAACACTTGTCTAATCTATTCTTGAAGGCCGTAACTGTTGTACTATCAACGACATCACAAGGTAGAGAGTTCCAAACATTAACAACTCGATTGAAGAAGAAGTGTTTAGCTTCGTGCGACGAGAATCTTTTACCACTTATCTTCAAATTGTGATTTCTTCTTGTTCTATTTGATCGATCAATTGTAAAGTAATCTTCCGCATTAATATCACTGAATCCTTTGAACATTTTAAACACTTCTATTAGATCGCCTCGCATTCTTCGTTTTGATAGGCTGAATAAATTTACTTCTTTAAGCCTTTGTTCATATGACAAATTTCTCAACCTAGGAATCATCTTTGTTACTCTTCGTTGGACCCGTTCCAACTTTTCTATGTCTTTTCTGCAGTAGGGAGACCAAAACTGTACACAGTACTCTAGACGGGGTCGAACCAACGAATTATACAGTTTTAATATTACTTTTTCCGATTTATTATTAAAGACTCGTCCGATGAAGCCAACCAATTTGTTTGCAGTTTTAACTACCTCTGAACAATGCTGACCGGGCTTTAAATCGCTTGATATAGTGATTCCAAGATCCTTTTCTTTACTTACTGCAGAAAGTTGTTGGCCATTCATTACGTACCGAACGCAATTGTTATTTTTTCCGATGTGCAACACTTTACATTTCTCAACGTTAAATTTCATTTGCCATTGATTGGCCCAACGTGCAAGTCGATCTATATCTGATTGTAAAGCTTCTTCGTCGAGTATCGCAGTTACTTTACTAGCAATTTTTGTGTCATCAGCAAATTTTGATACTTTGCAAATGAGTCCATCATCGATATCATTAACATAAATTAAGAAGAGCATGGGGCCAAGCACTGATCCTTGAGGTACGCCGCTTTTGACATCGAGCCAGTTAGATGTAACACCGTTTAGAACTACTCTCTGTTTCCGCTCAGAGAGCCAGTCCGCAAGCCAATTGTGAATGTTACCCGAGATACCGTGCGCCAGTAGTTTGCTGAGCAATCGTTGGTGGGGGACCTTATCAAATGCCTTTTGAAAATCCAGATATATGATATCTACTGATCTGCTTTCATCGAACACCTCAAAAATATAGTGAAAAAAATCAAGTAAGTTAGTCAAACACGAACGTTTACTACGGAAGCCATGTTGCGAATTATTTATTATATTATTTTCTTCGAAGAATTTCACCATATTGTCGCGAATGATAGTCTCCATTAACTTACAAACAATAGATGTCAGGCCATTCTCCCCTTTCTCCTATGCACTTTATAGCACTCTGCCACCTGGAGTTTTTGTCACCCTCCCAGTAAGCCAACGCCAACAGCGAACCGTCACACACACACACACACACACACACACACACACACACACGCATTCTTGTTCCCCACGATCCACTTGTTTAGCTTGTCAGGTCTTGTTTCTCTCTCTCTCTCTCTCTCTCTCTCTCTCTCTCTCTCTCTCTCTCTCTCTCGCATGACTGACTCACGTGGTACGATTTAAAATATACAAGGAATGTTATTCAAACAGGGAACAGTCTCTCTCTCTCTCTCTCTCTCTCTCTCTCTCTCTCTCTCTCTCTCTCTCTCTCTCTCTCTCTCTCTCTCTCTCCATTTTTCCCTCTCCCTTGCTTTCCTTCTTTTTCTTTCATTTTCTTCTCGTCTTCTTACACATTCCTCTCTCTCTCTCTCTCTCTCTCTCTCTCTCTCTCTCTCTCTCTCTCTCTCTCTCTCTCTCTCTCTCTCTCTCTCTCTCTCTCTCTCTCTCTCAGCTTTTCAACTTTCAACAGCTTCTACACCCACCAGCTGTATACACACACACACACACACACACACACACGGTCTTCCTATCCCTCTCTCTCTCTCTCTCTCTCTCTCTCTCTCTCTCTCTCTCTCTCTCTCTCTCTCTCTCTCAAACGAGCCGCCGGTCATGTTCCTGTCATTCATTCATTCATTCATAACTTGACCTCGCCGTGTGTGTGTGTGTGTGTGTGTGTGTGTGTGTGTGGGTGTGGGTGTGGGTGTGGGTGTGTGTGTGTGTGTGTGTGTGTGTTAAATGGCCTTCGCTTCTTGATATAATTATTCTGGTTTGCTTTTTAATTCATTCTTTCCATTTCGTGTGTTCGTCTTACCAATGGTTGCCTTCACTACCATCTACAGGCCTCAGGTGATGTTCATGAGGCCAATGTTCGCGGCTTGACACTAACATTATGGCTTCGTTCTTCTTTCATTCTTATTAATTTCATATGTTCGTTTTATCAATGGTTGCTTTCACTCTCCCTTGCGAGGCTCAGATTGTAACTCAAGGCGTGTAAAAGAACCGTCACGAATGCTTAAAGTTAAATGGTCTACGCCTCTTTATGCTCCTTCGTGCGTGACGCTTCTCCTCTTCCTCTTCCTCGCCCTCTTCTGCCTGACATCGTGCTTCCTAGTGACTACGAAAGAAATTCCTCCATCAGTCACACAGAGTTTCCCAAGCGTTCCTCGATCTCCTATATCACCGTCTACTCCCCTATCCCGTCACCCAAAGCCGTGAGGTACTTTGCTCTAATAATTCTACGTAAATACACCATCCCATTGCTGCTAACCCTCCTGTGATCTATGGGTTGCGCTCCCCCACTCAGCTAAACAGGCACGGTTGGTTGGTCACGCATAACTCCGCCTTTTTAACGGGGGCAACACGCCTTTAAGTGTCTGTCGGCAGCCGTGCGAGGAATATGACGATAACCTTGACGGGGAAGAAGAAGAATCGGCGAGGAGGTGAAATTTATGTGTCACGAGTTTGAGAAAGATGTGGAAACGGGAAAGAGGGAGAATGAGGAAGAGATGGAGATAAGAGTGGTGAGAAAGGGAGTTTTTAAGGGGAGAGATAAAGGATGATGAAAAAATGGAGAAGAATGATTAGATAAGAAATTTGTCACGAGTTTGAGAAGGACATGAAAACGGGGAAGGAGGGAGAATGCGGAAGAGATGGAGATAAGTGTTGAGAAAGGAAATTAAAAGGGAGAGAAAGAGAATGAAGAAATGGAGAAGAATGGCTACAGAAATTTGTTATGAGGTTGAGAAAGACATGAAAACGGGGAAGGAGGGAGAATGCGGAAGAGATGGAGATAAGAGTGGTGAGAAAGGGAGTTACAAGGGAGAAGAGGGAGAATGTAAACACGAAAATGAGATAGCGTGAAAGCCGTAAGTGATTCAGGGGGGGATGAATGACGGGATAGAAAGAGAAATGCGCCATGCGTTTGAGAGAGAAGTTTTAAAAGGAGTTCGCTTCGCTTTTGTTTTGGTTCGGTCTTCCCTTCCGCGTCCAAGACCAGGATCGGACACTATAATCACGGGTTCGAATCGCATTACTTGACGTTAAAGGAATTCGCGTCGCTTTTGTATTGGTTCAGTCTTCCCTTCCGCGTCCAAGACCAGGATCGGACACTATAATCACGGGTTCGAATCGCATTACTTGACGTTAAAAGGAGTCCGCGTCGCTTTTGTTTTGGTTCCGTCTTCCCTTCCGCGTCCAAGACCAAGACCAAGATCGGACACTATAATCACGGGTTCGAATCGCATTACTTGAAGTTAAAAGGAGTTCGCGTCGCTTTTGTTATGGTTCAGTCATCCCTTCCGCGTCCAAGACCAAGATTGGACACTATAATCACGGGTTCGAATCGCTTTTCTTATTGTTCCCTTCTAAGTCCATCTCCGTCCCTATACCCAACGCTGACAGGCTTGACCGAGCGACCCAAAGAGAAAAAGACAGTCAATCAGGCCTCCAATCAACGACCAGGGAGGAAGGAAAGAAAGAATAACCTCCAAAATCATATGTTCGCGTCGCCCTTCCTTGATTCCGCCCCTGATAAACCCTGTAACCAATGACAAGATGAGGGGGAGGGAGAGAGGGAGCCAAGACCCAGACCGAGACCAAGGACAGCTATAGACGACGTAAAATAAAGATGCCATAACAAGCAACGTCATGCAACTTGGCTTCGGAAATGACACCCATGACGGAGAATGTGATTGGACTGATAATAATGGGAGAGAGAGAGAGAGAGAGAGAGAGAGAGAGAGAGAGAGAGAGAGAGAGACACACCCACGTAACCATCTATCACAAACTAAAAATATCCATGACTCTACCTTTTCCAGTCTTCCTCCTCCTCCTCCTCCTCCTCCTCCCCTCCTTTCCCTCCCTTTAACACACCTTTTCCTTACTTTCCCTTTCATCTCTTCCCCTTTCCCTTTCCTTCAGCCTCCTCCTTTTCTCCCCCTTTCTATCTCTCTTTTTTCCCTTCCCCCTTTCCTCCTCTTCAATGCTTTCTCTACCTTCCTATCTTCTTCCTCCTCATCGTCCCTCTCCTCTCTCCTCTGTCCTTCATTTTCCCCTTCTCTCTCCCTCCCCTTTCCCTTCTTCCTTTCCTCTTCTCCTCTTCAATATTTTATCTATTTTTCTCTACCTATCTTCCTTCCTTCCTCTCTTCCAGGATTCTTTCAACTCCCTCTTTATAATCTCATTCTCTCTTTCTTCCTTTCTACTCTCCACTCCACTCCCTTCTTTCTCCCTCTCTCTCTGTCTCCCCCGGCAATCTCTACACCCCCACCCACACCACACACATGCCTCGCCACACCTGTGCACACACCTGGCGAGACGATCCGCAGGTGGTGGTTCAGACGGGTTTATTATTTACAGTTCGACAAAAATGCAGGAACTCTTTAAAGGGGAATTTCGTAAACACATAACCCGCATCCAAGAACTTACGTCAGGAACACAGCCATAACACAGCCACGTCAACAAAGCAGCCCCGTCAACACAACAGTCTCGTGAACATAATGGTCCCATGAAGACAACCCCGCGAACATAGCCCCGTCAACACAGCCCCAAGGAGAGAACATGGCCCCGTCAACACAACAGTCTCGTGAACATAACAGCCCCATGAAGACAACCCCGCGAACATAGCCCCGTCAACACAGCCCCAAGGAATGAACATAGCCCCGTCAACACTGCCCCGAGATCAAAGCCCCATGAACAAGACCCCAAGAAGTGAGCATAGCCCCGTCAACATAGCCCCAAAATCAAAGCCCCGTGATCACTGCCCAAAGGAATGAACATAGCCCCGTCAATACAGCCCCATCAACATAGCCCCGTCAACGCAACAACCCCACCAATATAACCCCGTCAACAAGAGCCCCATGAACACGGCCCCAAGAGGTGAACACAGCCCCGCCAATACAGTCCCCCAAAACACAGGTGAAGGAGGATCACGGGTACTTACTTTGAGTTGAGTTCCCGCAGCTTGGTCTCGATCTTCTTAGCCACACGAACGTTGGAGGCCGAAGATAGAAGGGCCTCCGCGGAGTCGTTCATCTGGACCACCGACGCCTGGGAAGAGGAAGGAGAGACGATGAGAACGGTTACACTATACGTTCCTGAAGACTGTGAAAGATAGATGCAGTTGAGGGAGGGAAAAGGTTAAGTTATCCTCTTCGAAATAAGGTTAGCTTAGGTCAAAACTAGCAATAGATAATTTTTGAGGGTTAGGTTAGGTTAGGTTGGGTCAAGGTTTGAGTGTTAGGTTAGGTTAGGTCAGGTCAAGGTTTGAGTGTTAGATTAGGTTAGGTTGGGTCAAGGTTTGAGTGTTAGGTTAGGTTAGGTTAGGTCAAGGTTTGAGTGTTAGGTTAGGTTAGGTTGGGTCAAGGTTTGAGTGTTAGGTTAAGTTAGGTTAGGTCAAGAGAGGAGACAGAAGGCAGAAAAGACAGTAACAGAGAAGACGGAAGGAAGGAAAGGAAGACATCGGGTAGACAGACGGGCAGACAGGAAGGCACTGAGACAGACAGACAGGAAGGCATCGAGACAGACAGACACTCTTCCCTCCATGCAAATCATAACTCCTTCCATACTTTTCCGCCTCTGAAATAACCCTCATCACGTCTCAAATCTCATCATTATTCACTACCTCGTCGCTTCTCCCTCATCACTATCCATATCACGTTCCTTCTTCAACACTATCCACTCCACGTCCCCTTCCATCACCGCCTCTTCGTCACCGTCCAAAGCTAACCACTACCTCAATATTTTTTTTTCTGTATTCCAAGCTCACACTTTCTCCGTATTCCAGGCCTTTACAGTGTACGTATTCCAAGCTCTCACTTCGTCCGTATTTAAAGCTTTCCTAACGTCCCTAAGTTCGTATTCCAAGCTCTTACTTCGCCCGTATTTAAAGTCTTCCTAACGTCCCTAAGTTCGTATTCCAAGCTCTTACTTCGTCCGTATTTAAAGCTTCCCTAACGTCCCTAAGTTCGTATTCCAAGCTCTTACTTCGTCCGTATTTAAAGCTATCCTAACGTCCCTAAGTTCGTATTCCAAGCTCTTACTTCGTCCGTATTTAAAGCTATCCTAACGTCCCTAAGTTCGCATTCCAAGCTCTTACTTCGTCCGTATTTAAAGCTATCCTAACGTCCCTAAGTTCGTATTCCAAGCTCTTACTTCGTCCGTACTTAAAGCTTCCCTAACGTCCCTAAGTTCGTATTCCAAGCTGTCACTTCGTCCGTATTTAAAGCTTTCCTAACGTCCCTAAGTTCGTATTCCAAGCTCTTACTTCGTCCGTATTTAAAGCTTTCCTAACGTAGGTATCCCCAAGCTTTCCCTAAGTTCGTATTCCAAGCTCAAACTTCGTCCGTATTCCAGGTATTCCAAGATTTTCTAACGTACGTATTCCCAAGCTTTCCCTGAGTTTGTATTCCAAGCTCTCACTTCGTCCGTATTCCAGGTATTCCAATCTTTCCCTAAGTTCGTATTCCAAGCTCTCACTTCATCTAAATTTCAGGCTTTTCCATCGTCCGTATTCCAAGCCGTTTCCAAAGGTCAAAAGGAGATCAATCGGGTCCTCATAGTGTTTTTTTTTAGGTTCGTGGTTAGTTTAGGTTAGGTCATAGTCATTGCGTTTTTTTTAGGTTCATGGTTAGGTTAGGTCATAGTCAGTGTTTTTTTTAGGTTCGTGATACAGAGGAAGGGTCAAAGTACCATCAGGGTCATCAAACTACCCCTGGAAATGCCCTAAACTCCTACGAAAACCTTGTTAAATACGTGAGCTTGGGCGCTGAAGTAACAACACGAGAATGACAGGAACCTTAGAGCAAGCAAGCAGGCAAGAAGTAATGGGTTCTGGAGGCATAGATGAGGTACGAGACTGAGTAACAATGAGAAAATGACGGCTGGGAACATAAATGAGGATAAGACTGAGTAAGGAGGGCGCAGGGAGAGTTAAGAGAGGGAGGAGGAGGACGAGGAGGAGGAGGAGGAGGTATAAGTGATGGGGAGGGAGAGAGAGAGGAGGAGGGGGAAGGCAAGGAAGTGAGTGAGTGGAGGTGAAGGAATGAGGTCAAGAAGGTGATAAAGAACGAAGGAACGAAGGAAGGAAGGAGAGTATTGAAGGATGGGGTGGAATATAATGAAGGAGAGAGAAGGAGTGAAGAGAGAATGGGGAATAGACGCCAAGGAGGAAATTGCAAAGGAAGGAAGGAAGGAAGGAAGGAGAGTATTGAAGGATGGGGTGGAATATAATGAAGGAGAGAGAAGGAATAAAGAGAGAATGAGGAATAGAGGACAAGGAGGAAATTGCGAAGGAAGGAAGGAGAGTATTGAAGGATGGGGAGGAAAATAACGAAGGAGAGAGAAGGAATAAAGAGAGAATGAGGAATAGAGGACTAGGAGGAAATTGCAAAGGAAGGAAGGAAAGAACGAAAGAAGAAAAAGGAAAAGAAAAAAAAAGAATGAAGGAAGGAGGAAGGGAGAGTACTGAAGGATGATAAGGAAAATAACGAAGGAGAGAGAAGGAGTAAAGAGAGAATGGGGAATAGAGGACAAGGAGGAGAACACGAAGGAAGGAAAAGAAGAAAAGAAAAAGGAAAAAAGAAAACAAAGGAAAACAAAAAGTAGGTTACGAAAGAAGGAAGGAAAGGGTAATGAAAGAAGAAAATGATAAAGAAAAGAAAAGAAAGATAACTGAGAATACAAGGCGTTGGAAGGACAGACCCTCAACAATGACCTATAGCACTAGAATTCATTGTATTTCCCCGATAGTTTTGACCTGACCTGACCTGACCTAACCTTCAAAAATGATATATAACACTCGAATTCAATGTATTTCCTCACTAGTTTTGACCTGACCTAACCTTAAAAAATTATATATAACACTCGAATTCAATGTATTTCCTCACTAGTTTTGACCTGACCTAACCTTCAAAAATTATATATAACACTCGAATTCAATGTATTTCCTCACTAGTTTTGACCTGACCTAACCTTCAAAAATGATATATAGCACTCGAATTCAATGTATTTCCTCACTAGTTTTGATCTGACCTAACCTAACCTAACCTAGCCCCAAAAATGATCTATAGGACTCGAATTCAATGTATTTCCTCACTAGTTTTGACCTGACCTGACCTAACCTAACCTAACCTAACCTAACCCTCAAAAATGATCTATAGCATTAGAAGTCATTGTATTTCCCCGATAGTTTTGACCTGACCTAACCTAATCTAACCTAACCTAACCCTCAAAAATGATATACAGCACTAGAATTCAATGTATTTCCTCACTAGCTTTGACCTGACCTAACCTAACCTAACCTAACCCTCAAAAATGATCTATAGCACTAGAATTCATTGTATTTCCCCGATAGTTTTGACCTGACCTAACCTAACCTAACCCTCAAAAATGATCTATAACATTCGAATTCAATGTATTTCCTCGCTAATTTTGACCTGACCTAACCTAACCTAACCTAACTCGAACACTCAGCGACCCCCCGAAGAAGGAAGTCTGATCGGTAAGGAGTCAGTCTCGTGGCGATAGAAGGATAGACCCCTCAAAAATGATCTAAAACACTCGAATTCAATGTATTTCCTCGCTAGTTCTAACCTAACCTAACCTAACCTAACCAGACACGAACACTCATAAGGTCCCCGAAGAAGGAAGTCAGTCAGATCGGTAAGAAGTCAGCCTCGTGCTCCCTGGCGGCGGAGGGAAGGTGCAGATTACAAGCCCCCGGTGACTACTATTCTAGAGGATGACCGGGATAATGACGGGTCCTCGCATGGCTCTGATAATAGACTGCAGCACCGAGGAGGAGGAGGAGAAGGAGGAAGAGGAAAAAGGAGGGGAAAAAAGAGAGCTCAGGTAAAATGACTTAACTTTAGTCTAATGAGTGCTGATTACGGAGAACGGTTGAGAGGTAGAGGGAGGTAGAGGGGTAGCGAAAGACATACAGACAAGCAAAGAGAGAAGGAACAAGGTCTAGTCACTGGATTGATATATTTTAAAGTCTAATGAGTGCTGATTATGGAGGACAGTTGAGAGGTAGAGGGAGGTAGAGCGGTAGTGAAAGACATACAGACAAGCAAAGAGAGAAGGAACAGGGTCTAGTCACTGGATTGATAGGTAAAAGTAAAGTCTAATGAGTGTTGATTATGGAGAACGGTAGAGAGGTAGAGGGAGGTAGAGGGGTAGTGAAAGACATACAGACAAGTAAAGACAGAAGGAACAGGGTCTAGTCACTGGATTGATAGGTAAAAGTAAAGTCTAATGAGTGTTGATTATGGAGAACGGTAGAGAGGTAGAGGGAGGTAGAGGGGTAGTGAAAGACATATAGACAAGCAAAGACAGAAGGAACAAGGTCTAGTCACTGGATTGATAGGTAAAAGTAAAGTTGGGGGCATGCGCTGTAACGGTGCGTGGGCTTACTAAGGGTCGCTTTTACCAATGGCAGGGATCGCCGCTGAAGTATTTCCACGTAAAACTGGCCGATGGGGTAGTGGCGGCTGCGGGGTTAGCCTAGCCCCGCACCTTACCACACACTCTCAACACCTCTCGCTTCCTCTGCAGCCGCCACTACCCCATAAACCAGTTTCACGTGGAAAACTAAAGCGTCGATCGCCGCCATTGGTACCGATCAACACAAACAAAGTGACTGTGAAAGCGAACCCTAGTATGTGATTGTTTGGTACATTGGCCTTGGTTTTGGTTCGGGAGGTAGTCGGCCCTTATCTTCGTCGCCCTGCCCCTGAGCCATAGCCTGTTGGAGTCGATCTCGGAAGAATGGTCCAAGAAGCAACACTCACCTGGTGGGACATGATGTCGGCGTGCAGCTGGCGGTGCTCGCGAAGCTGCTCGTCCAGGCGGTCCCGGTTCAGCGAGGCGGGCTTGCTGGCGCTCCTGGCGGAAAGAAGAGAGGGAGAAACGGGTTAGAACTGCTGGGATAAACACTATACTGATACACACGAGAATTATACATCTATTATTACGAATTTTATTTATTTTGTACTGAAGAACGTTAAGTAATAGAGAAACACACATACACACACCTATATAGAAGAACACTAAGGCAGTAACACATAAACACACATACACATCTATAGAACACACTTACACATCAGAACTTACGAGTATATTAACACTGGCACGTAAGTAAAACGATAACACACACACACACACACACACACACACACACACACACACACACACACACACACACACCTGAGCTTCTATTAACACCTGCTCAGAAATTATAACACGACGGAAAGGGAAAGTGTGTCAATCCCTTCACACTCACACAAACACACACACACACACACACACACACACACACACACACACACACACACATTATTCAGCTGCTGCTAAGGCAAAAAACAAGGAAATCAGAAGTGGGAAAAAACAACCTCCGGACACACACACACACACACACACACACACACACACACACGTCACGATGGTTCAATGCAAGTCGATATACGGAGGAGGAGGAAGAGGAGGAAGGAATGAAGTAAGAGGAATTACACAAGAAGAAAAACAGGAAGAGAAAAAGGAAGAGGAGGAGGAAGGGAGGAAGAAGAAGAAGAAGAAGAAGAAGAAGAAGAAGAAAAGGAAGAAGAGAAAGAAGAAGAACAACAACAACACAATATCAAGATTACGTTTGGTCATCACAACACAACTTGATCTGACCTGACCTTCGCATTATTTATAAGAGCTCATTTGACCTTCCGTGACCAGAGGCAAATGGAAATCAGCCCCTCTCTCTCTCTCTCTCTCTCTCTCTCTCTCTCCCAAAGCAAGACAAACTCGAGACGTCTTGCTCCATTAACTGAAAGACGAAGCAAGAACACGCTAGTTAGCCCTCCCCCTTAACCCTTTCCTTTCCTTCCTTTCCTTCCCTCAGTAGCCTTCCTTCCCTCTTCTCCCCTTCTTCTCTAGCTTTCTTTCCTTCCCTGGTCTTCCTTTCCTTCCTTCCGTCCTCTCTCCATCCTTCCTTCCTTCCTTCTTTGCGTTACTTTCTTTTCTCCTTTTTTCCTTCCTGCTTTTCCTTTACGTTCACGACCTTCTTTTCCTTCTCTTTTTCCTTCCCTTTTCCTCCTGCGCTCACAGTCATGCCTCACTTCCTCCTTTCCTTCCTTCTTCCCTTCCCCTCCCGAGTCCACGCGTCTTAATCCCCACTAGGAGGAGGAGGAGAGACACAAGTACAGGTTCCAAGGCCTGGTTGGCGGCATAACAAAGAAGAGAAAGACACGGACTGCAGTGAAATGAATGAAGGAGGAGGAAGAGGAGGAGGAGGAGGAGGAGGAGGGGACAAGTAAAACAGAACAGAGAAGAGGAAAGAGACAAATTGCAGGAGAATGAATGAATGAATGGAGGAAGGAAGGAAGAAAAGAAAGGAAGGAAGATAAGAAAAAGAGAAGGAGGAGGAAAATGAAGGAAAGGAAGGAAAGCAAAGGAGAGGAGGAAAACTACACGTGCATGCCAAATCAAGGAGGGAAAATGAGGAGGAGGAGGAGGAGGAGGAAGAAGCGGCGGTGTTGAAAGTTAATTACATCTCTGCAGCCGTGGCAGGGAAAAAAACATCCCTATCCCTCCCTATCCCTCCTATCCTTCCTTATCCCTCCCTATTCCTTCCCTTCCTCTCCTCCCTCGTCTTCCCTTAACCCCTATCCCTCCTCCTACCCTTCTATCCCTACCCTTACCAACCTACCCTTCCCTGTCTCTCTCTATTCCTTCCCTTCCTCTCCTCCCTCGTCTCCTTTTAACCCCTATCCCTCCCCTTCCTCTATCCCTCTTTCTCTCTCTATCCACCCTCTCCTTCTCTTCCTCCATCCCTCTCTATCCGCACCCGCAACTTTTTTTTTCACCGCGAAACACCGACAAAAAGGTCACACACGAACTTCCTTGAGTCTCCCCTACAAAGGATGAGTCGGAAGGGGAGAGAACGGAACTAACTTACTAACTACAGGTATAGTCTTTCCCTAACCTGCCAATATTGCACGCTGGGGTCACTGAGGGTATTAATCTGCTGCGAGTTATTTTTTGTGGTTAACACACACACACACACACACATCTGCGCAATAAAGAAAAGGAGGAACATGTTATATTTAGGTCGAGAATACACGGTTTGCTAATATCTCTTGAGGTCGCTTCTGTTAAAGGTGAAATCTGCGTCTGTCTGCCTGTCTGTACACCGTGAACTCAGGTGCTGGGACACAGGTGAAAGCTTTAACTAGACAGACAGACAGACAGGAAGGTAGGTAGACAGATAGGAAGGAAGAGAGGAATGCAACGGAACTATACACATGTTATCCCTTAAATTAATTATATAGACAGACATACAGAGACATAGACAGACATATAGATACAGATAGAAAGACATGAAGGTAGATAGATAGATAGGAAGGAAGGGAGGAAGACAACGGAACTACACACATAAGTTAGCCCTTTAAAGAACCATATAGATTTATTTATAGACAGACAGACAGACAGACGCAGAAAGGTATGTAGGTAAGGTAAAGTAAGGACGGTAGGCAGGAAGGCGAAGGAACAACACACATTACAATATGTAAGCCCTTTAAGACACACACATACATACACACACACAGACACACAGACAGACACTGAAAGGTAAGTATAGATAAGGTAAGGTAAGGTAAGGTAAGGAAGGCGAAGGAACAACACACACTGCCATACGTAAGCCCTTTAAAGACACACACATATACAGACACACAGACAGGCACAGAAAGTAAGGAGGTAAGGTAAGGTAAGGTAAGGTAAGGTAAGGAAAGGAAGGAAGGAAGGTGAAGGAACAACACACTACTCTATGTAAGCCCTTTAAAGACCCACACACACACACACACACACACACACACACACACACAGACAGGCAGGCAGGCAGGCAGGCAGGCAGGCGAAGGGACTTAAAGCTGATAGGCGTCTCCATTCACTGTGGCTCTTAATCCACCTTCAATATATCCGTGAGTCCGCTGGTCTTGATGGTGCCTTTAATAGCGCCCTTTCTCTATTTCTGAACGAGTGTGTGTTTGCGAGGTTTGATTAAGCTTACAAATAGAATCGTTAAATATCTAATGATTATATATACTTTTTTGTATATATATATTCCTTTTTCTATTTCTGAACGAGTGTGTATTTGCGAGGTTTGATTAAGCTTACAAATAGAATCGTTAAATATCTAATGATTATTTATACTTTTTTGTATATGTATTTCTTTTTCTATTTCTGAACGAGTGTGTATTTGGTGAGGTTTGATTAAGCGTACAAACAGAATCGTTAAATATCTATGTCATGGTGTTTATATATTTACATTCACATTACTCATACTTTGTTTTTTATATATATTACGTGAGTCTGGTTTTTATTAATAGCTTTCTTTCTCTATTTCTGGACGAGGGACTTTGGTGAGGTTTGATTAAGCGTACAAATAGAATCGTTAAATATCTATGTCATGGTATTTATATATTTACATTCACATTACTTATACTTTGTTTTTTATATATATTACGTGAGTCTGTTTTTTCTTAATAGCGCCCTTTCTCTATTTCTGAACGTGTGTGTGTTTGGCGAGTTTGATTAAGCGTACAAATATAATCGTTAAATATCTATGTCATGGTATTTATATTTACATTCACATTACTTATACTTTGTTTTTTATATATATTACGCGAGTCTGGTTTTTGTTAATAGCTTTCTTTCTCTTTCCACGATGATTTACTGCCCTTATAGTTGTTAATCTACGTCGTTACTTAAATCTCCCTTCACACTGCATTTAAGTCACTCTATAAACAACTTCCTAGTGGTTACTCTTTCTATTTCTAAACGCGGGTCTTTCCATGATAATTTACCGCGCTACAAATCAAATAGCCGTTACGCTGTGTTATATTACTCAGATTTCCCTTCACACTGCATCTAAGTCACTCTATAAACAACTTCCTAGTGGTTACTCTTTCTATTTCTAAACGCGAGACTTTCCACGATGATTTAAGGCACTACAAATCAAATAGTTGTTAATCTACGTCATGTTGCTTAGATTTCCCTTCACACTGCATCTAAGTCACTCTATAAACAAAATCCTAATGGTTACTCTTTCTATTTTTAAACGCTAGTCTTTCCACGATGATTTAAGGCACTACAAATCACCATAAATCCATCACGACGTTCAACTCATTACGAGGCATTGCTATTCTCCGCCTGTGCTTCCCAAGGGCGCCCTCATGACACTTGGCGGCGAAATACGAGGAGAAAACAAATGCTTGGTTAGGTATATATAGGTCACCCCCACCACCCCCTTGCTTGCCCTGGTGTTGGTGATTGTGGCGCTGACAGAATTACACACACACACACACACACACACACACACACACACACACACACACACACACACACACGCACGGAAAAGCTTAACTGAGACAACGAACAGGAATAATAAGAGGAGGAGGAGGAGGAGGAGGTGGAAGAGGGGGAAGAAGAGGAGGAGGGGAAGGGCATGTCCTGAGCAAACGATTCCCCAGCCATGAGGTCAAGAGGTCATCATAAGAGGTCACTGAAGTCTAAGCATCAGGGGGAACTTAGATAATAATAAACTGAAGCTCTTCGTCTCCACATGTGTGTGTGTGTGTGTGTGTGTGTGTGTGCTGACCGTTGCCTGACTCACCGAAGACAAAAACAAGCGACACAAACACAATTTCCACACACACACACACACACACACACGATCACCACACATTCCACTTTAACTCTTGCCTCCAGGAACTCTTACTTCAATCTTTTCATAATCTTACTATCTAACACCTTACCCTAATACCTCACTGCCTAACCTTCCATTACATTCCCGGGCTAAGCGTTCACCAAAGTACTCTTACCTGGGCGTCTGTTATCTCCCATGACTGTGAATGTTTATCGGGCCGGATTGGGCGTTCACCTGACAGGGCGATACCGTAAGCTTATCACACGCTCACACTCCCCCTGACAAACCCTGCACGCTATGTTCGCCCGCCTTGCTGCAGCTCGAGTGATTTTTCTTGTCCCTCCCGCCGCCGCCCTCTCGCCCTCACACCATGCTGGTCCCTTATCGCGATTGTAAAAGCCCCCGATTGTAATGAAACGGAGCGGGGTGATGGGTAGCGGGGTGGCGGGGTGTCAGAGAGGCTTTCTAGCACTTTGGAATTCCACGTAAGCGACTTCACGTTAGCTTCGACACGTGAGAGAATCTTGAGTGTAGCTAAAAGGCGGGATGGGTGACGGAGTGGCGGGCTGTCAGAGAGGCTTTCTAGCACTTTGGTATTCCACGTCAGAAGTTTCAGGTTAACTCACACACGGAAAACGATCTTGAATGTAGGTATATGGTAGGAAGGGTAGCGGATTGGTTGGGGAACACGGTCGAGACTGGCACCAACTTGAGTATTTAACGTCAGGGGTTCCACGTTAGCTCGCACACGGAAAACGATCTTGAATGTAACTAAACGGTGGAAACGGTAGCGAGGTGGGATGTGACAGGGTGGAATACTGACACCACTTAAGGTATTCCACTTCAGGGGCCTCAGTTAGGGATCTTGAATGTAGCTAAACGGTGGATAGGGTGACGAAGTGGTATGGGGCAGGGTGGAGTACTGGCATTGCGATCCACTTATTCCACCTCACTTCACCTCCCAAACTTCGGTATTCAAAACAGTTCCAATTCCGGGAAGGTATCGTGACACACACCTGTTAGCCACACACAAGAATTCAAGGCATGCGAAGTCACACGTGTTTGTTTCTTTCAAGTTGCGGGGCCGAACTTATCCATGTGTGTGTGTGTTTGTGTTAGTGTGTTTATTTTTTCCAAGTGTGTCGAAACTCCCATTGGTGGTCGGGGAATACTATGCGGAGCTTATGCACGGTTCAAGGGCGGCGGTGAAAGTGAGTAGGTAGGTAAGAGGGGCACGCTGAGTAAGCAGGAGGGAGGACGCACACGCACGCACACACGCAGAGAGACGGAGAGGAGGTCGTGGTGGTGATCTTTATCTTTTCCGTGACCTGTCTGCCGCGTCCTTCACAATCACATCGACACCACCGAGGTCAGACTGTGGGTGAGTGGCTTTGACAATCTATAGCCACTCGGTAACCTTGATGATTTTGCGTGACCCGCCCGCTACTCTACCGCCGATCACTTCAATGTTACCGACAGACACAAGAACGGCGGTGAGTGAGTGAATGTTGAGTGGGCTTGACAATCTACAGCCACTCGATAACCTTGATTCTTCGTGACCCGCCCGGCACTCTACCGCCGATCACTTCAACGTTACCGACAAACAGAAGAACGGCGGTGAGTGAGTGAGTGTTGAGTGGCCTTGATCTACAGCCACAAGGTAACCTTCGCGATCCTACTCTGCCGGCGATCACAACAGCGGGAGTCTGACTTTCGGTTTTGCTTTGACCTGCTGGCGCTTGTCAGGTCTAAGAAGGGCGGTGGTGTGGGAGGGCCTTCGTGTATGGACCTGTGGGGGATGACAGTGCCAACCGATGCCAACGCCGGGAGTGCTAGGGCCAGGACTCAGGGCCGGGCAGTGCCAAGACGCGTGGGCACCGCTGCATCACCCACCGAGCGAGAATCACGTGCCTCCTCCAGCCGCTTGGCACCCCGACGGCCTTCCTCTGGCACTTAATCATCAGTGGCAACAGCACCAGCAACAGCAACAACAGCTTTCTTTAGCTAAGCATTACACAACGCCAGCCCCCGTGCCAGTCTGTCTAATGTGGGCTTTTGCAATGATTGGGCTGGGAAGGGTTGGGCTGCCGGGGTGAGTGGGTCGGGCTGACACTCCACTGCACCTCCAAAATATCACCTCATCTCCAATCTCCACAGGTGTAATCACTCAGGCGACGGACCACCACCACTATCACCACCACCAGCGTGCCAGCCAGCGCCCAATGTTGCCGCTCAAAGCCAAGAAAAATGGTTCCCTAAGGTGACATTCGGGAGCAGGCAGTGTCCCGGCGCCGCCTCCCAGCTGGCATGGCACTCCCTCCCTTACTCCGGCACCGTCACTTTAAGGCCCCGTCAGGCACACACACACACACACACACCGTCGCGTTGCACTAACACCGTCACCACTAATAAACACGGTGCAGGTTTCCGTGAATTCGCACAGGTTAGATTTCAGCGAAGCCAACGATGCGATTACTGACGAGCAGGTCTTGTGACACTCCCACGTATATTTGCACTATAGTCGATCCGGGGCACTCGACAACACGTTCCCCGCATTGCACAATCACTCCGGAATGGCGGATGAATTTCACTTTAGAATGCCACGCCACAGATACGAGTGTTTCTTGCGGGGCGGCAGGCAAGGGACGGACGGACGGAGGGGAGAGCCAGTGTCTATACCGCGGCGCAGCACACACCCACCCACACCAAGAGTCGCGGCAACACTGAGCCTGATCCTGCCTCCGTGCCTTGCCTAGACGCCTTGCTGGTGGTGATGTACAAACCAGACCAGATGCCAACGCTGCGAGATGCCGCCACATTCATGCACCCACTCACTGCCTAGAGCCCTAGACCTTGCAACGCCTCATGTACCCAGGTAAGCCTCGCCCCACGTCACCGGCCACCACGTCACCCTCACACCCGCACTCATAATCCCCTCGAGTGACAAATGAGCAACGCCTGGCATCTTGTAGCTAGGTATCTTTAAGACGGACATACATACGCACGCACCACCACGCCCACGTAACACTATAAACTCTACAGTGTCTCGCCTTGAACCCACACACCTAGCTGGTCCAAGGTCGCGGCTACACGGACGGGGCGCGTTAAAAGATTGATAAGGGCTCCAGCTGACACGGGAAGGCAGGCACCAGCTGAACAGAAATCAATAACCACGTTGGACGAGCAAAAGGTCTTGGCGGGGAAAGGGGAAGGAGAGGATGGGAAAAAAGGGACGTGGGAAGAGAAGGAAGGATAGGAAGAGGACGGGATAGGGAGTTGGGGATGCGGATAATATAGAGAGACGAATAGGAGGAGGAGGATAGGGGAGACAGGACAGATTAGAAAGCAGTGGAAAGGAAAGGGAAAGAAAATAAAGGGCATTGGAAGATAAGGGAAGAGAGGAAGATGGGATAGGATCATAGGAACCACGTAAGGAGCTGAGGATAAGGACCACAAAGGAATAGGAGGAGGAGGAGGAGGAGAGGATAGGAAGCAGAGGAAGGAAGGGTATGAAAAAAAGGGCGTTGGAAGATAAGAAGGATAGGAAGGAGGAGGACGGGATAGGGACAACTTAGGGAGGAGTTTGGGATGAGAACCACATAGGAAGAGGAGGAGGAGGAGAGGGAAGACAGGGACAGGATTGGAAGTACGTAGGAGGAGATGGAAGAGGAGGAGGAGGAGGAGGAGGAGGAGGGGCACGGAACAGGACAGGGAGCACGTAGGAAGAAGAAGAGGAGGAGGAGGAGGAGGGGCACGGAACAGGACAGGGAGCACGTAGGAAGGAGAAGAATAAAGAAGAGGAGGAGGAGGACGAGGATGGCATGATCACCGTCTTAACACTTCCGCCTTGCTCGGAAACCACGTGGGAAGGCTTCGGCCCACGCTCGCTGCTCACTGCCTTCCAACACGACCGCGCCCACCACCAGGCCCCCGCGCTCCCCCTTCAAGCCACGACCAGACACAGTGACGCCGCGGCTAAGAGTCTCAGGGTCATATTCTAAAGCATTTCACAAGCTTACATATTTGACACGTATTTCGTTGGAGTTTTGAGCATTTCCAGGGGTAGTTTGAAGACCCTGGTGGTAGTGTGACCCTTCCTCTGCACCATGAACCTAAGATAAATCATGAGAACCCGGTTGACCTCCTTTTTGGGCTTTGGAAATAGCTGATGTGAGTTGGAAGCGTTTGACAAGGCTTTCGTAGAGTTCGGGGCATTTCCAGGGGTAGTTTAAAGACTCTGGTGGTAGTTTGACCCTTCCTCTGTACCATGAACCTAAGATAACACTCATGGGAACCCGACTGATCTTAGGGCTTTGGAAATAGTTGATGTGAGTTGGAAGCGTTTGACAAGGCTTTCGTAGAGTTTTGAGCATTTCCAGGGGTAGCTTAAAGACCCTGGTGGTATTGTGACCCTTCCTCTGCACCATGAACCTAAGATAACAGTCATGAGAGCCCGATTGAACTCCTTTTTGGGTTTTGGAAATAGTTGATGTGAGTTGGAAGCGTTTGACAAGGCTTTCGTAGAGTTCGGGGCATTTCCAGGGGTAGTTTGACGACCCCGGTGGTAGTGTGACCCTTCCTCTGTACCATGAACCTAAGATAAGTCATGAGAACCGGTTGACCTCCTTTTTGCCCTTTGGAAATAGTTGATGTTAGAGGTGGACGCGTCTGAGTATACCTAGACTTCACCGTGTCAGCCCCAGTCAGACGCAAGGTAAGTGAGGTGAGTTACCGTCACGACCCTGGTCACGACGAACCAAAATTAGCACGGCGGCAAAAACTAGAGGTGGCGGGGTCATGCACGCCTCGCAGCTCATAATGCACATCGTTATCCACACGCAGCGCACCGTAAACAAACACATGAGCGAAAATGTGAGCTTGGTGGGCAGGAAAACCAGTCAGCTGAGGCGCGGGAGGAGGAGGAGGAGGAGGAGGAGGAGGAGGAGGAGGAGGAGTAGGAGGAGGAGGAGGAGGAGGAGGAGGAGGAGGAGGCGGAGGCGGGGACGGGGTCGTTAGGTCATGCAAAGCTGTCATTTCGTATTATATCTTTGTACCGAAGATAAAATTGATATTTCCATTGAGTATAAACGTGATATTAAGACTGGTAGTGAACTTAAACGTGACACACCGTCGACTTATTATTATCATCATTGAGTTCTTTAAAAGGGCGTTAAGGGAAAATAAAAAAAAAGTATAGGTTACGCTAAGTTACGATCATACTCTTATACATTTCGGCGCTCAAGTACACACACATACTGGACAAGGCTTTCGTAGGAGGTTTAAGCATTTCCAGGGGTAGTTTTATGACCCTGGTGGTAGTTTGACCCTTCCTCTGTACCACGAACCTAAGAAACCACTCATTAGAACCTGACTGATCTGAAATTTATGACCCAGGTGGTGGTAGTTTGACCCTTCCTCTGTACCACGAACCTAAGAAACCACTCATTAGAACCTGACTGATATGTAGTTTATAATCCAGGTGGTGGTAGTTTGACCCTTCCTCTGTACCACGAACCTAAGAAACCACTCATTAGAGCCTGACTGATATGTAGTTTATAATCCAGGTGGTGGTAGTTTGACCCTTCCTCTGTACCACGAACCTAAGAAACACTCATTAGAACCTGACTGATATGTAGTTTATAATCCAGGTGGTGGTAGTTTGACCCTTCCTCTGTACCACGAACCTAAGAAACCACTCATTAGAGCCTGACTGATATGTAGTTTATAATCCAGGTGGTGGTAGTTTGACCCTTCCTCTGTACCACGAACCTAAGAAGCACTCATTAGAACCTGACTGATCTGTAGTTTATGACCCAGGTGGTGGTAGTTTGACCCTTCCTCTGTACCACGAACCTAAGAAACACTCATTAGAACCTGACTGATCTGTAGTTTATGACCCAGGTGGTGGTAGTTTGACCCTTCCTCTGTACCACGAACCTAAGAAACACTCATTAGAACCCGACTGATCTCCTTTGCGGCCTTTGTAAATATAATTGACGTGAGGGAGAGAGAAGTTGTCGGCATTTCCAGGGGTAGTTTTATGACCCTGGTGATAGTTTGACCTTTCCTCTGTACCACGAACCTAAGAAACACACCCATTAGAACCCGACTGATCTTTTTGGAAGCGTCTGATACCAACACACATATTTGACAAGGCTTTCGTAGGACTTTGGGGCATTTCAAGGGGTATAAAAAAGAAAGAGAATAGTGAGAGAAGAAGAAGAGGAAGAAGAAGAAGAAAAAGAAGTATAAACGTATGAAAAAAACTAAGAGGAAGAAGAGAGGAAAGAGAAAAAGTAAAATCACTGTGAGAGAGAAAGGGAGAAGGGAAGAACGAGGAGAGTTTAGAGGTACGGAGTGCAGGTAAGTCACGTGTGGCGGACAGGTAGCGTGAGGTAATAAAATCGTGTTCCCTAAGCTGCAGGTGACGCTGATTTGTGGAGGATTAGCGATAGTAACAACACCTGGAGATATAAAAACAGATACCAGGAAAGAGAGAGACCTATGAGTCCAACGTTGCCAGATTGTCGTACTCAGTCGTGTTATGCTTAAGAATACCAAGAGAGAGAGGAAAGAGAGTGTTATGCTTAAGAATACCAACAGAGAGAGAGAAGAGAGAGAGAAAAGAGAGACCTATAAGTGGCTATGACTTGCTAACACACACACGAACGCACACACACGAATGCAAATCACAAAGCAATCATAATTCCTATTAGTGTTTTTTTTTGTTTCTCGTCTGTTTTGTATTTTTTTCTATTAGTGATAGTAACAACACCTCGAGATATATATAAAAAAAAAAAAAAATAATAATAATACCAGGAAAGAGAGAAACCTATGACTTGCCAACACACACGTACACACGCACACACGAACGCAAATCACTAAGCAAACATAACTCCATCTTTGTGTGTGTGTTTTTTGTGTGTGTGTCTCGTCTGCTTTCAATTTTTTCTATTAGTGATAGTAGACACACGTACACACTCACACACGAATGCAAATCACACATCAAACATAACTCCAACTGTGCGTGTTTTGTTGTGTGTGTTTCTTGTTTGTTTTGTATTATTTTTCTCATTCTGTTAGGTTCGTGTTACCCTCAGAAATACCAACATTCCGGAGCAGGTTACGAGTGTCAAAAGATTTTGTATTTGTGGTCAGAACAGGCTGGGAAGGACATCGATACTGGAACAGGCCATTACCCCCCCCCCTCCTCCTCCTCCTCACCACCATCATCATCATCATCATCTCCTCCCTCCCCAAGAAAGGTAATTCACAAGAAGATTATATAAAGGTTAGGAGGATATTCTGAACGCGATCCGACCCCTTCCACCCCTTCCTTCCCCTCCCCGCTGCCTGTCCCATCCAACGAAGTGTGTTCTGTGTAACTTCGTATACATAACGCTAGGAAAAACCAGGAGCGAGTTACGGCATCCTGCATAACAACTCTGTCTTGTATATATAATAGCTACATGCGTCTCTCTCTACTGCTTTTTCCTTCCACGGGATAGAGAGGGTAGAGAGAGAATGGGAAGTGATGAGAAAGAACGGGAAATGATTAGAGAAAACGGTAAGGGATTTGAGACAACGGGCAAGGATCAGGAACAACGGGAAGGGATTAAAGGCAACAGGAAAGGGTTAGAGAGAACGGTAAGGGATTTGAGACAACGGGCAAGGATCAGGAACAACGGGAAGGGTTTAACAGCAACAGGAAAGGGTCAGAGAACAGTTAAAACGCTTCTAAACGGCCCCCATGATCACCCTTCCTATCTGTGTTTGAGAAAGAACGGGAGAGGATTAGAGACAACGATAAGGGATTTGAGACAACGGGCAAGGATCAGGAACAACGGGAATGGATTAACAGCAACAGGAAAGGGTTAGATAACAGTTGAAACGCCTCTAAACGGCCCCCATGATCACCCTTCCTATCTACCTATGCTTGAGAAAGAACGGGAGAAGATAAGAGAAAACGGTAAGGGATTTGAGACAACGGGCAAGGATCAGGAACAACGGGAAGGGTTTAACAGCAACAGGAAAGGGGCAGATAATAGTTGAAACGCCTCTAAACGTCTCCCAATGATCACCTTTTCTATCTATGTTTATCTTGGTATTTATCTTACGGCATCCTGCATAACAACTCCGTCTGGTATATATATAATAACTCCATGCGTGTCTCTCTACCGTTTTTTCTTCCTCGCTTTGAAGACACTCACTCGTTACCTCACATACTAGATACAACGATTCTTTGTACTCTATCGTCATCATTCATATTTAAACCCTCACTCGTACTCTTGTATAAATAATAAACATTTTTCGTCTGTAATTCCTTCGTTACTATAAAAACAATCACTAGTTCCTTCTTATATACAAACTAAACGTCTTTGTCTCTTGTATTACCTCTATCATTATCAAAACTCATTCGTTCCTTCACATACAAGATAAAACGTCTATTTGTGCTGTATTTCCTTAGTTAGTATTAAAACAATCACTAGTTCCTTCTTATATACAAACTAAAACGTCTGTCTCTTGTATTACCTCAATCATTATAAAAACACCCATTCGTTCCGTCATATACTAAATAACACGTTTATTTGAACTGTATTTCCTTCGTTAGTATTAAAACAATCACTAGTTCCTTCTTATATACAAACTAAAACGTGTCTCTTGTATTCCCTTTATCATTATCAAAACTCATTCGTTCCTTCACATACAAGATAAAACGTCTATTTGTACTGTATTTCCTTAGTTAGTGTCAAAACAATCTCTAGTTCCTTCTTATATACAAACTAAAACGTCTCTCTGTACGGCATTCTCTTCCTCACTATCAAAACACACTCGTCCTTTCACATATACAATAAACGTCTCCTTTGTATTATCTCATCGGTATTGTCAAAACACTCGGTATTTCCTTCCTATACACAAAACAATATAGCTTTTTGAACTGTATTTCCTTTCTTACTATCACAACACTCACTCGTCACTTCACACACAATAAACACGAAGATAAGACCCTTGCAACGTCACGACCTTCATCACCTTCACTATCGTCACCATCCACAGCATCAGCGCCCGAACAAAAGAAGTGTCAATCCCCGCTTCGAGTATGCCATCACAAGGAGGAGTCAGCATTTCAAGAGACTCTTCACACCACGATCACACATACGGCGCTAAGCTCTAACACGCGCAATGTAGTAACGCCTCGCCTCAAGCACAATAAGTAAAGTTTTGATGATAAAAAGCTCGCGCAGTCAGCATTTCAAGACTTCACACCACGATCACACATGCGACGCTAAGCTCTAACACGCGCAATGTAGTAACGCCTCGCCTCAAGCACAATAGGTAAAGTTCTGATGATAAAAAGCTCGCGTGTCACCTCTACCACCACCGCCACCCACAGTAACGTTCACATGACAAAAACATCACTTCAACTCACTCCTACCATCACCACAACCGACAACGAGTGACTAAACAAACCAAACAAAAACCAAGGCCATTATCACCAGCGCAAGCAATTACCTTCATCGCTTGAGCCTCAGTAAAGAGTATCATGCAATACGTTATCGAAAAATACTGATAAAAGCACAACACGGATAACAAAACGAATGATAAGCGCGTGAGAGCGTGAGAGCGAGGAGCAGGTCGTGATAAAATATGACTGGCTAGTGACTGGAAAGTTGGCAACAGTGACGGGGAGACGGACGGGTTGAGGGACAGAAGGACAGGTTGAAGGGGTAGTAAGACGGATTGAAGGGACAGGATGAAGGGTTGAAGGGGAGACGGATGGGTTGAGGAATAGAAAGACAGGTTCAAGGGGTAGTGAGACGGATTGAAGGGACAGAAAGAAGGGTTGACGGGGAGACGGATGGGTTGAGGGACAGAAGGACAGGTTGAAGGGGTAGTGAGACGGATTGAAGGGACAGAAAGAAGGGTTGAAGGGGTAAAGAAGGGTTGACGGGGAGACGGACGTGTTGAGGGACAGAAAGACAGGTTCAAGGGGTAGTGAGACGGATTGAAGGGACAGAAAGGGTTGAAGGGGCAAAGAAGGGTTGAGGAATAGAAAGACAGGTTGAAGGGATAGTTAGACGGATTGAAGGGAGAAAGAATGGTTGAAAGGACAGATGGACGGGTTGAAGGGACAGATGGACGGGTTGAAGGGACAGATGGAAGGGTTGAAGGGACAGATGGACGGGTTGAAGGGACAGATGGAAGGGTTGAAGGGACAGATGGAAGGGTTGAAGGGACAGATGGACGGGTTGAAGGGACAGATGGACGGGTTGAAGGGACAGATGGAAGGGTTGAAGGGACAGATGGAAGGGTTGAAGGGACAGATGGACGGGTTGAAGGGACAGATGGAAGGGTTGAAGGGACAGATGGACGGGTTGAAGGGACAGATGGACGGGTTGAAGGGACAGATGGAAGGGTTGAAGGGACAGATGGACGGGTTGAAGGGACAGATGGACGGGTTGCCGGGCCAGATGGACGGGTTGAAGGGACAGATGGAAGGGTTGAAGGGACAGATGGAAGGGTTGAAGGGACAGATGGAAGGGTTGAAGGACAGATGGAAGGGTTGAAGGGACAGATGGAAGGGTTGAAGGGACAGATGGAAGGGTTGAAGGGACAGATGGACGGGTTGAAGGGACAGATGGACGGGTTGAAGGGACAGATGGAAGGGTTGAAGGGACAGATGGAAGGGTTGAAGGGACAGATGGAAGGGTTGAAGGGACAGATGGAAGGGTTGAAGGGACAGATGGAAGGGTTGAAGGGACAGATGGAAGGGTTGAAGGGACAGATGGAAGGGTTGAAGGGACAGATGGAAGGGTTGAAGGGACAGATGGACGGGTTGAAGGGACAGATGGAAGGGTTGAAGGGACAGATGGAAGGGTTGAAGGGACAGATGGACGGGTTGAAGGGACAGATGGAAGGGTTGAAGGGACAGATGGACGGGTTGAAGGGATAAAAAGACAGTTTGAAGGATAGAAAGACAGGTTGAAGAGCAGTAATAGAGACAGATGGAAAGGATAATGACTGCGCGCTTTTCATGTAGCTCTGAATCGTAATAAACTTGTATTGTGGATGCTTAAAAAGTCTAGTATTAATATGAGACGATGAGAGCCCTTTTAAAGCGAAATATTACAGAGCCTTAACGAATCATAAAAGAGGAAATTTGTACTACCAATGTATATTTCAGAGTTAGGGGAGAGAAAAAAAGTTACCTAAATACACAAGAAACGGAAAGAAACTGAACTGAATATAAAAAAGGAAGGAATGAAGGAATGGAAGGAAGTCTTACGGGCCCACCAAGTCACCGTGACCAACCCAATCCCTGAGCACAAAGACTTCCGAATGGCTGGGTTAATTTGCCCCGCGCTGAGGACGGAGAGATAGAGAAAGTGGCGCCCTTAAAGATGTCTGACACCGCCAATAAATTATCCAAGACGCGGTCACGGCCACCACAGCTTCCCGTCTATACCACGAGGCCAGAGACGACGGGGGGGAGAGGGGGAAGAGAATGGGAAGGAGCGGGTTGAGAAAATGGGATGGAGTGGATAGAGAGAATGTGAAGGAGGACAAAAACGGAGTACTGATAGAAAACGGGAAGGGGACACTGAGGGAATGGCAAGGGGATAAAAGAAAACGGGAAGGAAGGAATAGAAAACGGGAAGGAAGGAACAGAGAATGGGAAGGAGCGGATAGAGAGAACGGGAAGGATCGGACAGAAAGATTGGGAAGAAAGAGATTAGAGAGAGCGGGAAGGGTCAGGAAGAGAGAGTGGGAAGAGATTAGAGAGAACGGGGAGGGTTAGGAAGAGAGAATGGGAAGGGATTGGAGAGAAGGGTAAAGGAAGAACTGAGAATGGGAAGGGATTAGAGAGAACGGGGTCAGGAAGAGAGAATGGGAAGGGATTGGAGAGAATGGAAAGGGAAGAACTGAGAATGGGAAGGGATTAGAGAGAACGGAAAGGATTGGAGACAACGGGAATAGGATTAATGACGGCAGGGATGGACAGCGGTCAGAAACAACGGTTCACACGCATCTATATACACCGTGAACGCCCCTAAGCTATCCTCCTATCAACCTATCTGTAACTCTTATCTCAGTATCTATCTGTTTGTGTCTATCAGAAGGTATATATCTTCCTATTAGAATGTATTAATAAGTGTGTGTACATTAGGCACATAGATATTCTCACTTTTGTTTTATATATGTCTGAGACGCTTTCCCATCAACAACATTTATTTCCGAAGATCACAAAGACTACTCGGGTGACTATTAGGCCACAAAGAGACTACTCGGGTGACTATTAGGCCACAAAGAGACTACTCGGTAACTATTTTCACATTCATGGTACAGCAGAAACCTTGCCAAACCATCACCAGGCTCACAAAACTACCCATGGAAATACCCACACAACCACCTCTACGAAAGCCCTATCAAACGTGGGTGTGTGAGCCGCGGAATGTCTAAGAATATGGCTTTAGTACTATTTGCAAAGGCCGGACGAGTGGCTCTCCGCTGCCTGGGCATTGTGAGGTGGCGTGGGCGTGGGAGGGTGTGTGGGTGGGTCAGGGAGGGAGGGGTGCTGTCCAGGCCTTTCTGTAGCCGGTGGGTCTGAGGGAATGACTGACTGGCTGACATGGCGTTCCTATCTCTCCCATTCACAGCATTCTGACGCCTCAACACACACACACACACACCGCTTCCCACAAAGAAACATAGAGGTTTGGAACAGACTAAGTGAGGATGTAGTATCGGGGAAGAGTGTGCACAACTTTAAGGAAAAACTGGACAGATACAGATATGGAGACGGGACCACACGAGCGTCTAGGTAAATACACACACACGCGTCAAAGAGAGGTATTACAACACGGCTCGCCCATGCATCCGTATTTGGGGTCTCTGGAAGTGTTGCGTGTTGAATCTATTTACGGCATTAACCTTAATTCACTGTTTGAACCCTTTAGCGAGAGGTTTGGATTAAGATAAGCAATAGGAAAGTAAATATCTCGTGTTCCTTAACTTGACTTCACTTTTTTAACCCTTCAGTGAGACTATGATTAAGATAAGCAATGGGAAAGTAAATATCTCGTGTTCCTTAACTTTGCTTCACTTTTTTAACCCTTCAGTGAGACTATGATTAAGATAAGCAATGGGAAAGTAAATATCTCGTGTTCCTTAACTTTGCTTCACTTTCTTAACCCTTCAGTGAGACTATGATTAAGATAAGCAATGGGAAAGTAAATATCTCGTGTTCCTTAACTTTGCTTCACTTTTTTAACCCTTCAGTGAGACTATGATTAAGATAAGCAATGGGAAAGCAAATATCTCGTGTTCCTTAACTTGACTTCACTTTTTTAACCCTTCAGTGAGACTATGATTAAGATAAGGAATAGGAAAGTAAATATCTCGTGTTCCTTAACTTTGCTTCACTTTCTTAACCCTTCAGTGAGACTATGATTAAGATAAGCAATGGGAAAGTAAATATCTCGTGTTCCTTAACTTTGCTTCACTTTCTTAACCCTTCAGTGAGAGACTATGATTAAGATAAGCAATGGGAAAGTAAATATCTCGTGTTCCTTAACTTTGAAGATAAGCAATGGGAAAGTAAATATCTCGTGTTCCTTAACTTGACTTCACTTTCTTAACCCTTCAGTGAGACTATGATTAAGATAAGCAATAGGAAAGTAAATATCTCGTGTTCCGTTTTTGCTCTGAGCGATGCGTAACTAAAGATCAAAATGTCCTTTCTCTCTCTGATTCAGATAACTAAGATCATATTTACTTTATTCTTTAACTTATTCCACGGGCAGTCTAGCTACAAATAGGTGTTAGGCTACGTAATAAAATATCCAATGTCCTTTCTCCTTTTCTCTCTCCTTCAAATGTCCTTTTTTTCTCTCTCCTTCAAATGTCCTTTTTTCTCTCTCCTTCAAATGTCCTTTTTTCTCTCTCATCCAAATCTCCTTTTTTTCCTCTTCTCCAAATCTCCTTTTTTTCCTCTTCTCCAAATCTCCTTTTTTTCCTCTTCTCCAAATCTCCTTTTTTTCCTCTTCTCCAAATCTTCTTTTTTCTCTCCTTCAAACGTCCTCTCTCTCTCTCTCTCTCTCTCTCTCTCTCTCTCTCTCTCTCTCTCTCTCTCTCTCTCTCCATGACCTTTTTTCTTTCTTTTGGGCGACTAGCAACAGCAATAACAAGATCCGGGCGCTACTTGTGGTCATCTTGGGATGCGTGATTATCATTTAAACAAGACACAAAAAAGTTAAATGGCTGTTAAAAGAATGACTCTGCTTCCCTGTGGCCCCGGTGTGTGGGTGGGTGTGGGTGTCGCGGACCAATTAACACATTTGAAGTCATAACACATTTACATTCTCACAGTCACACATTCACGTTCATAACACTACACGTTCATAACAGATTCACGTTCATAACACATTCACATTCTCACATTCACGATAGTTTTACGTTCATATCACATTCACGTTCATAACACATTCACATTCTCACATTCACACATTCACATTCACGATAGTTTTACGTTCATATCACATTCACGTTCATAACACATTCACATTCTCACATTCACACATTCACACTCACGATAGTTTTACGTTCATATCACATTCACGTTTATAACACACGTTCATAACACATTCACGTTCATAACACATTCACATTCTCACATTCACACATTCACACTCACGATAGTTTTACGTTCATATCACATTCACGTTTATAATACATTCACGTTCATAACACATTTACGTTCAAAACACTCACATTCACAATAGCTTTACGTTCATATCACATTCACGTTCATGACAGATTTGCGGTCATATCACATTCACATTCGTAACACATTCACGTTCATAATACGTTCTTCTCACAGTAACATTCATAAAACACTCATGTACACATTCACATTCACACGTTCAGACTTTCACATTCATCATAACACATTCACACATTCACATTCATTACACATTCAAACATTCATTTTCACACACTGAGATCGACACATACACATTCACATACACAGCTCTTCTTGCATACCGAGGAGACGCAAATGTACTCAAAAGCTATCACCAGGACATCAATAAATAACACAAGACGTAATCATAATAAACAGGGAAGAGGGAACAGACAGATGGAAGAAGTCGCCACAGTTTAACTTACCATCATCAAGGAAGTGAAGAATATGGACTAAAGAAAGAAAGAAGGAAGGCAAACTTATATAAAGGAGGAAGAGGAGAATAAAAAAAATCAAGTACGGTAATAGGTTCCAGTACGTACTCAATTTAGCTGAAGGTTGATATTTTTGAGCCAAAGAATTGTAAGCAAGAAAGAGGAGGAGGAATATAAAGGGTCCAGTAAGTGATTGGTTCTGGTACTCGCTCTAGCTGGAGGTCGATAGTTTTGAGCCAGAGAATCATAAGAGGAAGAAGATAAAAGGTCCAGTAAGTGATTGGTTCTGGTACTCACTTCAGCTGGAGGTCGATGTTGTTGAGCCAGTTCATGAGGGAGTCGAGGCCTTCCTGCACGCCCTGGCACTGGACGAGGGCCGTGTCCAGCTCCTGGCAGCGATGGCCCATGCGCTCCGCCAGCTCGGCGTAGCGTTCGTACAGCTCCTCCGGCGGCTGCTCGATGGCGGCCTGCTCGTTGGCCGTCAGCTCGCCCTCCAGGGAGCGCACGAGGGAGGAGGCGGTGGCGCGGCAGTTGTCAAAGAGCCTGGACTGGGCCACCACGTCGTTGTTGATCATCTTTGCTTTGTCAAGCTGGTCCTGAACAATCTTTGGCTCGGCTCCCACCGGCTCCTGCAGGACGCGGGACACCTTGACCTCCGTGTCCTTCAGCCAGCGCATGGCCTTCTCGATGGCCTCAGTGTAGTCACGCTGCTTGTTGCCGACGCTGGTGGCCTGCAGGGAGAGGAAGGATGGCTTTAGTGTGATGCAATGTGTACTCTGGTCCATGATATATATCACATAACAGCAGGCAACAAAAACTGAATGACACCCCCACCCCCACCCACCCACCCATGCCCCCACACCCACCCACTCACACACCTTGTCCACCAGCTTGTTGGCCCGGGCCAGCAGCCCCTTGAACTCGGCGGACACCTCGTCGGCTGCGTCGCGCACCATGGAGTCTGGGTCGGCCTGCATCAGCGGGTAGCGCTCTGGCAGGGTGGTGCGGAAGTTGTTGACGGTGCGCAGGTAGAGGGTGGACTCGTCCAGGAACTTCTGCGTGGCCATGGTGATGAAGCGCAGGTCTGCCTGGTGGGCGATGACGTCGCCCAAGAAGTCCCGGCAGCCCTGCTCGTGGTTCTTGATCTTGTTGAGGTCGGAGCAGAGCCGCTCCTTCTCTATCAGCGTCTTGTTGGCCTGCTTGAGCCAGGTCTCGAAGAGGGCGATCTCCTTCTCATACTTTGAGAACTCCTCCATGGCGGTGGTGAGGCGGCGGTGGGTGGTGTCGGCCTGCACCACGCAGTGGTCATAGCGCTGCTTGAGGGCCGTGGCCGCCTGGTCCAGGGAGGTCAGCTCCTCGCGGGACAGCACGTCGCCGCCCTGGTTCACAACCTGCCGAACGCCGTCCAGACACGTGCCCAGCGGACGGAACATCTCATCCAGCTCGTCCTTGATGGCCTGCAGGGGGAAGCAAGACAAGGGTGTTATAGACTTGCTGGGTGAACAGTGACTCGGAGATGGCAAAATTCACACACTTGATCTCTCTTGAGTAATTTAAAAATGTTCAGCAATTTATCAGTTGACTGAGAAGGCCCCAAACCTTGACAGTGTTGATCTGGTTGCGTAGGCCGTTGGCATTCTCGCTGACGGGCTCCTGCTCTGCCAGGCGCCTCTCGATCTCGCTGACCCTGTCCACCATGTCCACGATGGTGGCGTCACACTGACGGTACTTCTCAATCATGGCTTGCTGCAAGACACACACAGCCCCGCGTCAGCCCCCTGTCCCCTCGCAGCGGCTCCCGGCACCCCCCCACCGGCACAGTCTCTGCGCCGCCACCCTGGGGCAGCAACACAGACACCCGGCGGTGGGGGGGCGGCGAGTGACGGCTACGTACAGCGCCCACAGTAAGTATCACACAAGACTCAGACTTCGTGCTTCAACAAAAGTGACAATGCTAAGGAGTAAACAATGGATGCAACATTACCATTGGACAAACAGAACATAATGGATAAAGTAGAAAGTAAAAGAAACGTGTTAGTAAAGCTTTATATGGTAAAAGGTGTTGGTGTCTACGGATGTGGGTATGGGAGGACACAGGATGGGGGTGGGGGGAAGGATTGAGGTCAGGGTGGGGGGCGAGTGGTCAGGTCACAGGTCACACAAGCCATGGAGGGCAGGCAGTCGCGTAAGCCCACGGTCCATGACGGACAGCCAAAGTCGCAATGCACAGGGAAAAAAATGTTCGGCTGCAGGCACAAGGAAACATCCACAACGCCAAAGAAAAAAATCTAGACTGTAAAAACGAAAAGGGTAACAAAAACATGTGACACAAAAATAGGACCTTACAAGCTACGCCTTAAGACTACAGGACAAGCCAGAGTGTTCAGCCAAACTCATCAGTAAGAAATAATGATGTACTCCTGCAAAATAAGAACAAAACATTACACAATGTACATCCGATTAGTGAACCCTTGACCAGGTTTAGTAGCTAAGCCAAGAGTTAACACGTGGGTTAGTACAGGACCCCGGAGAGCCAAATATACACCTCAGACACGCAGGGTGAGTACTCTGCCAACAGTCATACACACACCACCAAGAAAAGCTAGAAGCCATCTATTGCCTGCATGTGGTCCTAGTGGTTATAACAGTACTGGTGCGGGCATTCCAACAAAGGTATAGCAGTAGCAGTAGTAGTACACTGTACAGCCTGTGAGTACTACTTATGATACATAGAGGAGAGCGTTAGCCTGGGGAGTCTGTGAGTGCAGTGTCATTCCCAAAGCGCTGTTACTGGTGCATCTTACCCGCGCCTGCGCGGTGAGGAGGTACCCGAGGCGGCGGGCCTCCGGCAGGGGGTAGCGGGTGCCCTCCCCAGTGTGCACCACGGCGCCGGCCTGCTCGTCCAGCACGCCGGCCTGCGCAGCGTCACACATAGTCTGGATGGTGCCTTGGGCCGGGCACCTCACCATGGTGGTGGTGTTGTCTATCAGGCCGCACGCCACCGCCTCCTTCAGGGTTATGTGCTGCCTGACGTGAGGGTTCATCAGGCGGCCGCTCTCCCCGTCATACAGGTTATAGTCCAGGGCCTCCAGCAGGGCCAGGCCGCGGCGGGGGGTGACCACCAGGCCGGCGCTGATGGCGGCGGCCAGGGTCAGCAGCTGGTTTGAGGCCATGTTGAGCACCTTGCCCTCCTCGGCGTCCAGCGCGCCCACCTGGCATGCCTCGGCCGGCTGCAGCAGCTGGCGGTAGCGTGTGTTCTTTATCAGCACCGTCTGGGGGTCGATGAGCCCCAGGCGGCACGTCTCCTGAAGATTCAGAACCTCCTTGGAGTTTGGATCCGTGTACATTCCTGTCTCGGTGTCAAGGTGACCTTTGTCAATGGCCTCGTCAAAGGACAGCGGCTCCCTCAGGAAGACTATCGTCCCCTGGTCAAAGATGATGCACAGGGTCTTCAGTGTTCCGCTCTGGGGGTCATACAGCGCACGCTTCTTGAGGTCCACGAGGCCCTCCTGTATGGCACGCTTGAGGGTCTTGTACCGGCCAGTGTTGGGGTCCTTGATGACGGCAGAGTCGGGGTCAATCAGCTCAAACCGAAGAGCTTCCTCCAGGGTGTACTGAATGCCTGACTCTGGATCAGTGTACGAGCCCTTCTCAAAGTCTATGGAGCCCTGCTTGACGGCCTGCATGAAGCTGATGGGTTTGCTAACGGTCACAATCAAACACTTCTCAAACGCCACGTCAATGGTGTATACCTTCTTGGTCTGGGGGTGAATGACGACGCCTTGGGCAGCGTCGATGTCCCCGTCCTCCACGGCAGACCTGATGCTCTTGATGGACTTGTCAGCGGGGTTCTTGAGGGCGGATGTGTTGCCGTCAATGAGGCCGTGCATGATGGCCTCCTGCAGGTCCATCTTGTCCCCCACGGCAGGGTCGGTGAAGCGCCCGCTGTCCGGTGAGTAGAGGCAGCACTGCAGCGCCTCCTCCACGGTCAGGGGCCTCTTGGAGGGAAGGATGAGGAAGCGCTTGGCAGCGTCCTCAAGGGTGATCTCCTCCTTGGTGCCTGGCATGACGTACTTGCCCTTGATATCGTCAATGTAGCCCTCGGTCACGGCCGCCGGCAGCTTCATGAACTTTGGTTTGGTGGAGTCCCTGATGATGGAGGCGGTTGGGTCCACAATGTTCTGCTTGCAGGCGTCGGCGAGCGTCAGTCTTCGGCCGGTGTTGGGCTGGATCATGCGGCCGGTCTTGGGGTCGAAGAAGCCCAGGGTCACGGCGTCATACAGACTCTGCGCCTTGTCAATGTCCAGGATCATGCCATGCTCAAGGGCGTCCATCAGGGTCAGAGTGCAGCCAGACTTTGGATCCATGAACTGGCCGAGGCGGCGGTCAATGATTCCTTCCCTGCAGGTCTGCACCAGCGACAGGCAGGAGCCGGAGGTGGTGTCCAGGTAGCAGGGCAGGCTGGGGTTGATGACCAGGCGGCGCATGGCCTCGTGGAGCGTTATTTTCCGTCCGGTGTTGACGTCCGTGATGAGGCCCTGCTCGTCGTCCACCAGGCCCTGGTGCAGCGCACGCTGCAGGGACATGGCCACGCGGCTGTCCACGATCAGGGTCAGCTCGTAGGCCTCCAGCAGGGTGTGCCAGGTGCTGGTCTGGTGATTCTTGACCAGCGCAGACTCTCCGTCAACGATGCCGGCCTCGACGGCCTCCCGGAGGTTGACCTTCTTGAGGCGGCCGGCCTGTGTGTCCTTGACGTGCGTTGAGTCCGGGTCGATCATCTGCACGACCAGCGCCTCGGTGAGGGTGATCCAGCTGCCCGTGGTGGGGCTCAGGAACCTGCCGCTCTCCTCGCTGTACAGCTGCTTCATGATGACGTCCCTCAGGGCCATGGGCATGTGAGCCTCCAGGAGGTAGTCTTGCTCAAAGGCGTCCTTGAAGTTAACTCTCTTTATCCTCCCAAACCTCATCACACCGGCGCGCGTGTCCACCAGCTCCTTGCTGACGGCCTGCTTGAAGCTCATGAGCTGCTCAGAGTCGGGGTCCCGGGCCAGGGTGGTGCTGGGGTCCACCAGGCCGCTGCGGATGGCCCGGCTGACGGTCATCTGGTCCTGGGAGAGTGGAGCCGTGACACGGCCTGTGCTGGGGCTGTACAGGCCCTTGACCACTGCCTGATACAGTGTGAACTTGGTGCGCCCTTCAACTATCATGCCCTTGGCCAGGGCCTCCATCAGCTGGACGTCTGCCCCGGTCACAGGGTCCCTGAAGGTGCCGGACTCAGGGTCAATGATGCCCACCTTGATGGCCTCCTCAAGCGTGAGCGGCTCTCCCGTGCGCGGGTCTTTTACTGACATGCTGGAGGGATCAATGATGTTTTGTGCAATGGCTTCCCTGATGGTGAGGCGGTCACCGTTGACAGTGATGAGGCCAGTCTCGGGGTCGTAGAGGCCGTCCTCCAGCACCTGCTGTAGGGCGAGGGAGCCCACGGAGGCAACGATGTGTCCCTGCCTCACAGCCTGGTCCAGGGGCATCACCTCGGGCTGCAGCAGCTGGCCGGCCTCCCCGTCCAGGATGGCCTTGTCCAGAGCCTCGCCCACGGTAAACACTTCTTCCTTCACTTTGACCCGGCAGGGATTGATGTCAACAAGCTTGCAGGAAATGGACGAGTTGAGCGTCAACTCTGCCCCATCGCACGGGTCGTAGAATGAGCCCTGCTGAGGCTCGTACATGTCGCTCAGCACGGCCTCGGTGAGCGGCACAGGCTTGCGCTTGGTGACGATGAGCTCCTGCTGCACCGCTGCGTCGAAGGTCATGAAGCTGTTCTTCTTGGTGTTCTTCAGCTTCCCATTTTGTGATATGACCAAGTCGGTGTCCAGCGCCTCGTCAAGGGTCACGTATCTGTTGGCCTTGGTGTCCTTGCAGAGCGTGATGAACGGCTCCACGATGCCGCGCTTCACCGCCTCATCCACCTCCAGCTTCTGCTTCATCAGCGTATCCGTGACCTTGCCTGTCTTGGGGTCATAAAGGTCCTTCTTCACCACAGCCACCAGTGACATGGGCCTCCTCTTGGGCACTAGGATTCCCTTTGCGAGCGCCGCCGTAAACTCCACCTCACACCCAGTCTCGGGGTCGGTGAAGGTCGCGGCGTCAAGATCCACAAGGCCAGTCTCCACGGCCTCCTTGAGGGAGATGGTTTCCTCACTATGAGGGTCAACAATATGGATGGAGGCCGGGTCAATCAGGCCGCTCTGGATGGCCTCACCGATGGCCATGTTCTCCCCGGTGGTTGGGTTTGTAAATATTCCACTGTCGGGTTTCAGGAGGCCGCTGGTCATGGCCTCACTCATGCCCACGGAGGTCTCTGGTTTCTGTAGTTCCTTTTTACGCTCTTTCTTGTCCTTGGGCTTCACGAGATCCTTCTGCACCGCCTCAAAGAATGGAATTGACTCCCCGGTTTTGGGATCCGTTATTTCCCCGGTGGTTGGGTTCACGATGCCATGCTCGATGGCGTGTGTTAGCGTAACCTCCGTTCCTGAGGTAGGATCGATGACCATCGTGTGATCTGGATTGAGTGAACCTTTCCTCAGAGCCTCATCGAAGGTTATTGGAGTCTTCGTGGCTGGGTTCATGAATTTCCCTTCTTTAGGATCGAACTCTCCTCTCTCTGCCAAGACTGAAGGATCCAAGGACCTGATGACCTCGGTGATGATGGTGATCTCCTCAATGATCCAAATCTCGGTTCGGGTGCGGATCTCAATCACAGAGGTGAGTGTTATGGTGCGTTCCACCACGGCCCGTCGCAGGGGTTGCCGTGCTCCGGTCGACGGCATCACGACAACGCAGGAGTCGACGTCGATATACCCGCCCTCCATGGCCTTCCTTAGGGTCATTTTCTGCCCGACTTCAATGATCGGGAAGCACCTTTGGTCCTCTGGCAGTAAGGATGGCCGGCTGAGCATCTCCTCGGCTGTTCTGGCGGGGACGTACTCCTCGATTATCTCAGTTATCACCGTGGTCGTCGTTCTGGTCTTCGAGGGCGATGGAGTACGTTTTGACTTCTCCCGAGCGCACTTGATGACTTCCTTGACGGCCATCCCAGCGAGAACCGGAGCCCCGATGACAGCCAGTAGTCCCATTTTGACAGCATCCTTCACCTTGATTTTGCTCCCGGATTTCGGGTCGATGAAGTTCCCGGCCTGTACGTCAATAACCCCCTTATCCACAGCTTCCCTGGTGGTGAGGGCGTCGCCGCTCTTGGTGTCGTAGACCATGGAATCGGGGTCTATCACGCCCTTCTTCATGGCCTCATCAAGTGTGAGAAGCGTTCCAGATTCCGGGTCTTTGAATTTACCGGACTTCTCATGGTAGATGGTGGAGAACGCTTCCATGATGTTGATCTTGCTGGTGACCTCGGTGGATGGCGCGGCCTCTGTGGGGTTGACAAGGCCCTGCTGGATGGCCTCCTGTATCGGCACTTCCTGATTGGTGACCGGGTCCTTGAATGTGCCGCTGGAAAAGTCCACATGACCTTGCTCGACAGCCTCTCGGAAGGTCAGTTTCTCCTTCGTCTCCTCCTCAGTGTCAACCTCAACCACGATGCCCCTCTTCTTAGCCTCCTCCAGGGGAATGATCTCTCCGGTGTTGGTGTTCTTGACCTCGGTGGCGCTCACCATCACGTAATTCGTCTCCACCCGAATCGTCTTGGTGATAATGGTTTCGTAGGAGGTCACAGTTTCCGTAAAGGTGACTCCCTCCTCCTGCTCGTGAGGCAGAACGACCGTCATGGGTTTGATCTGCAGCATCCCACTCTCCACGGCCTTCTCTACGGGGACTTCCTCGCCTGTGCTTGGGATGGTGAAGGTGCAGGCATTGGTGTTGATCAGCTTGCACTCCAGCGCCTGCGTAACCTGCACACTGTCGGGTCGGATGGGGCACGGAAGGGCGAGGATGAAGTTATTATCGATGGCGTTTTTCAATGGCTGGCGGTCGCTGGTTACCGGGTGAATTATCTCCTTGGTATCGGCGTCAACGAGTCCTCTCTCTAGGGCGACAGGGAAGGTCATGCCCAGTGGAGGTAGCCAGTCAACCCTTGCGACCTCACTCGTCACAAACAGGTTCATCTCAATGGCTTCCAGTAAGGTCACAAAGCCATGTTTCGTCTTGACCTGGCTGGATTCAGGGTCGACTAGTCCGGTCTTGATGGCCTCGTCTAAGGTGAGAATCTGATTTGAGTCCGGGTCCTTGATCTGCGAAACGGGGTCAATGATGTCACATAAGATCGCCTCATGGAGAGTTAACACGTCACCAGTCTCGGGATGGATGAATCTCTGAGCCTCCTTGTCGAACAGCCCTTGTGACACTGCCTCGGGTAATGTCACACTCCTGGCGATGGGCACAAGAACGCTCCCTGTGGCACTGTCCAGGATGCCACTCTCGACGGCCTCGTTAATAGTGCGAGGCTCACCACACGCGATGTCAACAATTGCTCCACTGTCGCCGTCCACTCGCTTCAGTCTCAAGGCTTCCTCAAGGGACAAGGGTTCTCCTGCGGGGCCACGGAGGGAGCCAAGATCCTCGAGAAGGGAGGCAGTCTTCTCATCGACGACGCCCTTCGTTGCTGCATGTTTGGGCTTCATGGATTTCCTGCGCACCTTCTGCAGCACGACTGGCTTGCCCTCGTGGGTTGACCTGGGCAGGGACTTGGCGCGTCCAATGGCAACGCTGAATTTTGGCTCGGTTGTAACGCGCTCTCTGGTCTGTTCCCCGAGTGAGAGTTTTCGGTCTGGGGAAGGTTCCTCTGGGCTCCGGTCTCGACTGCTTGGGGTGCTTGGAGCTTTCCCTGCTGGCGCTGTGGTGGTGTCCATGGGCTGTGGTGAGATGTCCTTTACTGGAGAGCCTTCGGTGGGTGAGGTCGTCACAGGTTCACCCTTGACTGGGGATATGTCTCTCATCTCCGCCAGTCCTTCATCTGTCACTGGAGACTCCCTCGGTGAAGAAACTCGCTCATCCTTGACTGGAGAGCCTCTGGTTGGAGACACTTCCTTCATCTCTGTGTCCATAGAGGGAAGGCCTTGAGGGGTTTCCACAGGCACTTTTGGCATGGCGGAGGCATCTGGTTTGTCCGTGGATGGAACGCTGGCATCAACATCAACATCAGCGACGGTTGGTTCTCCGAGGGAAGGCACATCAGAGGGAGGAGTCTTGGCAGGGGACTTGGCCTTCTTGGGTGATGACTCTCTGGATACTTTGTCTGGGCTTGTGGGGGACTTGTCTTCAGCTGTTGGGGACTTTGCCTTCTTGGGTGATGTTTCTAGACTTGCAGGGGACTTATCTTCAGTCATTGGGGACTTGGCCTTTGTAGGTGATGTCTCTCTAGAAGGACTTGATTCCGGACTTGCAGGGGACTTTGCTTTCTTAGGCGATGTTTCCCTAGATGGAGTGGATTCTAGACTTGCTGGGGACTTATCTTCGGTCACTGGGGACTTTGCCTTCTTGGGTGATGCCTCTCTGCTGGATGGTCTGTCTGGACTTGTGGGAGACTCATCTTCAGACACTGGGGACTTTGCCTTCTTGGGTGAAGCCTCTCGGCTGGATGGTCTGTCTGGACTTGTGGGAGACTCATCTTCAGACACTGGGGACTTTGCCTTCTTGGGTGAAGCCTCTCGGCTGGATGGTCTGTCTGGACTTGTGGGGGACTTGTCTTCAGACACTGGGGACTTTGCCTTCTTGGGTGAAGCCTCTCTGCTGGATGGTCTGTCTGGACTTGTGGGAGACTTATCCTCAGCCACTGGGGACTTTGCTTTCTTGGGTGATGTCTCTCTGCTGGATGGTCTGTCTGGACTTGTGGGAGACTTATCCTCAGCCACTGGGGACTTTGCTTTCTTGGGTGATGTCTCTCTCGATACTTTCTCGGGGCTGGCAGGGGACTTATCCTCAGCCACTGGGGACTTTGCTTTCTTGGGTGATGTCTCTCTCGATACTTTCTCGGGGCTGGCAGGGGACTTATCCTCAGCCACTGGGGACTTTGCCTTCGTGGGTGACACCTCTCTGGTTGCCTTTTCTGGTTGATCTTCAGCCACAGGGGACCTCGCTTTCTTGGGTGATGTCTCCCTCGAAGTCTTTTCCGGACTAGCTGGTGACGTCCTGTGCTCGGCCATCATTTCCACATCATCACCGGAGACTGTCTTCGGTTCAGCTGTACTCTCGTCAAACTCTATTGGTCCGATCTCCTTCTTCTCTTGTATTCTGATCCTCTCGTCCAATGATGATATTTCCTGGACAGCCTGAATTTTCCCGTGAGCCGAGTCCCTGATTTCCTCAAGTTCGTCAGGAGAGATTAGCCCTCGGGAGATGGCTTCCTCGGGGGACATTTCCTCTCCTGTGGTTGGGTCTTGTAACACGATGTCGGTTTCAACAACGGTCGTGGACTTGATGGTCGTCCGAGAGTGTTTCCCTACGACCGGAAGTGTGGAATCCTCATCTTGGGGACTCTCGGATATGATCTCCACGCTCTCTTCAATGACGATCTCCGCGCCAGTCTTGGGGTCCACCTTCTTGATTTTCTTGATGCCCTTCTTGATGGCCTGAGCGGCGGCCACTCCAGCGAGGACCGGCGCGCCCACAACAGCCGCCACGCCGAGGATGCCGTACTTGGCGGCGTCTGTCAGGGAAAGCTTACGTCCAGTCTTGTCCTTGTACTCGCCGGAATCCTTGTCGATGATCCCCTTTCTTATGGCCTCGCTGATGTTCAAATCGCGGCCAGAGTAGGGATCCCGAACCTTGACTCCCGTGGGTTGGATTTTCCCCTCCTTGACAGCAGTGACCACATCCATAACCGACCCGTCTTCACAGTGGATGTTCCCTTCGGTCGGGTGGAAGGTCATCCCTGGTTTGATCTCCACGTGTGTGTCATCCACAGCGGGTTCGTTCGTCTTGATTTCCGTGAAGGTGCTGGCTACCTCGCCCTCGCCGCCACACACCTGCACCTTATCTGGCTGCCCCTCCACGCTGGTGATATGGATGACGCGACTTGATGGCTGCTCCATCACCTCCGTGCGGTCCTTCAGGATGACAAACTGCTTGGTGATCGCTTCCTTCATGGTGAGTTTTCTTTCGGTGTTGTGCTCATCCGGGTATCTTCCAGTGCAATCCAAGACCCCCTTTTCTATAGCCCTTATGAGCGAGATCCTCCTTCCACTCTTAGGGTCAACGGCTTCTGCAGAGGTGGGGTCGATGATGCCTATCTTCACGCACTCCTCAAAGCTGACCAGCCTGTCCGTTCCTGGTATAGTGAACAAGCCCATCACTGGATCATAAAGCTTCTCCTCAATGGCTTCCTTCAGGTACCAACCGTCTGGGGGCAACTCAAGTGTTCGAGTCCTTATGGAGTAGCTCTCGGTGAAGGCACTGGTGGAGCCGGTGAGGGACGCCCCAGAGGAGGTCATGTCCAGGTCGTCCACAATCCCCATGGCGCTGTCCACGGAGTCAGCTGGGGACTTGATGCCCTTGCCCTTCCTTGGCGGCCTCTCCGGGGACATGATTTGATCCTTCGCCATCCCTTTTTCAGGAGACGTTGGCATGGACTCGTCGGTTTTCAGAGGAGACTCCGGTCCAATGCCACTTGACTTCATGGGCGAGTCTGGCCGAGAGCCAAACGACTTTATTGGGGATGTTTCTCTCGACAGTGTGGATGGTGATGTTTGCTGTGTGCTGGGGGTCTTGGAGGGAGACTCGTGGAGAGACTTGACCGGGGAGCCTTCCTTAGAGCCATTCTGTGCCTCGAATAGTGTGTCTGGCCTGAGCTTGGTTGGTGAGCCTGAGGTGTCCATTGGCTCAAGCTGTGTGGAGTCTTTCACAGGCGACTTGGATGGCGAAGTTGGACGGCTTGATTTTTTGAGGGAGCTTTTCCTTTCTGGAGTCTTGGGTGGAGTTTTCTTCTCCGGTGAGGTTGGGCGGCTCGTCTTTATGGGTGATGTCCTTCCCTCAGCCTTATCAGGGGACACAGACCCACTCCCTCGCCTCACTGGCTTCTCTGGCGCCTTGATCAACATTTCGTCTTCAGGCGTCAAACTCTTCCTTGGTGCCTTGATGGGGCTGTGAGGCTTGTCAGGGGAGAGGTGACGCTTGGTTGTCTCTCTGGTTGGGGACTCCAGTGAGGTGCGGCCGACAGGAAGGGCTGCTGGCCACTCTGTTGATAGTGTAACCAGACCCTTCTCAATGGCCTCCTCCAGGGGTAGCGTCGCCCCACTCTCAGGGTCCTGGAAGGTGCCCTGGGCTTCATTGATGAGGCCTCTCTCCTTGGCCTCCTGCAGGGTGACTCTCGACTCTGTGGTGAGGACGCCGGTGCTCTTGACGGTCACATACCTCTTGATGGTCTTGGTGATGGTGGCGGTTGTCACGGTGACGCTGAGCAAGCCTCGGAGTGTGGCCGCTCCCTCCGGGGTGATAATGTTCCTCCTGACGGCGTCCTCCAGAGCCACGGACTGGCCAGTCTTGGGGTCCAGCACCTGGCCTGTGTTGGGGTCCAGGCAGCCACCCAGCACAGCCTCAACAACATTCATCTCCTTCCCATCTGAGTCGAACATTCCAATATTCATCTTCAGGGTCTCGAGGATCTGAGGCTGAATGCGCTTTGCCTGCACGGCCTCCTCCAGGGTCATGGTGGTTCCTGTGCGCGGGTCCACGAACATGCCGCTCTGGGTATCAATAATGCCCTTCTGTAAGGCCACCTTGAAGCTGATGTAATCCCCAGACTCAGGGTCCTTGATGCCGTCGATGTCAAATATGGTCTTGGTGGACACGGAGGTGATGAGGCCCTTGTTGACGGCGTCCAGGAGGCTCATCACTTCGCCCGTCTCGGTGTTGCGGTACTTCCCCTCCGGCAGCAGCACCGAGAACATGAAGGCCTCGGGCAGGGTGAGCAGCGTCTTGCTGGCTGCGTCCTTCACAGACTTCAATTCCACATCAACGATTCCCTTTCCAACGGCTTCTAGGAGTGGAATGTGGTCCTTGATCTGTGGGTCTTGGATCTCTCCCTTACTGTCCAGAAGCTTGAGGTCGCTGCAGTCCTTCAGGGTGAACGGCCGGCAAATCAGTTGTTGCTCCACAGCCTCTGAAAACTGCAGCTTTTTCCCGGTCACATTGTTGACGTAGCGTCCAGCCGTCACGTCCAGCACGCCGTCCTTGATTGCTTCCGACACCGTGAGTTTACATCCCGTGTCCGCGTTCACAACCTCACGAACGTGCGAGGCCAACAGTCCCTTCTGTATGGCCTCGTCTAAGGTGTACTTGTTCCCGGAGTTCCTGTCTACGGCCTGACCGGAGTAGTTGTCTATGAAGCCCTGACTGATGGCTTCTGAAAGAGACACTCCACTCGTCGCTACGGGCGTCGGTTCAGCGGATATGTAGCCCTTGGCAAAGGCTTGAGTCAATGGAATCTTTTCTCCTGAGGCGGGGACGGTGAACTCTCCCGTACGCACATTGACATGGCCCTCAACTATGGCATCGTAAAGAGTGAGCGTAGCCACCACCGGCACACAAAGCTGGGTGAAAAAGCTTACCTTCTCCAGGATGACGAACCCAAGCTTAGCGGCGTCCTCGGGTGCCAGCAGCTGGCCTGTGGTGGGGTCCTTAAAGGAGCCCTCCTCGGGGCTGTACAGACCCTGCCTGCTGGCCTCCAACAGGGTCAGCTCCTTGCCCGTGGCGGGGTCAACAATGCCACAGGGCGTCTCGAGGTGCTGCAGCAGCGCGGGATTCACGTACCCGCGCTCGGCAGCCTCAGAGAGGGAAATTTTCTCCTGGGTGGTTGGGTGAATAAAAGTGGCAGAGGTGAGGTCCACCAGCGCCCCCACCATGGCCTCGTGCAGGGTTAGTCTATCACCTGAGACGGGGTGCACAATGTGAGCCTCGGCGGCCCCCGACGCCGCCACGGCGGAAGCCTGGCGCCGGGTGGACGTGGTGGTGGTGACCTGGAGGGAGGAGCCCGCCAGGGTGGTGGTGGTGGCGGTCACGCTCCCGTCCACCGCGCTGCCCGTGTCAAGGAGCTGCGTGGCCGACGTGCGGCGCTGGACGGGCGCGTGGCCGCTGGTGACGGTCACGTGGGCCTCGGATTTGGCTCGGAATTCATTGTCTTCATCCCTGCAGAAGATGGAGGTCAGAAGGTGGACGAAAGCACATGACATAATACTACACACCGTTAAGTCACGTTCCTACCCCTTGGAAGGTATCTCAATGCAATAAATGTCACAATGTACTTCAAGATCGACAATTTATAATACACGTGTTTAGTATTACGAGTCTCTCCCACTTACTCGAGGATGACGGGGGCGGAATAGTCATGGTGGGAGTCTGGTAGGTTGAGCTCCGTGCGGAAGGTCTTCTCGAGGCTCACGGGGGACAAGTCCTCCAGCTGGAACTGTGGGAGAGAGCGATGATCAACACACGAGGCACGACACTACCAGGAGGACCGTGAGGCACAAGACAACCCTTAATCTGTACCGAGGTTGAAGGCCAGTGAGGTATAAGGTATCTAACTCTTATTTATGGTCACTTTTAAGGGAGAGTGATAAAAAACAGCGCATCTCCACCCAGCCCCCGCGGACCCATCTATCTTATCAGTCCTGAGGGGAGAGAGCGCGGGTAGGTTGGCGCCAAGCTGTCTGGCCCGCACCCGCTCCGCCACCCCTCTCACACGTATCCATTCAGTTAAACATTCCAGTCTGGCAGTGTTTCTACCTATTCATTGTGAAGTAACAGGTGCATATCATAGTGTTGTTTCTATGCTCCGCTGCTACGCCCTTCAAATACTCGTAAAATCTATATTAGGGCGAAAGTGAAGATTCAAACCACACGCTGCCTTGTGTCCCCGCCCTAAACATGGTAATCTTCGCTCGGAGACTACGATTATGCTTTAAATTCCCTAAACACACACACACACACACACACACACCTCCCCCGCCTCCCCCCCACACAAACATGGCGGGTGAGAATGTCTAGCAAACCTTCACAACATGACCGCCTATTTAGCTCTCTTCCCTAACGCGTACCGATCGCCTAGGAACACTTACATTGTGGATGGCGGTCACGGAACGCTCGCCCTTCTTGGTAGTCTCCCCATGGCGTACCCTGGGGTCCCCGTGCTCTACTTCCCGCCGCTCTTTGCTACCTCCGGGGCTCGACGTGGCGCCTGGCTGGGGGTCGCGAGTACGTGAAAGTTTAGCCGAGGTGACTTTGATCGTTTTCTTGCTCGTCTGCGTCCCTCGAGTGCTGGACGGGCCTGACGAGGGTGACGTACGGGCCTCTGCGGGGGTCTGGTTGTGTCTATTCGTCGTTTCGGTTTTGGTTTTACTCGACACATCACTTGGCTTCGTCGGGTTCGGTTTCGTTGGCTTCGGCGCCGTGTCTTGATCGCTCTTCGCCGCACTGGGCTTAGAGGAAGCAATCACTTTCGTGGACTTCGTGTTCGTGCCTTGTGACTTAGACGTGGTAGTGTTGGTGCTGGATTTAGACACACTCGATCTGGTAGTGGTTGCTTTGTGGGTGTTTGAGCTCCTTAGGCTATTGGTGTGCTTGGTATCGGCTTCCGTGTTGCTCCATCGTCTCGTGGTTGACCTTGAGTGTGTGGCGCTGAGTGGGCTGGCGGAAGGGGCGAGTGGGCGGGGGGCACTGGGTTCAGGCCCAAACACCCCGGGCAGAGTGGAGGGCCCCGCCTGGCGCCCCCCCGCGCTGACGACGGACGCACGCTGGCGGGGGGCGTCGCTCTTTAAGGAAGAAGAACGCGACTCGCCAAAGCTCACCAGGTTCGAACTACACGACGTGGAACTTGACGTCTGGGAACTTGATCTAAAACTTGTAAAGGAACTTGAGGAGGAGTGAGCGACGCTGGAGGATGTGATGTGGGAGGTGAAGGAGCTGGTGCCGCCGCCGCCGCCCCACCCCCCTCCCACTAGGCTGCTGCGCTCCATCCTTGTGTAAACACCGCCTCACTAATACTACGAGCCTTTCTTGGAGGGTATACGTGAGATTATGTTTCAAGTATCATCTCGACCTCCCTTCACTTCACTCTCCTTCAATTCTTTCCGCCGTTCTCCACACCCGGCCGCGACGCTCACCAAAGCCACGCACTCGCGCCCCGCTAACCACCGCCGATAGCCGCCAGATGCTCGTGGCGGCGCCGACCCTTCCAGCACAGGTGTTTAGGAGTTGTCAGGGTACTGAGGGAAGGCTGGGCACCGTGCTCCTCCGCCTGCCAGACTGAGGATCTACGCGCTGGTTGGTGGAGCCCCGCCTTGGCTGGGCACACACACGTCCTAGACTCCGCCCACTCTCGCCCACACACCTGCTTCGCTATAGCCCCGTTCTACCCAGTGTCCTTGCTAACACGCGGCCATTTCGTAAACAAGGCGTTAATATGGCGTCATCTTCCATTTAAACACGCCAGAAATAAGCAACGGAGGCCACATGGCGGTTTGTAATGATGTAAATGTGGGTGGAGCGATGTCTGAGTACCCGCCCACACCCCGTGACGTCACAGGCCGAGGATAAGAGGGTGTCGCTAAGGCCTGCGAGACGAGCAACGCCCACATTACCGATCATCATTTCCTGCATAACAATTAACATGTCCTTGTCCGCCGCCGAGGCCCATCAGCCAGTCACAACATCAGCCTCCCCCTCCGTGTGCTGTATAAGGCGAACCTCCCTCCACAAAGTATATACAAAAGACGGAAAGAATGAGAATACGAGGACACTGTTAGGCGGTGGGCGTCGACAGCTGGCCGGGCCGTCTACTCCCACTGACATCTGTTCACTCCCGCCCACACACACGCGTCCACTCTCATGGTTCCAAGCCCTTCAATCGCGACCTTCTTGATGGATGGTCTCTAACGCGCACTAAGCCAAGCACTGGAGGCTTCTGCACCGTCATCCACTCTCCGGCGACAGGCAAGGCGATAAAAGCCAAAAAGGAAACTCAACCAAAAAGAAAACTAAGCTTTTTATTACCTGCAAGGTGAATGTGACCTCCCGCCTTGAGGACCGATCTCTTTATTACGAACAGAGGCTGATATTTCGTTATGCCCTCGTGTTATAAGTGTTTAGTAGGGTGACAGGCTGTATGGGTGTTATGTCCCACTCGGTGCCGCTAAAAGCCCTATCGTGGAGGTTTGATAGCGTGGCTGGCTGGCGTGCTGGCGTTGGTGACGGGCCTCAGCAGTAGGTGAGGGTCGTCCGGCTCGTAGCCTTATTCGGTTAGTGGTGGGCTCCAGTCCAGAGCACCCCGCCTCGCAGCCCACGCTCGCTCCTCCCCCACCCCGCCCCGGCCTGCCCCGCCTGCCCTGCCTGCCCTGCCCAGACACCATTCCACATTACGTAGTCTTCACTCTCACCCTCTGTTTGGTTCAGATGCAACCTGGAGCACGAGCCATGAAGCGACGCGCAACATTGATCATCGCAGCTCAAACCCTCGCACCGTTACATTACTACGACAAGTCAGAGTGTCCGTCTACGTGCCTGGTGTGGCTACTCAACTGCCCACCGCTGCTCAGTACTAGACGGCTGCACCCAAGGAAAAGTTCTACATCTAGCAACTGCCTTGACCGTTAACATTACTGCATGGATTCACAAACACGGCGCTGAGCCATCAATCTTGACACACACGCAGCCGGTACTACTAAGAATGGACTCCTGACCTCCCCCTCCTCGCCACCATCACAATCACCACCCTCGATGCTCATATTACCAGCATGACCGTCACTCTTACTTTCTCGCTCGCCGCACCATGAATCACTTACTGGATGCCGAGTCTAACGCTGTCGCAACATGAATTTTAGAGGTGCCCGACGCCCAAAAGGGAGGATTATGTCATTTCCGCCGTCAAGGAGCTCAGCATTCCTCGGATTCAAGTGTTTTTGTTTGTATAGGGACACGCACACACTCACGGTCTAAAAATAGCTAACCCTTGTCCTGCATTACTTCTCATTCTCCTAACTGAGTGTGACAACATTAATTTATACTGCGGTTCTAAACTAATTCAACCCTTTCGTCATTCCCACATCCCTTGACCGCCACCCACTAGCTCTCTCGTCTCCGTTAGCGCCTCCTCTTCGCCCGCCCGCATGTTTTCACTTTCTCGGTTATGGCTTCGAAACTAACCATGAGGTGTTCTGGAAGTAGGTATTCTCACTCCTTCATCGTCATTCACACTCAAAATTACCGTACATGGCTATCAGATCTAACCTAACATACCGTACCGTACCCTAACCAAACCTACCCTACCGTACCCTAACCAAACATACCCTTCCCTACCCTAACCTAACCTAACCTAACCAAGCCTACCCTACCCTAACCAAACATACCCTTCCATACCCTAATTTAACCTAACCAAGCCTACCCTACCCTAACCTAACCAAACATACCCTACCCTAACCAAACCTAGCGTGCCCCGTTCAAGAGTGGGAATAGCTAAGTTGCCAGCCCTTAGGTAGCTCTCATGTCCCCGTCCCAATCATCATGTACACTTAACCTAACCTAATGTAACCTGCCCCGTTCAAGAGTGGGAATAGCTAAGTTGCTGGCTCCCTGATAGCTTTCATGTCTCCGTCCCAATCGTCTCCTCCGCGGGGTGCCTCGGGGTAAACACTGCACCCTTCACTACACCACTCTGTCACACGCTTGCTCGGTCGGTACCACACTTTCACTCTTGCATCCTCCAACATCGCCGGGTGACCTCTTCCTTATATATCCACCTCCGTGCGCCAATAATATGCATCCCACAGCCGTCTCGCTCTCTCTCTCTCTTAGCCCGGCATTCCTTTTACTCGTCTTAAGTGCTTAGAGTGGAGGTTCGGTTTTTTTCTTTTCTTTCTTTCTCTTCCTCGCCTTGAATCAGCCGCTCGTAAAACATAAAAGGATGGAGTTGGGATGCGTACTAAGTCTTGGGCCTAATTCAGTATTCTCATCACGTCTATGAATGAGTTGCTTGCTAAAAAATTTTGACTATAACGTGTGGTGTGGATTTTAAGACCTCGCTATTGTTAATCTCAAGCCCCTGATAATCATAACCTTCGGGGATTGCAAATAACGTAAAACTAAAGACGAAAACATAACTTCGTAGCCTTAACTAATAGACAGATGGCCCTTTCTGACCTCAAATAGCTAACTTCTTATTAATCTCCAACTTCTGACAATCACAACCTTTGGGGATCTCAAATAACGTAAAACTAAGGACGAAAACATTACTTCGTAGCCTCAACCAATAGACAGATGGCCCTTTCTGACCTCAAATAGCTAACTTCTCATTAATTTCCAACTCCTGACGATCACAATCTTCGGGGATCTCAAATAACGTAAAACTAAAGACGAAAACATCACTTCGCGGCCCTAACTAATAGACAGATTGCCCATTCTGACCTCAACCTAGCTTATCAATCCTTAATCTCTAACTCCTGACGATTAAAACCTTCATGAATCGCAAAGAACGAAAACATCACTTCGCGGCCTCAACCAATAGGCTATCAAAGGAATATAGATGGATCTGTTCCGGCCCCAACTAGCTTATCAATCCTTAATCTAATCTCCTGACACGATCAAAAACTCAACCAATAGGCTATCAAAGGAATATAGATGGATCTGTTCCGGCCCCAACTAGCTTATCAATCCTTAATCTCTAACTCCTGACGATTAAAACCTTCATGAATCGCAAAAAAGAACGAAAACATCACTTCGCGGCCTCAACCAATAGCCTACCAAAGGGATATACATAGATTGATAGCCCGTTCTCCCCCACTTAATAACTTTGCGATGCTAGGCTCGGCGTGTGGTAATGAGAGGATAAGATCTGAGACATGGAGTGGGTATTAAGTGGTGAGAGAGAGAGAGAGAGAAAGCAGATGACCTTGCTTGTCTAGAGGCCATGATTCACAATGGCTATTCTCTCTCTCTCTCTCTCTCTCTCTCTCTCTCTCAATCAGGTATTAGGTTTCAATTCTTTCTGATGCTCAAATATAGAAGTGGATTCCAACTCGATTCTAGTAATAGAGGATTGACTGCTAAGCGAGTTCTTGGCTATTGTGAATCCCTAATAGGACCTTCAATAGCTATCACTTATCTATATTAATTTCTAAAGTCTCTGCAATACTTCCTTCTATATCTTGATTCCAGTAACAGACGAGTATTAAGCTGTTATGAATTCCTAATAGGACCTTCAATAGCTATCACTTATCTATATTAATTTTTAAAGTCTCTGCAATACTTCCTTCTATATCTTGATTCCAGTAACAGACGAGTATTAAGCTGTTATGAATTCCTAATAGGACCTTCAATAGCTTTACTTATCCATATTAATTCCTAGTCTCGGCAATAATTTTTTCACATCTCTATTCCACTAACGGACGAATGGCAACTATATAAGCAAGTATTTAGCCGTTACGAAAGTCTACAATAACCTTCGATAACATCCAATTATCTACCTACGTATATTAATTTCTATAGTCTCGGTAATACTTCCTTCTACATCTCAATTCTAGAAGCAGAAGTGATAACTATATAAGGAATTTTTTTAGGCGTTATGGAAGTCTACAATAACCTTCAATAACATCTTTTATCTACCTACGTATATTAATTTCTATAGTCTCGGTAATACTTCCTTCTACATCTCAATTCTAGAAGCAGAGGAGTGATAACTATATAAGGAATTTTTTTTAGCTGTTATGAAGTCTACAATAACCTTCAATAACATCTTTTATCTACCTACGTATATTAATTCCTATAGTCTCGGTAATACTTCCTTCTACATCTCAATTCTAGAAGCAGAGGAGTGATAACCATATAAGGAAGATTTTGGCTGTTACGGAAGCCTAATAAATCCTTCAATAACTTCCACTTCTCTATATTAATTTCTTAAGTCTCGATAATCCTTCTTTCTACATCGCAATTCTAGTAACAGAGGAGTGATAACTATTTAAGGAAATTTTTGGGTGTTACGAAAGCCTAATCAATCTTTCAATAACTTCCATGTACTCATTTTTCCTACTTCAAACGTTTCGCCAATACGTTTTTTCCTATCAATTCCAGTCCCTTCCCTCCTCCCCCTCTTCCACGTTTGTTACTCTCTCCTTTATGCCCTCTCTTTCTCACCCTCCTCCTCTTCTTCCTTTCTCTTTCTTCAATATTATTTTTCTCTTGGCAGTCTTCCAAACAACGGCTAAATACTTTTACTCTCATTTATTCACTGCTAACTTTAATCTATTCTGTATTACCTAACTTGGCATGGCTTTTAGATTGCCACGTTTTCATATTTACTTTCAACATCTGTGCAATGATTTGTTTCTGATTATTTCGTCATTCTTTCCTTCACTGGCAGTCACCCAAACATTGCAAGACTCTTACTCACTATCTCTTGTTAATCTGCTATTCAAACGTCTACGCATGACTTTCTCTTTTTACTTCTTTACACTTTCCTTTAACTTTTTTTTACTTTTCTTTTTCCAGTCTTTCTTCTCTTTCAGTCACCAATCCAGCCTGAGTCCCTTCTTCAATACCCCTTATTCATAGTTACCTTAATAATCTACGTAATGTCTTCCTCTTTTTATCCCTTAACTAGTCTTTTTACTTCTTTACACTTTCCTTTAACTTTTTTTTACTTTTCTTTTTCCAGTCTTTCTTCTCTTTCAGTCACCAATCCAGCCTGAGTACCTTCTTCAATACCCCTTATTCATAGTTACCTTAATAATCTACGTAATGTCTTCCTCTTTTTTCCCCTTAACTACTCTTTTTACTTCCTTCTTCAGTCTTTCTTTCATGGCAGTCAATCATTTCAAACACCGTGTGACTCTGCTTCAGTATCCCTTGTTAATATCGAGTTCAAATGTCTATGCAATTATAATCTTCTCTTTTTTGCGATTTCCAGTGACTCTTTCCTTCCTAACAGTCACCCAACCAGTGCAAAGCCTTCTTCAGTACCCCTAATTCCTTGTTATGATCCACCCAATATCTTTCATTTTTTCCTTCCTTTAATTTTCTTTTTGCTCCTTCCAGCCTTTCTTTCTTTCCTCACAGTCAGACAACCAGCGCCAACCCTTCAATATCCCGAATTCATAGTTACATTAATAATCCACGCAATATCTCTATTTTTGCGATTTCTAATAACTATTTCTTCTCTGGCAATCACCCAACCAGCGCAAACCTTTCTTCAATACCCCTAATTCATAGTTACTTTAATAATCCACGCAATATCTCGGCATTTTCACGATTTCCAGTAACTTTCCCCTTCCTGGCACGCACCCAAATCCACCTACCCAACCATCCCACCAACGCATGACTAGTAAGCTGCAGAGAATGGTTGCCTGGTTAGTGGGTTGTGTGTGGTTTGAGTTATTGTCCAGGAACACGTTTGGGCTGCATATATTTTATTCTCCGTGCAGGCGTGTTCCTAGGCCGTCATAAAACGTGCGTGCATACCTCAGTGTTTGTCGCAGTGTGGCGTGTAACTCTACGGTGTGCGCTCCCACGTTTCACTTACTATGGATTTTTTTTCCTATATTGGATTCTGACTATCCTTTGTTTTTCTGTTCTAATCTGCTTTTTGATACTTTGTCCTTCATGAATTCTCTCTCTCTCTCAGCCTTCTTCCTCTTCTTTTTCTTTTAACTTTTTCCTCTTTACCTCAATCTTCTTATTCTTTCTCTAAATCGTTTTCCTCTCTCTCTCTCTCTCTCTCTCTCTCTCTCTCTCTCTCTCTCTCTCTCTCTCTCCTATTTCCTATTCAGTTGCATTCTTCTCTCTTTTGTTACTTTATATTTCATGCTCTCTCTCTCTCTCTCTCTCTCTCTCTCTCTCTCTCTCTCTCTCTCTCTCTCTCTGACCCTCCTCCTCTTCCTCTTCTTTTTCCAGGGTTTCCTTCTTTTCCTTTCCTCAATCTTACTTCTTTTTTCTTTCTTTCTTTCTCTCTCCCTTCTCTCTCTCTCTTCTTCTCCCAGCTTTTTCCTTCTTTATCTTACCCCACTCCTGTTATTCTCTTTCTCTTTCATCTTTCCTTCCTCCTCTTCCATCTTTGTTACTCTCTCTCTCTCTCTCTCTCTCTCTCTCTCTCTCTCTCTCTCTCTCTCTCTCTCTCTCTCTCTCTCTCTCTCTCTCTCTCTCTCTTCTCACCCTCATATTCCTCCCCCATTTTCCTCTCTATCTTATCATTCTCTCTCTCTCTCTCCCTCCTCCACCTTCATTACTTTCTCTTTCATTCTCTTTCTCTACCTTTTCTTTTTCATCTTTCTTTCATTCTCTCGCTCTCACTCTCTCTTTCTTCTCTCCATCATTTTTCCTCTCCATTTTATCATTCTCTCTCTTTCCTCCTTTTCTTCCAGCGTTTTCCTTTCTCTCCTTCAATCTTATTAATCTCTCTCTCTCTCTCTCTCTCTCTCTCTCTCTCTCTCTCTCTCTCATTGGGTCTTAAACTTAATGGCACATAAAACAGTGAACACTTATCTTGCTGGCGTCCACGCAAGATGAAGGCGCTGAAAATGAACTTACCCAAGAGAAAAAAAAATACTGCTGGAAATATATTAACACTAAACTATGCTAAAGGTTACTGAAGCTAAGGAAAGAACCCTCACGTCAATATAGTAGAAGTTATTTGAGATAAGAGAGTGAATCTAATCATAGTCATTGTTACACTTATATATTTTTAAGTTCTTGTGTTGGAAGCAGCTATTTATCTTTTAGCTCTAATGTAAAATGAAGATGTTACACTAATATTATGAGCTTATTTAAGGCTGGCAGGAATTATTTATCACTTGGCTCTGATACACAATGAAGATGTTAAACCTACTCTGCCAAATTGTTCCATTATCAGCAATGGCTTCACTCCTAACATGGAATAGAGGAGTTACACCTTATATTTCAAGACTCCTCTCTGTTTCGGGGTGATTATTTAGAATTTAATAAGAAGACGAAGATGTTATATATATATACTTTGCTACACTGTCATTTTATAAGTAGTGAATTTACCCCTTACACTCCAAAGTTTTCTCAAGTTTGAAGCGATTATTTAGCACTTAATAAAGAACGAAGATGTTATATATATTTCTTGCTAGACTGTTCTATTATAAGCAGTGAATTTACCCCTACTGTGAAATAGAAGAGTCACAGTTACACTTCAAGGTTCCTATCTGGTTTCAAGTGATTATTTTGCACTTATTAATATGAAGATGTTATATATATACCTTGCTAGACTGTTCTATTATAAGCGGTGAATTTAACCCTAACACAGAAAAAGAGGTACACTTACACTTTAAGGTTCCTATCTGGTTTAAAGTGATTACTGAGCACTTAACAGAGAACGAAGATGTTAAATATACCTTGCTAGGCTGTCATATTATAAGCAGTGAATTTACCCCTAACATGAAATAGAGGACACACACTTTAAGGTTCCTATTTGATTTGAAGTGATTATTTAGCACTTAACAGAGAACAAAGATGTTAAATATACCTTCCTAGAGTGTTCTATTATAAGCAGAGTTGAGGAAACACACATTTTAAGGTTCCTCTCAGGTTGGAAGCAGTTGTTTATTTTTAAGCACTAGGAGACTATGAAGATGTTACACCCTACCCTGCTAACCTAACCTGATGTATCTTAAGTTCTAGTACACAATAAAGGCGTTACACTTACGTTAAAGTTCTTCTCGTGCTGGAACCTGTTGTAGATCTTGGCGATGCGGTCGTAGGTCTCATCGGCGACGAACTGGTACTGGCTGTTGAGTTTGTCGAGCTGCTGAATGACATTGTCACCCCCACTCTGGATGCGCGGCCTCTTGCGCAGGCTCGCGTCCAGGCTGGGGTGCACCTCTTCTAGACTGGCCTTGTACTGGGACAGGCGCAAGTCATAGATCTATAGGAGGTGTTGCAAATTAGTGTGTGTTAGTACGTTACAGTGGGTCACAGGAATCAATGTTGCTAGAGGCAAGAACAGCGACAGGAGGAGGAGATTTCAAGCCACCGGAAGCAGTTAACACGACTAAACCGACATTATTACCATTAAGGGTTGTTGGATATTTACATGCCAATTCATTACTCTGGGGCCGCCCTGGAGAAGGGACACACCACACATGCACTGAGTAATGAGAATTAATTTTGTGTGTGGGGATATTTTTAGAGAATGTACAACAGACTTCAGACAATCACCACCTGAAAAAAACCTGGAATGAACTCAAAAAATATTCATTACGGGATATATATATTTTGATGTCTTTTTTGTGGCAGTGCGTCCGTAAATAGACTTTGTGCTAGGATTCGTGTAAGGGTATAAGTGTGTGGGTCTTTGTGGCCTGGAGTGAAACATACCTTGGCTTCCCGAATGAACCTTCCGCCAAGGATATTTACATGTTCTATGCTTGTTTTCTTCTCTATAATTTTCATGTACATACTCTGTAAAGAAAAGGCATATGCATTAATACGCCTGCAAGGGACCACGGACGGAGAATGGATTAAGTAAGTCAGTCAGTAGTTCATGCCCTGGAATCGGAAGAAAAAAAAATTATATATAAAAAAAGGGGATGAGGGTGAGGTCGAGGTTGGAGGAGGAGGAGGAGGTTACGTACATTAGCCCTGGAAAAAAAATGATCAAAAAATTGGGAGACGCTATAAAAAATATCCGCTTTGCAAAAATAAAAACAGTCCCGGAAAAAAATAGGACAACAGGGGCCTTCGCGAGGGTCGACGTCGCGCGGTGCATGGGTTCGGGGGTATGGGGGGTGCCAGGAAGGGGGTACGGGGTCGAGGAATGGGGGCATGGTGGTGTGGGTATGGGTTGTGAGTTATGGGTTAGTTAGTGGTGAGAGGAACATCTGGGTAGGAGACGGAGGAGGTGGAGGAGGTGGAGGAACAGACAAACAGACAAACAGTACCCAGGGAAGCCAATGACAGGCGGAGGAGGAGATATTTGATCACCCCACGGAAATCATTAATATCAGGAGTTTGGTTCATGTTGAGAGTTTTATGCCGAAGGACAGATGGAGAGAAAGGAAAAAAGTGGCTCTGGGGCTGTCTGAGAGGGCCGCCAGCTTACCCTCAGCCGCTCAAGTTCAAGCTCAGCCTCAGACGGTCCCAGGTCCTCGATCTTCTGGATGCGCAGGCCGTCCTCGAGGTGGTTGATCTCGCGCTTCTCCAAGTCGTGGCCGTTACGGTACTTGGTGAGCAGCTCGCAGGCTGCCTCGCAGCTCCTCAGCCTGGGGGAGAGAGAGCAAGGAAGGTTGGCGTCAATACAAGTTATATAATACAGAATATCCTAATTATAAGGCTGGGAAGGATAGAACAAGGAAGGCAGGAGTCAATGCAAGTCTTTTCATACATATAAACTAGCCAAGTAGAATTCAGAGCCTGAGAGAGTGAGAACATGGGAGACTGGAGTCAATGCAAGTTACAGAACACATCATCCATATAAGATAACCTAACAGTGAGCCTGGAAGGGATAGAACAAAGAAGTCTGGAGTCAATGCAAGTCTTTTAGTACACAGAGAATAACAGAGTAGTATTAGATCCTCAGTTTGGGAGAGTTAGGACAAACAAATGAGTCTGTAGTCATTGAACTTTACATAGCACATAGAATAAATGAATTGTACAGAGTTAATGACAAAATCAATCATATGGAGAAGTGAAGATAAGAGAGACTTGGCACCTAACCACTCTAGAAGAACAATGTGATTTTCTTCTTATACCAAACCAAAGTGCCCCTACACCTCACCTCTCAATAATCTGGGAGCACATGTTCTCCCAGCGTATGCGGAGCTTTCTCACGTCCTCCTCCAGCTTGTCAACATCAGGGTGGATCTTCTGGCTGGGGCGAGACTTGACCACCAGCGTGCGGACATTGCGACACTCCTCCAGAAGCCTGTCAATGAGTGCCTGAGGGAGGGAAGAGGGAGAGGGAGAGAGAGAGAGGGAGAGTTTGTTATTCAATTCTCTTTGTTACACTGCTATAGAATCTCTGGTCTTAAATCTATGTAACAAATGATGACTTGAAGGAGGAAGAGGAGGAGGAGAAGGAGGAGGAGAGGGAAGATGAAGAGGAAGAGGAAAGGGAATTGGAGGAGGAGGAGGAGGAGGAGAAGTAACAGGAATAGCAGCAGCAGCAGCAGCAGTAGTAGTAGTAGTAGTAGTAGTAAAGTAGAAACAGTAGTAGTAGTAGTAGCAGCAGCAGTAGAGTACCTGGTGGTCATGAATGGTCTGCTGGATATTAAGAAGCTCCTGGTGTTCGCGTTCCAGGTCGTCCAGGTCGTCGGGCAGGTCCTGGTGCTCGGCTAACTTCAGCTCGATCTCGGACACCACCTGCGTGCCCTCCTCGATGCCCGTCACCACCATCTCCACGCACTTCATCCTGGGCATGAGGGAAACACAATCACAAGTCAGGCAGGGAAGAGATGGATTGAGAATGTCTTGTGAGTAGTTTGTGAGAATAAACAGAAGATTCGCACCATTCAATGTAAAAGAATGAGGTATATGGAAGGATTTTGCCGGTTGCTATTGAGTGGGTAGTTGTTACTGAGAAAAAAACATAAGATTCACACCCTCCAATGTAAAAGAATGAGGAATACGATAGGATTTTGCAATTTGTTAGTCAGTTTATACATGGCATCACTTCATACGCTACTAACTATCCCTATTCAGTAACCTATGAAGTCTTGGTACCGTAATTAATGAGATACACAAGTAGTACAAGTATGAACCAGGATCGTACCAGTAACCAGTCTGTCTATACATGGAAGCATCCTATTCAGTAACCTATGAAGTCTCGGTACCGTAGTTAACCTATTCAGTAACCTATGAAGTCTTGGTACCGTAGTTAATAAGGTAAACACAAGAACCAAAGTAGTACAAGTATGAACCAGGATTGTACCAGTAACAAGTCCGTCTATACATGGAAGCACCCTATTCAGTAACCTATGAAGTCTTGGTTCCGTAGTTAATGAGATAAACACAAGCACATGAGCAAGGATTGTACCAGTAAGAAGTCCGTCTAAACATGGAAACCCCCTATTCTGTAAGCTATCTAGTCTTGAACGGGTGGTCGGTGGGGTAAACACAAGCGCCGTACCTCTCGATATACACGTGCGAGAGGGCCCAGATGCGGTCCCACTGCTGCGTGATGGATTCAACGGTGCGCTGGATGGCTGGCGTGCGGCGGGTCAGGTTCTGGTAGTTCTTCTGGATGCTTTCAACCTGACGGGGAGATGAACACATTGCACACACAGGAATACTAAGAACCTGTCTCTCTGATCACGCCTATTATACCCAATGTTAATCTATAATGCGCTGCGACACACTGACGAACTATATGTCTCTCTCCCCTCTCACCTCCAGCTCGCGGGATGAGAGGTCGTTTTCGAATTGCTTGTGTTCGATGACGAGCTGCTCCAGAAGGTCGAGGTCCCGCGGGATGCCGGCGAGGCAGCGCTGGATGAGCATCTTCTCCATCAGGTCCAGGTACTCCTTCAGGCTGCTGCACTGCTCCACCAGCACCGCGCCGGGCTTGGGCTCTGCGGGGGGTAAATAAGCGTTGGAGGAACAAAAGACTGACTACTCACACGGCTTATGGCTCTTGGTGGGAGGGACATAAGCGTTGGAGGAAGAGAAGGTTAACTAGTCACACGGTTTGGACTTTGGTGGGAGTGACACGAGCAGTGGAGGAGGGGAGTGTTGGAGTGTTGGAGGAAGGAAAGGCTATTTAGTCCCACGAGTTTGGGTTTTGGTGCTAGGGAAACAAACGATCGAGGGAGTCTACTCGTTGCAAGGCTTAGGGCTCTTGCTGGGAGGGAAAATTTAATGCGTGTTTGACATTGCTGGGAGGGGAGTGGGTTATAGATTGCCGGGTCAACTAACACAGTCTTGGGAGGGACTGAAAGGTATTGGGGCAAGGGAAGGTTAACTCGTTGCAAGGCTTAGGGCTCTTGCTGGGAGAGAAAATATAATGCGTGTTTGACAACTGGTGGGAGAGAAGTGGGTTCTGGATTGCCGGGTCCACTAAAACGATCTTGGGAGGGACTGAAAGGTATTGGGGCAAGGGAAGGTTAACTCGTTGCAAAGCTTAAGGTAGGAGTGGGAGGGATGCGTGATTGACAACTGGCAAGAGGGGGAGGGAGCTATATGCACTGAATGAACGGGGATGTGAAGAAGAGTACGGTGAAGAATAGTACGCGATGAGATTATCACTGATACCGATAATAAATCACCGATACATCATAATCATCGCCCTCAACTATCTATAAAACACAGATAAGCGATGTGCGGCGATCGGGTACACGGCAGGCAGTGATTGTAGCGTGTGAGGCGACAACCACGTGGGGCGTCACTGTTTATTCCCTTATCATCCTTCCTTATCAACGCAACGGCTATTATTGACAAGCAGACTCGCGTGTTGCTTCCCAGTTGGTTTTCCTGCTGTCTGTTTTATTTGCCGTTAATAGAAGCATAAGATGAATGATTATATGAGTGAAGTGCATGTTGGGTCCTACAGAAAGGCGCCTCACCCACCCCTCTGTTTCCCCTCCCCCACCGAGTCGTAGTTTATTTCCGAGTATTCTTTTGTTTTGTCGTAGAGAATAGCATAAGTTAATAAGTGCGGCCTCTTGTTTTGTTTTCCGGGCCTTTTTTGTTTTTGTAGGAGCGCTTGTATAGTGATGAAGCTTGTCTCGAAACTGCTTCCTGACGTGTTGTGATCGTGTATGAAGAGGAGGGAAGGGGAAGGAAGGGAAAAGACAGGAATGGCACTCCCCCTTGACATCATTAAGTGTGTGTGTGTGTGTGTGTGTGTGTGTGTGTGTTTTGCTTTTTTGTATTTTGTGGGGTATCTTGTTATTGTGTGGGCTATTTCTCTTTGATTTTGCCCCTGAACTGTTTCCTTCACCGTAAAATATAAAAAAAAAGGTATAAAGACTGCAATCGGGTCCACAGCATTGTTCCCCTCACCGCCCTTTGCAATTTTTCCTTGGTTCAATAGTCAAGGCCTCAAGGTTGGCGGCACAGTTGGCCCGAAGCTCCAGACACATGCAATTCCTATTGGAAAAGTTTACTTAGGTCTAGCACGCACGTATGCACCTCTCTCTCTCTCTCTCTCTCTCTCTCTCTCTCTCTCACACACACACACACACACGTGACCACAACTTAAACAATGACAACTACGTATATTATAACTATGTAAATGCACGACACACACACACACACACACACACACACACACACACACACACACACACACACGTGACCACAACTTAAACAATGGCAACTACGTATATTATAACTATGTAAATGAATGACACACACACACACACACACACACACACACACACACACACACGTATAACTACTGCCAAGGAGAGGAGGGGGGTTGCCATTCCATACCCTCCTCTCCCTTCCCCTCCATACACGATCACAACACGTCAGAAAGCAGTTTCGAGACGAGGTTCATAACTATACACGTAATTAACAATCCTATAGACCATTAACATCATGCCTTTCCTCTACTTAACTTCCATATGTGATCAATACACTGCCCCATACGAGGACCTGACGCAACCCTAACCACGGACTCGTAGCGCTAAGGGGCCCGTAGTTGTTAAGGGTCCCGTAGTTGTTAAGGGTCCCGTAGTTGTTAAAGGTCCCGTAGTTATTAAAGGTCCCGTAGTTATTAAAGGTCCCGTAGTTATTAAAGGTCCCGTAGTTATTAAAGGTCCCGTAGTTATTAAAGGTCCCGTAGTTATTAAAGGTCCCGTAGTTGTTTAAGGTCCCGTAGTTATTAAAGGTCCCGTAGTTATTAAAGGTCCCGTAGTTGTTTAAGGTCCCGTAGTTATTAAAGGTCCCGTAGTTATTAAAGGTCCCGTAGTTTTTAAGGGTCCCGTAGTTTTTAAGGGTCCCGTAACTACTAAAGTGGGTATGCTGAGACACTTCCACCCTTCACATCTACTTCCAAAGGCCAAAAAGGAGATCAATCGGGTCCTAATGAGTGTTTTTTTTGAGTTCACGGTACAGAAGAACAAAAGAACATAAGAACGTAAGGAGTCTGCAAGAGGCCGGTTGGTCTATACATGGCAGCTCCTGGTCAAACTACCACTAGGGCCATTAAACTACCCTTGAAAATGCCCCCAAGCTCCTGCGAAAGCCTAGTCAAATGTGCACTTGGGCCCCGAGATGTTTAATATGGACTTAATTCTTCTGTATTTACTTTTGTCAGTCTTTTGTTATTTTGGGGTTTACATATTCACAAGCATATCTCGATTGTTTATTTTTCCCTCTAGTTCGAAGTAGTTCCCTTTATCCCCCTTCCTCCCTATACGGTACTGTGCTAAGGGTCCCGTACCTTGTGAGACATCCGCTTCGAGTAATGACGACGTCCAGCTCTCGTTCAGTGTGTCAGAAATATCCCGCAAGACATCCTCGCCGCAGCTGCTCTCATGACACGCACACTTACACGTCTCCTCGTCACACGCGTTAGAGTCATCCGCAAGCCTTAGTTTGTGTAGGAATAACACGGTTCCTTCCTCCTCACACTCTTGGGAATCGGAACCTTCGCTTGTGCTCCTGAATTTACACTTGAATATGTTCCCCTTCACGTCCCACATCGGCCCCAGCACCGTGAAGTCACCGCTCGGAGGAATCATCGTTGCGTTCTTCGTCACTCGATCACGATAACACTAAACACTATACTACACAAGGGAGGCTCAACGTTACCAGATTGTCGTACTTAGAACATCGCATATATCAGGAACACTCCGAAAAAACGTCATATCCACGCAAACAACGCAACCCAATTGACGTTATCGTGAAAATCATTAACAACTGATGGTTTTCCCTGATTGTCACGGTCCAGATGCCGGGCAATACCTAAGTACGAGATTCTGGTAACGTTAGGAAAGTCCCGTGTCCACCCATCGCTGGGAGGAGCAAGACTGCAGCCCGAGGAGCCCAATGCAATACTGGCGCCGCGGCCACGAGGGGGCAGCAGTGTCGACCAGACGGGGCCAGACGAGTCATCCCCCGCCAGGGCTGCCACCTCTCCTCGCTCCGCGCCCCCGTCTTCTAAAATCAATTCCTACTGCAGGTTCGGGATTCATCTGCCCTTGGCCCCGCATGGCTTGGTGCTCCTGTGGCTTAGTGACGTTGTGGCTTGTGCTTGCTGGGTTTTTCTTACGTGTATTGATTACTGAATGGTACTAGCGAGGCTCAATTCAACAAATAACTACGGCAGGTTCGGGATTCATCTGATTGTGTTCCCGTATGGCCAGGTGCTCTTGTGGCTTTGTGGCTTTGTGGCGTGTGCTTGCTGGTTTTTCTTACGTGTATTGATTACTGAATGGTTCTTACGAGGCTCAGTTCAACAAAAAAAAAACTACTGCAGGTTTGGGATTCATGTGCTTGTAACTCGTATAGCTAGGTGCTCTTGTGGCTTAGTGACTGTGTGCCGGTCATTCCTAGTGTATTGATTAATGAATGGTACTTACGAGACTCAGTTCAACAAGAAAAAACTACTTCTGGTTTGGGATTCATCTGCTTGTGACCCCGTTTGGCTAAGTGCTCTTGTGGCTCAGTGACTCTGTGCGTGCTGGTCATTCCTAGTACTTGTGTCTTAGGTTAGGTTAGGTTAGGTTAGGTCAGGTTATAGAGGAGCTAACATTACTGATTCACAATTACTCCCTCGGGGCCTTGATACATAAGGTTCCGGTGTGAGAATGAAGTGAATGCAATCCGAAATATAATACAATCAATGGTTTATGTATTACTAACGGACGTGGTATTAACTGAGCCTTCTCTTTAATTTAATAGGCATAATTGGAGGCTGCCTTGGACGGGCGAGAATGGGGAACGTAAACGACCCCATAAAACCGCTTCGCCAACGTGTCTGGGCGAGGCTCGAGACACTAACAACTCAACACATGGAAACAGATAACGAGCCCTTTCGCCTTCTACTACAAGACGTGAGTGTGTAATAGGTCGCCCTCCACCCCTTCCCCCTTCACCTCAACACTCCTACATCATTAGATCAAGCCAGAGGTCACCCTTCACAACTTAACACATGGCCAACAAACCTTACCCTCAAGCCTTCTACTACAGGACGTTCGTGTGCAAGACCTCACCCCCCTCCCCTCCTCTACTCCCTACTCCCTTACCTCAACACCCCTGCAACATCATATCAAGCAATACATGGAAAACAAATCTCACCCTGTCGCCTTTTTCTACATGACGTGTGTGTGTGTGTGTGTGTGTGTGTGCAAGAAGTCACCCCCCATTCCCGTCCATTCCCCTACTTCCCTACCTCAACCTTGTCTCACTGCCAAACGGGGTGACTGCCAAGACCAAGACCAAAGGGTTGACAGGGAGGTGGTGTAAGGTGTGGTGTGGTAGGGGAGGTAGGGTGGCAGGGGGGTCAGACAGAGAAGAAGCTGAAAAAAGTATGTGACGTATGGAATGTAACAGGGAGGGGGAGGGAGGTGTGGTGTGACCCTGGGTGGTGAGGTGGCAGGGGATGTGGCAGGGGGTGAGTGAATCAGCAACATATGAGATCAGACAACACATGGAAATCTAACCTTACCTCACGCTCTCACTAACACGAAGATAACCCTCCCCTCCACCCCCTTCCCCCTCTCTCAACCCTCCCCTCCACCCCCTTCCCCTCTCTCACCCCTCCCCTCCACCCCCTTCCCCTCTCTCAACCCTCCCCTTTACCACTCTCCCTTCCCCCCTTCCCAACCCTCCCGCCCCAGTATGAGTGACACCGCCCTGGCACACACACACACAGCACTGCAGCACAACACGTGACTCACCGGAGGCGCGACGCTCGAACTCGTCAAAGAGTCGGTTGACCTCATCGATCTCGCGCTTCAGACGGCGGAGTTGCGGGTCGTTGGGGTCGCCTTCCTGCAGGAGCTTCTCGGCGTCCTCGTTCAGCGCCCTCCTGATGGCGTTGCGCTGGTCGGCTCCCATGGCAATGAACTGTTGAAGGGGAGAGAGTAGGGAGGCTGATGTTAACTCACTATGAATGATATACTGAACTTTATATGCTAAATGAATCACGTGAATTATGATTTAGAGATTAAAGGATTGTAGATGACGTGGTGTTGAGGATAGGACAGGAAACTCCTTTGATATCATGTTAAATACGTGTTCCTAAGATAACTACTGCAAGCCACCTCGTATTAATATTGTAAAGCACTAACAACACGCTTAATGTATCACGTAAGTTATGAATACGAGATTGCAGTGTCTTCTTCAAGCACAGAGGAGACGTGATGCTGAAGATAAATGAGAATACTCCTTTGATATCATGTTAAATACGTGTTCCTAAGATAACTACTGCAAGCCACCTCGTATTAATATTGTAAAGCACTAACAACACGCTAAATGTATCACGTAAGTTATGAATACGAGATTGCAGTGTCTTCTTCAAGCACAGAGGGGACGTGATATTGAGGATGGAACAGAGAACTCCCTTGAAATCATGTTAAAATAGTGTTTCTAATGATAAATCACTACCAGACTACCTCGTGAAGATACTGGCAGGGCGAGACTCCACGCTTCCTTACCTGTGCCAAATCCCAGCTCTTGACGACCTTCATGGTGGCGAAGATCATGTTCTGACGCACCCTCAGTTGTTTCTTCCATCTATCAATACCTTAATATACGACTAACACCCCAGAGACCAACTAGACACCTCCACCTCCTTACCTGTGCCAAATCCCAGCTCTTGACAACCTTGATGGTGGCGAAGATCATGTTCTGGCGCATCCTCAGCTGTTTCTTCTGCCAGAGGGCGATGCAGCGCTCGTACTGACGCTTCAGCTTCTCGGCGGCGTCAATGGCCTCCTGGTTGGGCGGCGGGATGGTGAAGCACACGCCGGGGACCATGCCCTTGGCGCCGGAGCTGCTGACGACGCTCCACTTGACTCGGTTGCTGTTGTCGTGAACGGTGCAACGCTCGCCCTTGTTGATGCTCATCTGTTCGGGGGGTAAGGCAACGCAAGGCTCATTTACTACTCTCTTTCAGGGCTCTAAGGCTTCGCAAAGGGTAGGGATAATGAATGTATACATGTCTGCAAACTATAAAAGGGTCAACGTTCTAACTGCTAATCTTTTACTAACACCTTCGAACTACTAACTAAACCCTTCTTCTATAGTCTATACTAACCCCTTCTAGCTAACAAACCAACCCTTTACCTACTACTAACCCCTTCAATCTACTAACTAAACCCTTACTAACTACTAACTAACCCCTTCTAACTAACTAAGCAACCCTTTACTAATTACTAACTAACCCCTACTAACTAAACAAGCAACCCTTTACTAATTACTAACTAACCCCTTCTAACTAAACAAGCAACCCTTTACTAACTACTAATCCCTTACTAACTGCGAACCCACCCTTTAAGAACTACTAACTAACCCCTTACTACTAACTAACCAACCCTTTATTAACTACCAACTCCTTACTAACTGCTAACTCACCCTTTACGAACTAACTAACTCCTTCTAACTACTAACTAATCCCTTCTTCTATGTACTAACTCACTCCTTACTAACCTAACAATGGCGAGCTACTTCAAACCATCCCTTAACTCCCTTCACTCATCTCTTTACTCCCTCCTGATCCTCCCTTTGTCCCCTTCACGTCCTCCCTCTAAGCCCCTTCACTCACATCCATCTTCTTGTAGTTGCAGATGGCCGTGACTGTGGTGGGGTGCCTCAGGGTCTGGCGGCGTTGCTTGAGCGGCACCACCGTCTTGGAGCGGCCGATTAGCTCGTCCACAGTACCGTTGAACTGGGCCAAGGACTCACGCACGTCTTGCATCTCGCGTAGCAGCTGTTCGCCGTCGTCCAGCCCGAAGTCGGTCACGGAGAAGGTGGTGTTGAGCTTCTCGTCGTGACTGAGGTGAAGAGAGAGAGAAAAAGAGTTCGATGATGTTTGTGTTGATCGTTAAGTGTTCTTCAGGGTCATGTTAAGCCCTTCAGAACCTCACAAACCACTTAAAAATCCAAAATGCGAATAGAAAAGACAAAAAATCGAGGTCTACTGCTTTTCGTTGTATGAGTAAGTATGAGTAAATATGAAAAGTAAGTCTTGTTAGTGATTAAAGAAAGGTACAAAGAGCATTAAAAGGAAGTGTGAGTAAGTAGAGTAGTATTGTCAGTAATCAAAACAAAAACCACGTAAGTTAAGTATAAGGTAAGTATGGTAAGTATGATATGTAGCCTAAATATGATTGGTAAGTATAAAGTAAATCATGTAAGTAAGGGAGACACTCACGCCATGATCCACTGCTCCGCGTTGGCGATGTCGGTGAAAAAGGTGTGGTAGTGCGCGGCGTGCTGCAGGTGGGTCTCCAGGCACAGCGTCAGCTCCAGCAGCCACTGCCACTGGGTCTGCATGGCCGCCAGGTACGCCTCCACGGTCTTGCTGGCGGGGTGGTGGCCGATCACCAGGCTGTTCCCGCGGTCCTGCACGGCGCTGAACTGCACCTCGCGTTTCTCGAGGTCGCCCATCAGTTTCTGCATCGAGACATCACCAGAACGATTAGCTAATGACCCTACGCATACTTAAGATGTTACAGCATGCATATATTTGTGTACCAGTCAGAAACTCTGCTGTCCCACTCACAAATGCAAGAGTTAACCCTGTATCTTCACTCTTTCATCCCTTTCTGCAGTATACCCTCCTATGTATACTTAAGATGTTATAGTATGTATGTATGAAATTGTGAACCAGTCGAAAATTCGGCTGTCCCACTCCCATATGCAAGAATTGACCTGTATCTTCACTCTTTCATTCCTTTCAATGGTAAACTCAATGCAGTTCCCTTCTACACATACTAGAGATGTTATTGAACGTCTATATTCGTGAAACAGCCGAAAAATATGTTGTCCCACTCACATATGCAAGAGTTAACCTGTACCTTCACTCTTTCATCCCTTTCAACGTCTTTCTGCAGCATTCCCTCCTTACTTAAACTCCTTCATGACGAGAGTATGAAACAATCTTAATATTTCTTTTCGCAATCTATTTTCTTCACCAGAGACGCATGTTGGGGGATCTGATTCTCCTTACGAATGACCCTTGACGCTTGGAACCTCTACCTACCTCGTAATAGCGCTCCACGTCGCTGATATTGAGGCTCTTGTTGGCCCAGTCTCGGTTCAGCTCCTGTTCCTCCTTCTCGTTGAGCCAGATCAGCTCCTGCGTGGCGGCCTGCAGGAAGTCAAGCAGGCTGTGCAGGTCTGAGACGCGCTTGTTGCTCAGAGACAAAAGCTCGGCGTAGATCTTGCGGAGCTGGGACAGGAGGTTGATGTAAACGTTGTGCTCCTCGCCGCTGAAGTTGTTCTGGAAAGACGAGATCACGGCTGGGGTCAGGGAAGGAAGGGACGTGGAAGATGATGTCGCGGAAAAGGAACGCGATGTACTCTGACTGTAGCGTTAGAACTAATACCAACACAATGCGGGGCTGAAAGATGAAGGGAAGGGAAGAAATGGTGGCATATTTAGGAAGCTATAGCCAAACCATTTCAATAGTTCGTTTGGGCGTTCGATTCCTTGTGTCCTTTCCTGCCCTCTGCTCCGCCACACAGTCCCAACACCTGTCCCTTCCTCTCATATGTTAGCTATAGATAACATATGAGAGGGAAAAATAGGAGTTTGGGCTGTGTGGCAGAGCAGAGGGGAGGAAAGGACACAAGGAATCCATCGCCCGAACGGACTATTTGAAATGGTTGGACTATAGAAGGTAGGCAAAGTGGGGAACTAGTTAGAGACCCTCAGTGTAACAACAACAAGAAGAAGAGCGTCTCAGCCTCACCTCGGCGGCGGCGCACTGGTCGACGTTGGTGTGGAACTGGTGGATGATCTTGTGCTCCTTCTGGTGGCTGTCGTACTCCTTCTCCACAGCCGCCAGGTCGTTGCCGTATTCGCTGTCGTTTAACTTTTTCTGTGGGGGGGAAAAGAACGCGCTCCTTCAGTGACCGTAGATAAGAGCATATAATTACGTACGCCGCCACGCACAGATACACTTGCAATCACCGAAGCTGACCATAGGAAAAATACAATACCCTGATGCAAACGTCTTGAGCCAATAACTATGAAATTACGTCAAATAACTGAACTGTAAAGAGGCGTAGTGATAAATAACTGTTTTGAAAAGAGTCATAGTGCTAAATAACTGGGCTGAAAAGAGATACTATAATAAATAACAGAAAAAGAGGTGCATTAAGCAAAGGCTTTACTCTCCGAAGCGCCAAGACTCACCAGTTTGTCTTTGCACCAGTTGATGCACTCCTGCAGGAAGCGGAAGTGTTCGTTGGTCTCCACGAGGCGGGACTCGGACACCACGATCCTCTTGGTGGTGGTGTAGGACTCCTGCTGCGTGAAGGAGCGGTTGTTGAGCACGATGAGCAGCCGGTTCTCGAAGAGCGTGCGCACACTCACGTAGCGCTCCTCCAGCTTCACAACCCTGCGGACGAGGCGGCGGAGGAGACAGGGGTTAAGAAGGGTAGGTATTGAGGCTCCGTGGATAGTGAGAGGTAAAAGAGCAGTTACTGGAGGATTCGTGGGCTTGACATAACAGAAGGCGGCGGCGGACTAGGGATGAACGGTATTGGGACCCCGTACATCAGAAGAGTTAATTATGGTATTGAGGCTCGGAGCATAAGTGTACAAGTTCAGCGGCTGAAGAAGTAAAGGGCTTGAAATATAGACTCCCACTCATCAGATAAGCTAAATAAGTTAATATTTAGGTGATGGTTGGCTTAATGGCTTTCTGTATTGGCTAAAGAAGAAAGGAAAACAGAGAATTGAGACATCGGCTGGGTATGCCAAGTAGAAACGAAAGAAAAAAGGAAAAAATAAGCCAAGTAACATAACCACAAAAGACTTGATGAGAAAAACAAAGCCAGACAGGATTAACGTGGAGGTACAAGAGTAAACGATGGGCAGTTCCCTTCCTGCTCACCTTTTATGCAGTGTGGGCGCCTCGTGGTACTTTCCCTCCCGCAGCACCTTCACGTCGGTGTGCAGCGTCTTGATGGTGTCCTCGCACTGCGCCAGCTCGCCGTCCAGGGCGTCGCAGTTCCTCTTGGCGTCCATGGGGTGCAGGCGCTCCACCCGCCTCGCTTCGTCCTCAATGCGAATCTCCACCTCCTCCAGGGTGATTTCCGTCTGCTTGATCTCACGGTGGACCTTCTCCGCCAGCCGCTGCAGCCTGTCAGCACTGGGGAGACGAGGCGAGAGGGGGAGTTAGAGGGACTGGAAGAGAACGACTACGACGACTCCAGGCTAAAAAGACTCATTTCAACAGTAGGTAAGTCACTGCATGGTAAGATAACGATGAGGAAGACTCTACAAACACTCTTCTTAACAGTGGATAGTCACTGCACAAGAAGATAACGACGACGGTGATTCTATTCCACAAACATTCTCTTTTAATCGTAAGAAGTCGTTGCACAGGAAGACCACAACTTTCTGTGCTACGGTAAGGACAACGACGCATTTCTCTGCTACAAACACCCTCTTTCGGCAATAAGAAGTCGTTGAACCTAATGACGATCAAGACACTAATACCCAAAACCCGAAACATGTAATCAAAGCCTTTTAGTGTTCTAGGACTCACCCGGAGAGAGAGTCGTGCAGGGCGTCGTCCCGCTCCTGGTAGAGGGACATGAGCTTGTTCCACTCGGAGTCCACGTTGTTGTATTGGAGCTCCGGGGCCAGCTGCTCCTCCAGGAAGCCCGTGCCGTCCAGAAGCTTCTGGATGTCCCGGTACAGGCGCTGGCAGCTGTTCTTGTCCCGCAGTCTCGGCGGGACCTCCTCTTGTCGGAATCTAAAGGGAAAACAAAGATACGCAAGGATTAATAACGCCACTAACTACACCGACTCCCTGACTACACACCACTAACTCACACTAACTACAAGACTTCGCTAACTTTGGACAGACACAGAAATGGAAACCTGAGTCTTGCGTGGGAAGGCTTTAGGGGTGAAAATCAGACACGTAAGGATTAACAACGCCAATAACTACACTGACTCACTAACTACACACCATCAACTCCCACTAACTACAAGACTTCGCTAACTTTGGACGGACAGAGAAATGGAAAATTGGGTCTTGCGTGGGTAGGCTTAGTGGTGAAAATCAGACACTAAGATATATAACGTTATTTACTACTTACACTAACTACTAACTTTACTACACTAACTTTGGACAGAGAAGAGACAAAATAAACTCTTTCGTGGGTAGGTTTCGAAGAGCAAACATCAACAAAACACAAAAACTTACACCACCATTTACTAACTATACTAACTACACTGATCTCACTAACTCAACCTATACTAACTTCACTAACCTCACTACCTACACTAACTTCAGACATAGTGGAGGAAAACCGGTTCTTTCGTAGGCAGGTAAGGTTTCAGGGGAAGGGTGTTTGACGAGGCTTACCTGGTGCTTTCGTGGGCCATCCTCTTGAGTTCGACAGTGTTGGTGGGGAAGTGTCGGTCCTTCATGATTGAGGTGTGCTCGCGGATCCAGTACAGCAGCGTGGAGGCCAGCTCGCGGTACTCCTCCAGCTTACGTTGCGCCTCCTGAACCCCAGAGAAACACACGATTACTACCACCAGTCATACACAATCACTACCCCAGTCACATATACACACAACCCCGGAGAAACACACGATTACTGCCACCAGTCACACACAGTCACCACCCCAGTCACATATATACACAACCCCGGAGAAACACACGATTACAACCACCAGTCACACACACAGTCACTACCCCAGTTACACATATACACACAACCCCGGAAAAACACACGATTACTACCACCAGTCACACACAGTTACTACCCCAGTCGCACATACCCACAACACACACAAGTCATTATCGCACCGCAAATACAGTCACACACACACACAGCTACTTACTACATATCAGCATACAGAACATACAGTCACTTTTACAGTCCACACGGCACTTTAAACTTTGGATTTCGACTACAGAAGGAAAAATGACGAATAGCTAAAGAGATTTTTCAAGAGCTACAGAAGAAGGGACAGTTTTTAAGACCTGGAAAAGAAGACACAGGCAGCTTGAAAAGGGCTCTAGACAAGGGTACAGATTCAAAGGCTACATAGGTGGAGGTATTCGAAGGACCAGATTACAAGGAGGTTACTCACGATGTTGAAGAGCGGGTGGATGCTGGGTGGCTCTGGGAAGATCTCGTAGAGCTGAGACACGTACGTGATGAGCGACTTCTCGTCTGGTTCCGGGGTATCAACATCTGAGGGGAAGGGAGAGAAGGATGCTTGGTTATAAAAGGTCTTTGTCTTTATCTTACATTCAGTTCTTTCCTCTCTCTTTCCTTTTTCTCCAGTTTTCCTTTTTCTTTTTCTTTTTTTCTATTGCGTTCATATTCTCTCTCTCTCTCTCTCTCTCTCTCTCTCTCTCTCTCTCTCTCTCTCTCTCTCTCTCTCTCTCTCTCTCTCTCTCTCTCTCTCTCTCTCTCTCTCTCTCTCTCTCTCTCTCTCTCTCTCTCTCTCTCTCTCTCTCTCTCTAAGCAAAAGCATAGTCCTTCAATTTTTTCCTCTCTCTTTCCTTTCCTTCAGTTTTTCCTTTGCTTTCTCTCTTCTATTGCATTCTTATTCACTCCCTTTCTTCCTTTCTCTAGTCTTAGTTCTTATCGTTCTGAACAAATGCATAGTCGTTTAAAAAGGACCTTATCTTCATCTTAACTTCAATCTTTCCTCCCTTCCTTTCTTTCTTTCCTTCACTAATCCTTTTCTTTTCCTTTCTCCATTGCATTCCTCTCCTCTCCTTCTGTATAGTTGGTTAATTAAAATGACTATCTTTCTACCTTAACTTCGATCCTTCCTCTTTCTTTCTTCTTCTTTCTCTTCAAGGCGAGTTACAGAAGACAAGACAGACAGAAGGGAGGAACAAAGAACGGTGACGAGTGAGTAAGGAAGGGAAGGAGGGAGAGAGGGAGGTAGGGACAAGTAAGGTCTTTGGAAGGAGGTTTCTCGCGGTCAGTAAGACATGTATTTACCATCCCTTCGCACCCTTGTCCAAACACCGCCGAGAAAACACACTCTCACACACACACACTCATACGGGCCGCGTCATCTTTGGGAGTCCCACACAAAGGGCCGACCACTGAGAACTGACTGGCTGGCTGGGGGCGTTGGGTGACTATTACTACTACTACTATTACTACTATTATCTTACTATCTTACTATCTTATCTTACATTTTCACTATCTTACTTTCTATCTTATTATCTTACTATCTATCTTACTACTATACTATCTTAGGGAGTTCCAACACAAAAGGGCGGACCACTGAGGGCTGACTGAGTGGCTGGCTGGCTGGGGGTGATACTAAAACTACTACTACTACTACTACTACTCGTCCTTGGAGGGGAAAGGGCGAGTGAGGGTGAGGTGAGGTAAGGCTGTTCACTCTTGCTGCCGTTTTTGGAAGGAGAGCAAACAAAAATGAGAGAGAGAGAGATGAAGATGAGCCGCTACCCAAGATAAAGAGAACGAAAGAAAGAAAGAAAGAAAGAGGAAAAGAATGAACTAACTCTCCCTTCCTCGCGTGTGAACCTCCCGTACGAACATTACCAATAAAAAACAACAGAAATGACAGACTACGATCCAATTTTTGTATATATTTCCCCCTACATTCAACTTTCCTTTCGTATCATAACGCTCCCTTCCCTTCTTGCCTTTCAGAGCGTCGTATTATATCGGTCATTTCTATATATACTTCTGCTTCGATTATCGCCTTTTTAACTTTTTTCCCCTTCATTCAAATTTCCTTTTTTTTTTATATATATATTCACCCTCCCTTCTTGCAGTTCAGAGCGTCGTGTTACATGGTTCATTTCTATATATACTTCTGCTTTGATTTCAGCCGTTTTTAACCTCAATTACTATAACACAAAGCTTCTTTCCCTTTCTGGTTTCATTTTTAGGTCATCAAATTGCTTTTCTTGGTCTTCTTTTATCCACTGACCTGTTTCTTTGCTTTCCTTTCCCGCCCTTCCTTTACAAACACTATGACCTCGTTAACTCCTTCTTGGTTAATTTGTACGTCCATAAGCTTATATTCTTGGTCTTTTTATATTCTGAACTTATTATTTCCTTTCCCTCACTTCCTTTACACACACTATGGCCTCATTCACTCCTTCTTGTACCTCCATTATCATAACACAATACTTCCTTCCTTTCTTGGTTCATCTTTACATATTAAACTGTTCTTCTTGGTCTGCCTTTCCACTTTAAACTCCTTCCTTCCCTTCCCTTCTCCCACCTTCACACAAGCCTCATGCTCACTGCCTCTCTTACTTCCATTTCTATATAACACTTCTTTCCTTTCTTGGTTCATTCTTACGCTCCTAAACCCCCATTCTCGATCTTCCTCTCCACTTTCAACTCCTCCTTCCTTCCCTTCCCTTCTCCCACCTTCACACAAGCCCAATGCTCACTGCCTCTCTCACTTCCATTTCTATATAACACTTCTTTCCTTTCTTGGTTCATTCTTACGCTCCTAAACCCCCATTCTCGATCTTCCTCTCCACTTTCAACTCCTCCTTCCTTCCCTTCCCTTCTCCCACCTTCACACAAGCCCAATGCTCACTGCCTCTCTCACTTCCATTTCTATATAACACTTCTCCCCTTTCTTGGTTCATTCTTACGCTCCTAAACCCCCATTCTCGATCTTCCTCTCCACTTTCAACTCCTCCTGCCTTCCCTTCCCTTGTTCCACCTTCACACAACCCTCACGCACTCCGTCTGGGCTGGTGACTCATCCTTGCATAACCTCAGCCACAGCAATGCAGTCTAATGCGGCGCCCTTTTTCCAGGCAGCCACGCAAGCCAAGACAACGCTCAACATGTAAGTGGTGTCAAGAGGTCGCAATGAGGTCACTCGTGTGGGGGATATGATGAAGATATTGTGTTTGAGGGCCAAAGCGGCGGAGATGAGCACAGCCGCCACGCGCAGTTATTACATATGGAACTTAACCTTTACCGTACTTAATATGATAGGGATGGTGTATGTCTGTATGTCTGTCTGTCTTGGTAAACGTGTCTGTGAGGTGAGAGTAAAAAAAGTCTGTGTTCTAATGTGTGTGTGTGTGTGGGGGGGGGGGGGGGATAGGATTAAGTTATTTTAGTAGAAGCAACAGAGATGGTGGTATTCTGTCTGTCTGTCTGTCTGTCTGTCTGTCTTACTAAATATGATTGTACGGTGGAAATAAGGAAGCTTGGGTGTCTTACTGCGTGTGTGTGTGTGTGTGCGTGTGTGTGTGTGTGTGTGTAGCAAGAACAAGCTAATCGGTGGGAGCGAAGCCGTTCCACCAAGTTCTTGCTTAGGGAAAACACTCTCGCATCGACCTTGTGTGGGTGGCGCTGTCTGAGGTGCCTCCCGCGCTCCTCTGCATACTGACGACGCCTGTTTGCATATACGCCGGGAACACTATGGGCGGTGGGTGGTACTCTGAGATGCTTCCTCTCTCCCGTCAACTACTCTCAAAGCCGAAAAAGAGATCAGTCGGGTTCTCATGAGCTTTTTTTTGCGCCTATGGTACAGAAGAAGGGCCACACTACCACCAGGGTCATTAAACTACTTCTGGATATGCCCACCACTCCTACGAAAGCCTTGTTAAATATGTGTGATTGGGAGAGTGTTTAAGAATGACACTCAGACGCTTTCACACTCACATCAACTATTTCCAGAGGCCGAAAAGGAGGTCAATCGGGCTTTCATGAGTGTTCTTTTAGGTTCATGGTACAGAGGGAGAGTCACACTACCACCAGAGCCATAAAACTACCCCTGGAAATACCTACAACGCCTACGAAAGCCTTGTCTAATATGTGTACCTGGGGGCCGAAATGTATATGAAGATGACCCTTATTATTGACTATTTGCAAAGGCCGAAGAGGACGTCAGTCGGGTTTTCAAGAGTGCTTTTTCACGTTCATGGTACAGAAGAAGAGTCAGACTACCACCAGAGCCATAAAACTACCCCTGGAAATACCTACAACGCCTACGAAAGCCTAGTCTAATGTGTGCTTGAGGGTCGAAATGTTTAAGGATACGGCCCTATGCATGCCCACTGCTCTCCTTGCTACAGTGACTCCCCCGCCAGCAGTGATCCTTCCTGTGCTTACGGAGTCTTGAGTTTATATGCGGAGAACACTGCCGCTTCTGTTCTGTCCTTACGTTAGTCAATGGGCGAGTTCAGTTCAGTGTGAGTGTTTGGGATATCGTCTTTGTTTTGGCCTTCTCCTCCTCCTCCTCCTTCTCTTCCTCCTCCTCCTCCTCCTCCTCCTCCTCCTCCTCCTCCTCCTCCTCCTCCTTCTCTTCCTCCTCTTCCTTCTCTTTGTGCTTTCTGTATCCTCCTGCCTTGTTTGCTTGTTGGTATACGTGTAGTGTTGGTAGTTGCCACACACGTATCGCACCTTATACTATGGACTGATTGATTGGGGCACGAAGTCATGAGGTCGCATAGGAAGAACAGAAGGTAGAAGTTTGTCAAGCCTGGGTGACCGGCAGCGATGTTCTGATGTTTAGCGTACAATGAAAGGACCGTTTATTAGGTTCCTGTGGCAGAACTGATTGACTGACTGGCTGATTGAGGTACGGAGACATGGAGGAGGATAGAAAGAACAGAAGGCAGGAGTTTATCAAGCCCGGGTGACCTGAAATGACGCTTCTGGTAAATGTTCTGATGTTTAGAGTACGATGAAACGACATAGGAACGACAGAATTGAATGACTGAGAGGTAGATTGAGGTAAGGAGTCATGGAGGAGGATAGAAAGAACAGAAGGCAGGAGTTTATCAAGCCCGGGTGACCTGGAATGAAGCTTCTGGTAGACGATCTAGTGTTTTAATTACGAAGAAGTGACCTTTTATTAGTTTCCAGGGGCAGAATTGATTGACTGACTGGTTGATTGAGGTACGGAGTCATGGGGTCACATATGAACAACAGAAGGGCGGAGTTTATCAAGCCCGGGTGACCTGCAATGAAGCTTCTGGTAGACGATCTAATTACGATGAAGTGACCTTTTATTATTAGTTTCCAGGGGCAGAATTGATTGACTGACTGGTTGATTGAGGTACGGAGTCATGGGGCCACATATGAACAACAGAAGGGCGGAGTTTATCAAGCCCGGGTGACCTGAAGTGACGGGCCGCGGGGTGACGGTTGGAAGGCCTCTCGCAACACCGACTCACGCTCGCCCTTGCAAAAAAGTGACAGCAGGTCGTGGACGCCCGAGTCTCCTGCCCGTATAGGGACAGTTGTGAAAGTGTGTCTCGCCGCGGCGGCCCTATAGAGACAACGCGGCTCAGGGGGGCATAATGTAAGCGCCCCAGCAGCTGTTGAACGAAGGGAGACATGGAAGTAGCTGACCGCGTTGACCTCCTTGCCTTGCTTTTGCCCGGGGTCAGCGCTGGTCCTCGCCTTACTTGGATGGGCTTAAGGCTTGCTCCAGAGGTCACACTGTTGATACGATCTGAGTTAATTGTATATCTAAGACTCGTTGTTGTTGTTGACTCACTCTGTACACAACGCCAGTCACTCAGGGTCACGCCAGATGCTTGGACACAGATATCATTCACACCGAGGCTTTCAGTTCTCGCCACCAGTGATAAGATGTTGTGCCAGTTCCAGCATCATTCAAACTGTTTCTTTTTTATCGATTTTAATACGTTTCTCGTCCCTGAACGTGTATTAGGGATGAAGACTAACAGCTCCCAGCATCACTCAATCTATTTTTTATCATCCTTTTTTATACGTTTCTTGTCCCTAAACCTGTAGAATAGTTACAGAAGGAGACTAAGAACAGTATCAACAAGGCTTTCAGTTCTGTGCTACTTCCAGCATCACTCAAACTGCCTTTTTTTATCAAGTCTAATACGTGTCTTGTCCCTGAACGTGTAGAATTATTACAGATGGAGACTAACAGCAATATCAAAACACTTCTCCTTCCTTTCACATCACTCAAACTGCTTCTTTTTATCAAGTCTAATACGTGTCTTGTCCCTGAACGTGTAGAATTATTACAGATGGAGACTAACGGCAATATCATGACAGCCCTCCTTCCGAAATTGACCTCTCTTTCGGCCACTCAGCTCTACGTTCTATTACAGGAGTAGCGCATGGCGGACTTTTCTTGTTTCTATGTATTTTTTTTACCCTTGAGATACTTCCTATATTGTAAAAACGTAAAAGGAAAGGGTTCTCCATGTCTTCTAATGCTTCAGGCCGCCCTCCGTGCTTGCCTCTGCCTTGTCTCCGCCGCTGGGCCGCAATCTGAGTGTAATCGCAAACAGTACCGGGCAGGATAGCGATCTTCTCCGCCGAAAAAGGCCGCGGCGGTGAAATTATTGTGATCAGAAGCATCGCGCAGCCACAGCCCTCCACTTATGGCGCGCCTCCTGGTCAGCGCGTCCGCCAGGCAGCATTAATGAGCGCCGGGAGCCTCTAGGAGCAGCCAGCAGCGGTGACGAGGCGCTGACGGACGCACGCCACACAAGGAGACGCGGGGATGATAAGAATGGATAAGACAAGCATCGCGCGCGCACTGCCTCGGCGGGGACATCAGTAGGCTGGCCGCATGACGGGTACGCGGGCATTCCTAACAGCCCACTGCCCCCTAACGTTGATTCCATGCCCTGGAGATCATAGGAAAGAGCAAGACGCGGTGCTTCTAATGAATACATAACCTACACACACAAAAATGCATGTATGTAGGTATGCATGTATGTATGATCCCTACTGATTACATACAGCCCAAGGGAGGAACACAGCGACGTCAGGGAGTCCCGGAGGAGCCTCAACTCGCCGCCTACGTCCACACAACAGGTTCAATTCAAGGTCTGTGCAAATTTCAATCTCGTATAATGCGTTGCCTCGCCTCCTCATAGCTATTCCGGAGGGGCGTGCCACTGCGGCGTCCGGCATGGTGGGGGAAAGGGGGATCTACGTTCTTCAGAGGCGTAAGGGCAAATTTGGAACCGGGCGAAGGAAGGGCGTTGACGAGGCTGCAGATGTGTGAGTGTGGGGGCGATGTGTAGGCAGGCGTGTACGTCCTGAGATAGCCTGGGCCTGTTTGTGTGGATAGTGACTCCCTCCTTCTCCTCCTCCTTCTCCCTCCTACACCCTCGACTTGAAATGATGCTAAGTGAAAAAAGGGAAGGAGAGAGAGAGATAGAAATAGAGGTAAGATGTTATAAGATACGTAGGTTGGCGTATAGGTTCTTAGATAGCCTGGGACTGTTTGTCGTGGATAGTGACTCCCCCTCTTCTCCTTCTTCTCCCTCCTACACCCTCGACTTGATATGATGCTAAGTGAAGAAGGGAAGAAAGAGAGAGAGGTAAGATGTTATAAGATGGGTAGGTTGGCGTATATGTTCTTAGATAGCCTGGGTCTGTTTGTCGTGGATAGTGACTCCCCCCCTTCTCCTTCTCCCTCCTACACCCTCGACTTGATATGATGCTCCGTGTGTGAAAGGAGGAAAGAAAGAGGGAGAGAGGTAAGGTGTTAAGTCCTGTTTCACTTTTTTTCCCTTGAGCTGCCTTCCTTCACTATAAAAAAAATACGAGAGGCTGAGTACAAGAATCTGGCACCGTTGCTCCCAGGTGCTTAGGGTCTACGTAGCACCCATGGAGGTATTAAGGGTAGCACCCATCCCCACCCAGCCCCAGCCCGAGACCTTGACACAGCGGCCCACTAAAACCCGTCTAATCTTGCCCTCAGCTTGCCTTGGGTTGACACGTGGCTCCTAGATCTACGCACACACACACACACACACACATACAAGGTCGTGAGGGGATACACACACACATACACACACGTAGCAGTAGTAGTAGTAGTAGTAGTAGTAGTACATGAAGAAAGAAGAAAAAGATAAAGAAAGAAAAGATGACGAAGAAAAAGAAGAAGAGGAAGAGGAAGAAGAACAAGTAGAAGTAGTAATAGTAGTAGTAGTAGTAGTAGTAGCAACACACATACCTAACTCCCTTCCCTCCCTCCCTCTTCCTCCCAATCTCCCTCACCTTATCAAACTCCTCCCTTCCTCTCCCTCCCTCCTCCTACACTCCCCGTCCCTCCACACAGCTGGGCCTTCCTTCCCTCACTTTCACTTCACTATCTATGTCAACAACGGTCATCTTCACCTTCGTAGTAGTCACCTGTCCTTATGCGCTGCTGTTGATCGGGGCGGAGAACACTCGCTACTTTCACTACTAACTAACTGACTGTGGTATGTGTGGGTATGTATGTAGAAAGACAGGTAAGTTGGAAAGTTATCTCTCTCTATTTGCCTCTACTGACTGACTTCTAACACTTCTTTGACGTAGTGGTATGTGTGGGTAAGTATGTAGAAAGACAGGTAAGTTGGAAAGTTATCTCTCTCTATTTGCCTCTACTGAATGACTTCTAACACTTCTTTGACGTAGTGGTATGTGTAAGTATGTATGTAGAAAGACAGGTAAGTTGGAAAGTTATCTCTCTCTATTTGCCTCTACTGATTGACTTCTAGCATTTTTTATTTTCATATTTCCTTTTTTTTTGTCTAACTTAATCTAACTTAATCTTACCTAATCTCTAGCCTTACCTAATCCCTCTGGTTCTAACACTATCTATTAATCTATTTCATAATAATGCTTTTCTAACATATATCAATTTCTCTCAGTATTGGATCTGCCGTGCTGGCTATATCGCATTCATAAACGTAAGTAAAGAGAGGGAAGCAGAGAGAGGGAGAGGGAGGGAGAGAGGGAGAGGAAGAGAGAGAGGGAGGCCTGTCTACTATTAATGTGTTCTCTGTCTCTCTCTCTCTCCCAATCTAGGGCAAAGTAAGTAAAGAAAGGGAAGCAGAGAGAGGGAGAGAGGGAGAGGAAGAGAGAGAGGGAGGCCTGTCTACTTTTAATGTCTTCTCTGTCTCTCCCTCTCCCAATCCAGGGCAAAGTATCAGGTCAGAATCACCGCCAGAATTACAATCAGGACCTCTTCGTCATTCACAGGCCGGCAGACACACGCAGACATATACACACGTAACCTATATTCTCCTTACGACTCCAATCTGTATCCCTCCCCGCTTCGCCCCGCACTCCTTCCTCCCTGTCTAGTCTCTCGTCTATCCTCTGTTTCTACCTTCCTTCCAGACCCGTCCCTTCTGTCCCACTCTCTTCCGCCGTCCCTTCCTTCCTTACCTGTCTTTTCAATCTCATCTCTCCTGCGTCGTTCTCTTCCTTCCTTACTCTGCACTCTTTCCTATGTGGTCAATAAACTCCTCTGGTTCAGGTTTATGCTCTCCTCCTTTCTCCTCCTCTACCCAGCACTCTTTCCCTCTGACGTCACTCTCAAGTTCTTCTCTTCTCTTTCTCCTCTGCTTCGTCTCATCCTTCCTTCCTTCCATGTCTACTGTTTCATCTTGTCTAGTCAGTTCTTTCCTTCCCTCCTCGTCTATTCCTTTCTCTTCGTCCCTTCCTTCCTTCCCTTCCCATCGCGTCCCGTCCATTCCTTCCTTCCCCGTCTAGTCTAACTCCATCTCATTCCTCTGCCGTCCCTTCCCTTCCTTTTCCTTCCCTTTTCGTCTAGTCTGTCTCATCTCTCTTCGTTCCTTCCCTTCTCATCTATTTCCCGTCCATTCCTTCCTCCACCGTCTAGTCTAACTCCATCTCATCCCTCCGCCGCCACCTCCCTTCCCTTCCCTCCCCGCCTCTCCTCGCCCCGCCCTTCCTTCCTCCCTCGCGCCAACGCCCCGTCAAAACACACTTACCTTCAGGGTCGAGAAGTCGTGTCACGCCGTACTCGCGCTCCATGACGTGGAAGGCAGTCTCCAGGCGCTCACGGGGAGTCCTCTGGCGAAGGTTCCTCCAGTCAACTAGGTCGGGTCTGGCGGAGGGAATGCATGGAAAGGTTAGGTTAGGTTTGGGGGCTTGTTTTATGCAGAGGACTGACATACATACATACATACATACACACTCTTTCGCTCTCCCTCGCTCTCTCACATTCTTTTTCCTTTTTTCTTTTTCTTTTTTTCTGTTCCTTTCTCTTCCTTTATTTGTTTGTTTGTTAATCTTTTTATTATTCTCTTTTTCTTACTTCTTATTTCTTTCTTTCCTTCTTTCTTTCTTTTCTTCCTTCCTTTATTTAATCCTCTCTTTCTTTCTTTCTTCCTCTCTCTCACACACACACACACACACACACACACACACACACACATCCAGATTATATACCTACATCCGCCGTCGACACCTATATATGCATGTATGTAGGTATGCATAATGTACACACACAGACGCACACAAACACACACACTTGATACACAAACTTACACTTCCTTCAACACACAGGAAATACGAGAAAAAGACGTGTCGTATACATAAACAGAACACATATATACACACATCTGATGGCCACTCTTAAAACAAGAGAAACAGCAACAGCGTATCATATATAAAGAAACAAATATATATGCACACAGCTGATAGCCACTTAAGAAAATCAAATCACCACACTGCAAGTAATATATGTAACTTAAATCCATATTCTCAGACACTTAGAGGCTCACACAACACACCCATAAACACACATATGACAAGGCTTTCATAGGGGTTGTGATGGGGTGGGTGTTAGTGTTTCTATGGGTAGTTTTATGAGCCCAGTGATAGTTTGACAAGGCTTTCGTTGGGGTAGTGTTGTTGTGGGTATTAGTATTTCCATGGGTAGTTTTGAGTCCAATGATAGTTTGACAAGGCTTTCGTAGGGGTAGTGTTGTTGTGGGTACTAGTATTTCCATGGGTAGTTTTATGAGTCCAATGATAGTTTGACAAGGCTTTCGTAGAGGGGATTGTGGGTGTTAGTATTTCCATGGGTAGTTTTTTTATGAGCCTAGTAATAGTCTGACAAGGCTTTCGTAGCGGTGGTTGTGGGTTCTAGTATTTCCAAGGCTAGTTTTATGCCCCTAGTGATAGTTTGACAAGGCCTCTGCTATTAGTATTTCCACGGCTAGTTATATGAGCCTAGTGATGGTTTGACAAGGCTTCTTCTGCACCATGAACGTGAAAAGCACTCATGAGAACGCAGACTCAGACTCATCTCTTTTATAACCTTGAGGAATACTTGTTGAGAGCCGAAAACATTTGAGAATACGGACTTAAGCATACAAGAGAGCAGTATTAGTATCAGTCATAAAAGAACATTAGTATTAGTCATGCAAGAAGTAATTTGTTAGTGTACAGGTGACATGCTGCGCCCAGGTATCAATGCAACACGCTATATACAAATAACTCCGAGGCTCTGTTGCACCTGAGCGTGGGAACAGCCAGGTAGGTAATCGATCAACCAGGTAAAGTAATCAATTCACTATGGAAGCAACGCAGGTAGATAGATAGATAGATAGACAGAGAAAGAAAAGAAGGAAGGAAAGTAAAGAAAGAAAGAAAAGAAAAGGAAGGAGAGAGATATATGTAGATAAAGAAAGAAAGAAGGAAAAAGAAAAAGAGATATACAGGAAAACACACACACAAATATATATAAAAAATCACGGTAGGAAATAACGAAAGCCCAATCAGGAAAAAACACACGATTTCTTGGCAGACGGAGGATGGAAGGAGGAGGAGGAGGAGGAGGAGGAGGAGGAGGAGAAGGAGGGGGGAGGGGGCGCAGAAGGACCTGTCTAGCCACAAGTTTTCCTATAATACAACGACACACACACACACACACACACACACACACACACACACACACACACACACACACACACACGATGCCTGCCCTTCCTACCCCATCCAGCGCTCTTCAACACCACCATCATCACCACTATCACCACCATCACCACCACCTCACTTCTACTTCAATATGTCCACCTAGGTACAGTTCCATCCACCACCAACCACCATCACCACCACAACCTATCCACCACCCTATGCACCTACCGTTCCGTCCTCCACCACCGCAGCACCCAAACTCACCACCCAACACCACCACGGTCACCACTAAACTCACCCCCACCCACCCATACACGCACCAGTACGTCCACACAGGAAATGGTTACAAGCGATGGACATGAATTCGCAATCCGCCCCGAATTTCATGTCCCCGATCCCGCCCCGCCCCATCCCGACCCATCCCGACTTGTCCCACCCCTCATTCACTCTCACAACCCAACATGATAGATAGTACAACACACACACACACACACACACACACACACACACACACACACACACACGCCACACAGACTACTAACTACCCACACTACACAACCCTCACCACCACCATCACCACTACATCACAACCACAACACTACCACTGCTCACCACAACACCATCACACTCTACTCTAACTCTACTCTATACCAGTACTAAGGAAAGTTCAGAACCTCAGTATACGAAAGCTAATCTAACCTGACCCCTTCAACTCCTTAGAGAGCTCGTAACCTCCCCATCAAAACCACAGGAAACTATTAAAACCTACCCCATCAACCTCCTACAAAGCTCATAACCTGCCCCATCAGTACCACAATAAGCTACTGTATCCTGCCCCATCAAAACCACACGAAGCTAGAGTGACCTGCCCTTCCCATCAGCACCACAAGAAGGTACTATAATCTACCCCATCAACCCCTTGGAAATCTCGTAACCTGCCCCATCAATGATACAAGAAGCTAGAGTGACCTGCCCTTCCCATCACCGCCACAAGAAGGTACTATAATCTACCCCATCAACTCCTTGGCAATCTCGTAACCTGCCCCATCAATGATACAAGAAGCTAGAGTGACCTGCCCTTCCCATCAGCACCACAAGAAGGTACTATAATCTACCCCATCAACCCCTTGGAAATCTCGTAATCTCCCCCATCAACCCTACATTAAGCTACTATAACCTCCATCAACGGCTACGACACCACCCCCAGTACACCTTCCTCCCCTAAAGTCGGCCCAAGACTCATCACTCAGGCCGTCCACAAGAAGCTACTATACTTTGTCCCATCAACTCCTAAGAAAGCCCACCCTATCAACACCACACTAAGAAACTCTATACTTCCCCATCAAACACTACGACACCCCTCTCAGTACACCTTCCTCCCGTAAAGTCGGCCAAAGACTCATCACTCAGGCCGCAGCGAGAACAGGGCAAGGTGAAGGCCACAAGCAAGGAGAGGGAGGGAGGAGGAGGACTTACAGCGCAGGGTCGGGGTGGCCAGGACCAGGACTAAGAGGTTCTGGTCCCCCGGGTTCCAGGGCTACACTCTGCTCGGCCCTTCTGCTTTGGATGACCTCACTGGAGAGGGAAGACAAGTGGCGGTGAAGGAGGCGACCCACGTGGGTATAGTGACGGGGACCCGGTACGACATGGCCCAGAGAGTGTCAACCAAGGAGTCTAGAGGGTTGACGCTCTACAATCGTTATACCGTCAATAGTGAAGCGTTACTCCTATCACATGGTTCGGCTCGGGGTGCACAAAGCCTTCAGTAATGATCATGAGGGACATTCTTAAAGGAAACTTGAGGAACAGTGGACGCTGAAGACACAGGACCATTAACGTGACCCAGGGCGCCGTATCGAAGTTAAAAAGAGCTCAAAATGCACATCAAACACTTAGCTTAGATGTTTTGGTGTTTAAATAATGGAGTAAGCTAGCGTTTGGGCCTTGTGGTAACCCGCCAAAGAAGTGTTACCAGAACCACACAACCCTTCACCTGGTAACACTTAGCAGCCTGTCGGGGGATACGAACATGGCCTCTCGACTCCGGCTGTTAATTACTGGACCAATGAACCATGCGTCAAGGCAATTACGAGAAATAATAATAATAGTAATAAAAAGCTGGAGATGTAAATCATTAATACATATTCAGGGGTAAGAACAGAATCAGGATTAAAAAGCAGCTCTTGGATACGTTAGCCTGGCAACATTGACATAAAAACTAGAGTTATCGTACACACTAAGTTGGTTCAGATGCCCCGCCTACTTTCATCCAACCAATCAGCTCCCTTGGCTATGGAAAAGTGGGCGGGGCTTCTGTGCCAGGTTAGTGTGAACGATGACTTTGTAGAGTATTTAGACACTAACGTAATAACATCAACAAGCAAGTAGTCAATGATAATTATAATAAGTGTGAATGGAGGTTACTAACAGAACATGCAGTCAGTCATTCAGCTGTGAGTGAATTATGTAAAGCCCCGTCACCTGCAAGACTGTCAGTAGAGTGTGCTGTAAAAATAATCATATGAAGGAGTAAATAGTGAAATAAATTGAAGCAAGGAATGAAGGAGCTTGAAAATAAAGGGAAAAAGTAACATTCAACAAAAAAAAGAATAGTTACAAGCTCATGAAATTGTGAAGAAATAAAATACACGGTAGAAGGAGGAGTAAAGGATCTAGAAAACGAAAGGAAGAAAATTCAACCAAAAGATGGAAGTGGAAAAGGAAATAAAAATAACTAGAAAATAAAAAGGAAAAAATAAACCATAAGATGAAAGTTGCAAAAGGAATTAAATAGCTAGAAAATTAAAGAAAAAAGTTCATTCCACAGATTAAAATTAAACAAGAGAACAGAACGAAACCCAAGACTCATAAAACGGAGGGAGGGGCGGAGAGACGGAGGGAGGAACGGGGTAGGGCGGTGAGCTCCTGAAGGGGGTGAGACGGAGGGAGGAACGGGGTAGGGCGGTGAGCTCCTGAAGGGGTGAGACGGAGGGAGGAACGGGGTAGGGCGGTGAGCTCCTGAAGGGGTGAGACGGAGGGAGGAACGGGATAGGGCGGTGAGCTCCTGAAGGGGGTGAGACGGAGGGAGGAACAGGATGGGGCGGTGAGCTCCTGAAGGGGTGAGACGGAGGAGGAACAGGGTAGGGCGGTGAGCTCCTGAAGGGGTGAGACGGAGGAGGAACAGGATAGGGCGGTGAGCTCCTGAAGGGGTGAGACGGAGGGAGGAACGGGATAGGGCGGTGAGCTCCTGAAGGGGGTGAGACGGAGGGAGGAACGGGGTAGGGCGGTGAGCTCCTGAAGGGGGTGAGACGGAGGGAGGAACGGGATAGGGCGGTGAGCTCCTGAAGGGGGTGAGACGGAGGGAGGAACAGGTAGGGCGGTGCGCTCCTGAAGGGGGTGAGACGGAGGGAGGAACGGGGTAGGGCGGTGAGCTCCTGAAGGGGGTGAGACGGAGGGAGGAACGGGGTAGGGCGGTGAGCTCCTGAAGGGGGTGAGACGGAGGGAGGAACGGGGTAGGGCGGTGAGCTCCTGAAGGGGTGAGACGGAGGGAGGAACGGGGTAGGGCGGTGAGCTCCTGAAGGGGTGAGACGGAGGGAGGAACGGGATAGGGCGGTGAACTCCTGAAGGGGGTGAGACGGAGGGAGGAACGGGATAGGGCGGTGAGCTCCTGAAGGGGTGAGACGGAGGGAGGAACGGGATAGGGCGGTGAGCTCCTGAAGGGGTGAGACGGAGGGAGGAACGGGGTAGGGCGGTGAGCTCCTGAAGGGGTGAGACGGAGGGAGGAACGGGGTAGGGCGGTGATCTCCTGAAGGGGTGAGACGGAGGGAGGAACGGGATAGGGCGGTGAGCTCCTGAAGGGGGTGGTGTGACATCTTACAACACCGCTATTCCGAGGGGTGGAGGGCCTCTTGGCATTACCTCCCTCAGGAAAAAAGTATATTCCGTGCACTGCCAAACACGTGTGCCAGCTTAGTCATAGCGGTGCATTCTAAAATACACACACACACACACACACACACACACACACACACACACACACACACACACACACACACACACACACACGTACGCAATCGTGATAGGAGTATACAAAATGCGTCTCTAGTTTGTATAATATATTCGTTGTAAGAACAGTCGTAGTTCATTATACTCTTCTTCTTCTTTTTGTTCTTCTCTTCTTTCTTTTTCTTTCTTCTTGTTTTGTTATTCTTGTTCTTCTTGTTCTTCCTCTTCTTCTTCTATTTGCTTCTCAGTCTCTCCTCTTTCATTCCTAGTCTTTCTTTCTCTTTCTTTCTCTTTCATCTTCTATTAACAATCGTATATACTTGTCATTGCGTCTAGTCTCTCTCCTTCCCACTCTCTCTCTCTCTCTCCCTTTTGCTTCTTTCCTCCCTCCTTTCTACCCTCTCACTCTCTCTCTCTCTTTCCTTCTCTTTCATCTTCCTCGCTTCTCGCTATCCGTCAACGCCCAAGAGGGAGAGACTTCGACAACGATTAAACGAAGCTGAAATTGCACTCACTCCACCCTCCCTCCCACACACTTCGTTAGGTCAGGTTATGAGGGCATCTGCAACTAATCTTAGCGACTTTTTAAACGTACGTGTGAGTCAATTACGATCAGGGTTACCAAATTACGCAAGGGCTGTGTGGGGTTGAGTTAATCGGTTCTTTCCTTTCCCATTGAGGCTTGGAAACGTTGTAAGAAGGTTTTGGGGGTTTGATATTGAGGTTGACTTTGATGTTCTTGTGTTCTTATGTTATGTTATGTGTTATTTGGTGATACATTAGGGAGTCTTTAGTTAAGTGGTTGATTTGAGATTTCTGCTCCTCCTCCTCCTCCTGTTCTTCCTGTTCTTGTTTTTGTTCTTCCTCTTGTTCCTTGTTCTTCTGCTTCTGCTTCATCTCCTCTTCCTCCTTTTCTACTGTTATTCCTCTTTTTGTTCCTCTTTTTCTTCCTCTTCTTCCTTCTCCTCCTTTTCCTCTTGCAATTCATGTTTCTCTTTCTCTTCTTCCTCTTAATCCTCCTCCTCCTCCTCCTCCTCTCTTGTTCCTTATGTTCCTCTTCTTAATGCTATTCCAGTTCCTCTTTCTCCTCCTGTTTTCCTCCTCCTCCTCCTCCTTGCTTTCTTTCTTCTTCTTTTTCTTCTTCTTCTTCTTCTTTCCCTTTCTCTTCCTCCTCCTCCTCCTCCTTTTTGCTTTCCTTCTTCTTCTTCTTCTTCTTCTTCTTTTTCTTCTTCTTCTTCTATCCCTTTCTCCTCCTCCTCCTCCTTGCTTTCCTTCTTCTTCTTATTCCTTTCCTTTCTCCTCCTCCTCCTCCATGCTTTCCCGCCCTTCCCCGGAGAACGAGCGAGCAAGTGAGTGTCTGGCTGCCCTGGCTGGCTCGGGGTGTCACGTGTCGCGGCACTCAAACACAATTAGGTTCTATTACGTTCACTTTTCGTCACGGTTCATTACACTTAGCGCCGCCGCCACAACGATTGCTGGCGTGACGGGTTGTGACGTAACGCTGCCTAGTGGGAATTAGACCAATGACGGAGATAGATAGATAAAGGTAGATATATATAGAGAGACGGAGAGGGATAGAGACGGAGTGAATGGGAGAAACAGACAAGGTATAGAGAGAAAAGATATGATGAAATTGACCAAAAAATTGTAGATGGAAGAGATATGTAGAAAGACAAAGAGAATATGAGAAATAAAGAACACGTTTGCAGGTACGCTGAGCTAGATACATAGAGAGATACAGATAGTGAGATAACGTGAGAGATTGATAAGACTGGCACCCACATACAAAGAAAGAAAGAATATAAAGAAACAATGGCCAAAAAACTGTAAACGGGAGAAGATAGAGAGATAGAGAGACAGAGACCATGACACAAATATAAAACACAAACGGAAATTAATAAATAATGATAAAAGATAGATAGATAGATAGATAGATAGACAGACATATAGATAAAGAGAACGTGAGAGACAGAGACAAAACACACATGAAAAATATAAACATGAGGTGGAAGAACACGAAGACATCAACCCTCTCCTCCATCCACTCATCCACTCCCTCCCACTCCCTTCCCTCCCCCTAACACCCCATCCCTCTCTCTCTCCCCTTCCGTACCTGTTCCTGTGGATGATGGCCACGAAGCTGAGGCCGTCGCGCCAAGAGGTGGTGAAGTTCTTGACCTCCACGCCCGGGTACTTGTGCGTGGTCTTGCGGGCCCAGCGCAGCAACGCCTCCTTGGCCGTCAGGTTCTCCGTCTGGCCCGCCATGATGTCCGAGATCTGTGAGGGGGAAGAAGGAGACGGGTTAGCGTATGGTGAAGAAAACAGCGAGGTACACCATACATTGAGATCTGTGAGGGGGAAGAAGGAGACGGGTTAGCGTATGATAAGGAGACGCTACAAAATAATTAATGATCTCTTTCGCTGCCTCGCTATTCTTTCATGTCTCAGTTTTTTGTCTAACCTCAAAGGAAGGAAGAAAGGAAGCAGAGAGGGAGAGAGAACCTTAAACACACACAAACTAAGATGACGCACACTGAAGAATGGAAAGAGAGGTACAGAAAAGGTCTAGCGTACATGAAGATATTGAGGCTCAGTATATATTGAAGGAAAGAGAGAGTAGGAGAAAGGTTAGGATACGATGAACCTTAATTAAACACACACAAACTAAGATGACGCACATTGAAGGACAGAAAGAGAGGTAAAGGAAAGGCTAGCGTACATAAAGATATTGAGGCTCAGTATATATTGAAGGAGAGAATAGGAGAAGGGTTAGCATACATTGAACCTTAATTAAACACACACAAACTAAGATGACGCACATTGAAGGATAGAAAGAGAGGTAAAGGAAAGGCTAGCGTACATAAAGATACAGAGGCTCACTATGTCTTGAAGGAAAGAGAGAGCAGTAGAAAGGTTAGCATACGTTGGAAAAAAAGGGATCATACAATGGAATCTATAACAGGACATGGTAACAGGACGAAAACTGTTACCATACACAGTAAAAATATTGAGGGTTACCATACACTGAAATAGATAACAGGGGAGAAGGGAAAAAAATGTTAGCGCACGTTGAGAAAAACACTGAAATCTCAAGGAGGGAAACGTTTTACCACATATTGAGAAAACAAAAGAAAACAGTATGTGTGTGTTGGGAGGAGCAGCAGCAGTAGGAAGGTGCATACTAATAGCTGTGTAACTATCTCATCTCCTGAATGGTACTGTTTGTGTTTATAATTTCCTGGTAGCGATTTTCTCAGACAAGACAATGGAGCCACACAATGATAATAGATACAGCGGTAATAGACCAAGTATTCTCTTCACGCCTCGCCTCAGCTCACGGCTTAGTAAGTGGAGCTCCCAACGTGATGATGTATAATGGATGAAAATGAATATGAGGAAAAGAAAGAGAGAAAAATAAAGATAATAGTAAAGAAAATAATAATGGATAAGTAAATAAAAAATGAAGAATGATCTCAATTTTCAGTAATAATTTTCCGGTGATTCTGGTGACGAGAAAGCAAAACAACAATGAAAACAAAAACAAAAGGGTCAAAAACAACAAAAACAATAGCAACATGGTCTACAGCAAGCCTCACTCTCTTGCATTTTGATTCTAACACACACACACACACACACACACACACACACACACAAAAGCTGGCTATAGGTAGGAAAGAACGAAGGGGGATTTGCTCCTTATTTTAAAGTTTTTCTCTCTTCCTTCCCATTCCCATCCTTTTTATCCCTTTTTTTCCTCCTCCTCTCACGGTCATACGCTACGCTACATCCGTCCTTCCTCTTCCTCTTCCTTCCCTTCTTATACCTCTCTTCTCGTCCCTTCCTCCTCTCGTTCTTTCCTTCCCTCTCCTTCCATTCCCTTCCCATTCCTTTCCTTCCCTTCCCTTCCTCACCCCCTTAAGAGAACTTCCCGTCAAGGTCTCTCTCTCTCTCTCTCTCTCTCTCTCTCTCTCTCTCTCTCTCTCTCTCTCTCTCTCTCTCTCTCTCTCTCCTACAACTACTACCACTACTACAACTACTACAGCTACACTACCATCATCACCACTACCACCAACATCACCATCACTACCACCATCATCACCACCACCACCACCACCACCACTTTCTCCGCCGTACGTTACCCGTTCTGTACGTGTAAGGGCATTAATGTAGCGAAATGGCCCCTTTGTCGTTCCCGTTCAATTGTCTCCTATTATGCAAGGGACGGAAGTGTTATGCTAGCTTGTTTTTTTTTTCTTGTGTTTTGTTTGTTTTGTTTGGTGGTTTTGATGTGATGGCTGTTTGTGTGTTTTTTCTCTCTCTTCTTTTTCTTTTCTCTCTACCTGGTTATCTATCTGTCTATCTCTTCCTTCTTTCTTCTCCTTTTTCTTCTTCTTGTTCTTTTTCTTCGCATATTTTTGTTCTCACTCAGTCTCCCTCTCAACATTTTTATCTATCTGTGTATCTCTATGTCTTTCCTTTCTTCTACTTCTTCTTCCTCCTCTTTGTCCTCAAATTCCCTTTATTTCCTTTCTTAGTTACATATTCTCTTTCTTTCGCTGCCTTGCCCTTACCTTTCCTTGTCTCTCAATACTCATCAAATCTCGCAGGAAGGAAGGAAGGAAGGAAGGAAGGAAAGGAAGAAAGAAGGAAAAGGAAGGAAGAGAAGAGAGGAAGGAAGAGAAGAAAGGAACTATAACACTAAGTAAAGAAATATATAAACAAAACAAATAAGAATGGTAGTATGACAAGGGAGTGAAGGAATGAAGGAAGGAGAGAGAGAGAGAGAGAGAGAGAGAGAGAGAGAGAGAGAGAGAGAGAGAGAGAGAGAGAGAGAAAACCTGTGACCAAAGAGTAGTGAGAGGAGGAGGAGGAGGAGGAGGAGGAGGAGAGAGGGAGAGGGAGGGAGAGAGACGTGAGTGTGCATACCTGTAAGTACACGGCCTTACCTGGCATACCTAACCTCTCTCTCTCTCTCTCTCTCTCTCTCTCTCTCTCTCTCTCTCTCTCTCTCCTTCATCTTTCTCTTCCTCAAATTCCTTTTATCTCCTTTTTTCGTTACAAATTATCTCTCTTTCGCTGCCTTGCTATTCCTTCGTCTGTCAGTTACTTGTCTAACCTCAGAGGAAGGAAGGAAGGAAGGAAGGAAGCAGAGAGGGAGGGATAACCTTTAAGAACACACACTAACATTATTAATCGTTCCAATGCTCTACTCCTACGCGAAGGAAACACGCACGATAACCACCGCAGGAAGAAGGACCCAGGCGCCGGAAGGATGTGGCAGAAGCAACAAATTACACTAACTAAACTAAGAATATAATTGGCGAAGTCTCCGCTCGCTTTCGTCCGTCAACGTCTGGCAGCGCGGTGGTGACGAGCGAGGACCTTTCTGGCAGCGAGGCGAAACACGAGTCCGTCAGCCTCAATAACCTCTCAGTCCACCCACCCACCCTCAGATAACCTCAGTGTCCTTAGTCCAGTCTTCATCTACAGTTCCAAACCCTTAGGAAACGTTACACGGGAAAAATAAATGCTTGCAAGTCTGACAAAGTTTGACAGCGATGCGAACCAGTCAATTAACCTTAATACCCTCAAAGTCCTTAGTCCAGTCTTCATCTACAGTTCCAAACCCTTGATGAACGTTACAAGGGAAAAACAAATGCTTGCAAGTCTCACATAAGGCTTGGCAGCGACGCGAAAGTCCTTCCTCCGTCAGATAACCTTAAAACCCTCACTCAGTCCACACTCCACAGTCCCAGATTATCGAGAAACACGCCTGTTCTCGAAGGAAGGCCAAAAGGAAGGAGTAGAACATTGCAACGATTAATAATGTTAGTTTTTGTTGTCTTCTCTCTCCCTCTTTGAATCGAGACTTAATTGCGAGTATCTATAAAAGGCGGCGTCCAAGCACACACACATTTGATAAGGTTTTCGTAGGATTGGGTTTCTGAGTATTGCCATGGGTAGTTTTATGACCACAAGTCCCAGAACTTTGGAGTAACGTTACGAGGGGAAAAGGAAACGCTTACAAGTCTTACAAAAACTTGCATCACAGAGAGACCTTAAAAAAAACACTGGTAGAACATCTTTACTCTTCATCCTGGCGCACGAGAGGAAAAGGGAAATCTTGCAAGTCTGACATAAGCTTACATCACAGAGAAGGAAAAAAGAAAAGACTGATATATAGTGACGTCCTTGTCCTTGTACTTGTACTTTGATATGACTAAACTTTTGACTACCGAAGGAGTACAACAGCTGACCCATTTCTCAAGAGCACAACGACACAGCGAGGCATTAGTTGAGCTACATCCGGGAGAACTACAATTACAGATATGATAAAAACGAATGCAACATGAGAAAGGAGAGATGGATGGGAGGAAAAAGGTAGAGGGAGGAAGGGAAGGAGGGAAGGGAGGGTGAAGAGAAGAGGTAAGGAGGAAAGAGAAGAGAAGAAGAGCAGAAAAGGAAGGAGGGATGAGAGGAAGGAGAGAAGACAAGCTAAAAGAAAGAAAAGTTGAAGAGGAAGAGAAGGAAGAAGGGAAGGGATGGGAGGATAGGGAGAAGAAGGTGAGGAAGGAAAGCAGAGACGAAAATAAGTGAACAGATGATGGGAGAAGAGGAAGAAAGAAACAGAAGGAAGAAGAAGGGAAGAGAAGGAACAGGATATGAGAAAGCAAATAAATCAAAGAAGAAAGAAGGAGGAGGAGGAGAGGAGAAGGAGGAGGAGGAAGAGAGGTTGCAAGACGGGAGGGAGGGAGGGAGGGAGGGAACAGAGGCCAGAGAGACATGACATCACCACCACCACCACCACCTCCTGACGTCATCTTGTTATTCACCACCATCACCACCACCACCTCTCCTCCTCCTCCTCCTCCTCCATCTCTCCCTCTCTTTCCTTTCCTTCTCTCCTTATTATCGAAGCATTTAACACCTCAATTTACTCATGGAAGGGGTTATAAGAGACGCTAAGAGTATATACCAACAGAAAAAGCATTGAATAGCTCTCCAGTACGACAGTTTGAGGGGCGTTGACTGAGTGAGTGTGTATGTGTGTGTGTGTGTGACTGCCGGGCGTGTGTGTACGTGTGTGTGAGGGCAACGGTCAAAGATGCGGGCGTGTGGCGGTTAGCGAATATCTTATAATAACTGTGTGTGTGTGTGTGTGTGTGTGTGTGTGTGTGTATGGGGCTAACACTCCCATTATCAAACGTTTCTGGGTCTTACTAGGAACGTTTTTGAAGGCCAGCGAGGAGTTACATCGGGTTGGCAAGAGAGTTTTGGTCAGGATTCTTATGGACACTTCCACCTCTCACGTCAACTCTTTCCAAAGGCGAAAAAAAGGAGATCAATCGAGTCCTCATGAGTGGGTTTTGGGGTTCATGGTACAGAGGAAGGGTCAAACTACCACCAGGGACATAAAAGTACCCCTGGAAATGCGCGAAACTCCTACGAAAGCCTTGTCAAATAGGTGCGCGTGTGTGCTTGGGTGTGGAAATGTTTAAGAAAATGACCGTAAGACCTACTACTTCTGCGAGAGCCTTTGGGGATAGATGGATTAAAAGCCTTCGTAGAGTTTGATATTATGTAGATAACCTTCCCTTCCTTCCATTCCTTTGATAATATGAAAGTAACCTTTCCCTCCATCCTTCCTTTTCATAACCCTAATCTTTCTTTACTTCCTTCCTTCCTACTTTCCTTCCTTTTGATGACATGAACCTAACCTAACCTTTCCTTCCTTCTATCCTTCATTTTCTTCTTTCCTTCACTCAGATTGAATGTTATAGCCTTCTTTCCCTCTTTCCCTCCCTTCCTTTTGCTAATATAGACCTAACATTCCCTTCCTTCTTTCCCCCTTTCCTTCCTTCACTCAGATCGCATGTTATAAGCCTTCCTTCCCTCTTCTCTTCCTTCCTTTTGTTAATATAGACCTAACCCTCCCTTCCTTCCCTCCTCCCTTTCCTTCCTTCTGCTAATATAGACCTAACCTTCCCTTCCTTCCCTCCTTCCTTCACTCCAGACCGCATGTTATAAGCTACAGCAGTGATTTCCTCGTGATGTTCAGCTTGGTCATTGTTTAAAGGGCGTGAGGGATGAATGTAGGTCCTTGTGCTAAGCATGAATGAAGGGTCTGAGCGGGCTATCTCAATGGTGTGGGGTGGAGGGTGGGGTGCCAGGATTAAGTTTGGGGAGGAAGAATGGCCTTGTATACTACGTCTTCTCCCCACTGTGCCATATCTCCCCTCTCTCCTCCCCACCCAACACCACACCCTCCCCAAGAACTTCTCCTGACTTATTTCTCCCCTTCCTCCCCACCCCACTCTTTGCACTCTACTTATCTTTTCCTCCCCACTACTTATTCTCTCCCCAGACTACCTTACCTCCCCCCAAAATTCACACCCTATTGTTTCCTCCCCACTTCACCCTCCCACCCATGTTTTCCTCCCCTTCCTCCCCATCCCACTCTTTGCACTCTACTATTTCTCCCCATTACTTATTCTCTCCCCATTCTATCTTTCCTCCCCAAGAAATCCACACCCTATCGTTTCCTTCCCACTTCACCCTCCCACCCATGCTTTCCTTCCCTTCCTCTCCCCACATTTTTATCTTCCCATTCTATATCTCCCAAAATACTTCATCCTCCCCTTTCTCTCCTCCCCATCACATCTCTCCCCAAGAACTTCATATCTTACTCTTTCCTCCCCTTTCTCCCCACCTATTTAGTCTCCCAAAGAACTTCACGCCTATTTATTTCCTCCCATTTCCTCCCCATTACTTAATCTCCCCTCCCAAGAACTACACATCTCTACTCTTTTCTCCTCCCCTTCCTTCTTCCTCCCCACTCCCTCTCCCTCAGAACATCAACCTCTTCTTTCCTCCCCTTCCTCCCCACAACCCATTCACTCCCCATCTTACCTCCGCAAAGACTGTACATCCATACTTTTTCCTCCCTGCCTCTGTTCCTCCCCTTCCTCCCCACCCCATCGTCCGCAAGAACTGGTCCCCACAAAAACTGCTCCCCACCGTAATCTCCCCAAGAACAGATACTACAAAAAAAGTACTTAGTGGGGAGAGAAGCCATTGAAAGGGGAGAGGAGGGGGAGAAGGGGAGGGGAGGAAGCTGAATGAATGGATGTGGGATGGTGACGATGGGGAGGGGAAGGGGAGGAAAGGGGAGAGAAGGGGAAGGGAAGGGGAGGGAAGGGGAGGGAAGGAAAGGAAAGGGAAAGTTGAAACATAGGATACAGGGTTAGTGTGTGTGTGTGTGTGTGTGTGTGTGTGTGTGTGTGTGTGTGTGTGTGTGTCCTACTTCAGAGCAAAAGGGAGAATGGAAATGAGAGGAAGGGAGGAAGAGGAAGAGGAGGAGGAGGAGGAGGAGGGAGATGAATACATGGAAAGAGTGAGTGAGGAAACGGCAAATTATATCTATTGAGAGAGAGAGAGAGAGAGAGAGAGAGAGAGAGAGAGAGCAAAATATGATGCAATACGTGATACCAGTCGAATACATAACCCTAATCTCTCTCTCTCTCTCGTCGGCTCACACAGAAAGGCGACAAGAGTTTCAACAAAAAGAAAAAAAAGAAAAGGAAAAAGAAAAAAAACTCGACCTCTTCTTTTCATTAAACCGAAGTTCCAAAGTTCACTGAGGTTGTTGACTTTTCCGACGCTTTTGATAAATTTTCCTTCTATCAACGCTACCAGGTCATTATATTCTACTCTTTCTCTCTCTCTCTCTCTCTCTCTCTCTCTCTCTCTCTCTCTCTCTCTCTCTCTCTCTCTCTCTCTCTTCCCATTGCCTTGGTGTTAACAGTGTACTAGTATATTGAAGAGACATCACAAGCCTTCCTCTCTAGTGCTTTAACCCGTCCGCTGCGATTGGCACGGATTTGGCCTTCACTGGTAGCCTGGTAACATACACTCCCAGGTCTTTCTCTGCCTCTGTGGTGGATAGTGGAATGTTTCCCATGTGGTATTGGTATGCTGGATATCCCTTCACTGGTAGCCTGGTAACATACACTCCCAGGTCTTTCTCTGCCTCTGTGGTGGATAGTGGAGTGTTTCCCATGTGGTATTGGTATGCAGGATATCCCCTCCCAACGTGCAGGACTTTACATTTTTCTTCACTGAATTGTAGCAGCCACTTTTTGTTCCACGCCTGAAGCTTGGGGATGTCTTCTGGTAGGAAATCCGCAGTCAAGGGGTTAAGGATTTATACGTCTCTATTACATCATACAGGGACGGGCAGGATCTTTCTCTCTCCCCTTCCCACTCTCTCTGTTCGTCTGGGAAAGATATGTGTGTATGTATAAAGAGAAAACGAAGGCCCAAGGCGATCCAGTGACGGACAAGCGGTGACGAATTGGTGGAGAAAAATCGAAGGTGTTTATTTTGATTTCATGTTTGTGGGATGCGAGGACGAGGAGGAGGAGGAGGAGGAGGAGGAGGAGAAAGATTGATGGAGGTGGAGGATAAAAGAGAAGCTAAGGAAGAGTATCGAGACAGGAGGAGGAGAAGGAGAGAGAAAGAAAGAAGAACAGGAGGAAAAGGAGAGATATAAATGGGAGAGAAGGAAGAGAGAGCAGGCAAGGATGGAGGAAGAGGAAGAGGAGGAGGTAGGAGTCCAGAGGCAAGAGGAGGAGGAGGAAGAACAGGAGAAGAACCAGACAGTGACGGTACTCCAGTCTCCCTTGCGGCACTCCTCCATAAGAAATACCAGCCTGACATCACCAGCAGCAGGAGGAGGAGGAGGAGGAGGAGGAGGAGGAGGAGGAGGAAGAGGAGCGCATGCAAGTCTCACATTCTCTGACCTTGAGGTAAAAATCTTGCCACGAACAGTTAGGCGAAAAGAAGAGAAGGGAAAGGAAGGGAAAGGAAGGGAAGGGAAGGAAGGGACGGGCTGGAAGGAAGGGAAGGGAATGGGAAGGGATGAGAATGGAATGGGATGAGAAGGGTGGGGAAGGGAAGGGAAGGGAAAGGAAAAAGAAAGGAAGGTAGGAAAGGGAATCAATAGGGAATGTAAGGGAAAGGAAAGGGATAAGAAGGGAAGGGAAGGGGAGAGAGAAAAGGAAGGGGAAGGGAGAGGTAGGGAAGGGAAAGGAAGAAATGAAAGAGAAAATATACTGAGATTTACCTTTTTCCTTCTTTATTCTTTCCTTCCTCCCTCCCTTTCTTCCCTACCTCTCTCTCCCTCTCCACCTTCCTCTGTCCTATACTTCCTCTCTCTCTCTCTCTCTCTCTCTCTCTCTCTCTCTCTCTCTCTCTCTCTCTCTCTCTCTCTCTACTTCCCTCCCTATACACCATTCTCAATAACATACAATAACACATATACTCTAATAGGCTAACTTAAGGAAATATATAGCACGAAATAGGTCGCGAACTCGAAGCGCTCATGACCACCACCACCACGTCTTCAAGTTCTTCGTGTGACAGAGTTTCCCCTTTTTATTCAACTTCTTTAATCATGACCAGCCAGCGATGTGTTTTTTGGGTTTTATTAAAGATTTACGACATCCGCTGCGCTGCTGACCATGAGAAAGGAGGAGGAGGAGGAGGAGGAGAGGTAGAAGAGGATGCGAGGTAAAGGAAGAGGAGGAAAAGGAGTCAGCGTGTCGGAGGGGAAGAGAGGAAGGAGAGAGGGAGGAAGAGAGGAAGGAAGAGAGGAAGGGAGGGAGGAAGAGAGGAAGGAGGGAGGGAAAGGATATTGGGAAGCCTTTGAAGTTTGCGGGAGGAGGAGGAGGAGGAGGAGGAGGGAGAGAGGAGGAGAGGGAGAGATGAAAAAATAATGGAAGAAGGGAAGGAAGAGGGGAGATAAAGTAAAAGTGGGGAGGAAAGAGAGGAAAGAAAGTGGTAACATTGGGGAGGAAAGGAGGTAATGAATAGGGGAGGAAAAGGAAGGGGAGGATAGGTAAGTGATTGGGGAGGAACTAGATGGGGAGAATAGGAAGTGACAATAATGGGGAGGAAAGAGTAAATAGTTGGGGTGAAAAGAATGATAACAAGTGATGGGGAGTATATATTAGTGATTGGGGAGGTTAAATAAGTCACAGGGGAGTATAGAAAGTGGTAGCATTGGGGAGGAAAGGAAGGCTAGTGATGGGAGAATTAGACTTCCAGCGGTGGGGAGGAAAACAGGAAGGGGAGACAGGAGCTGGCGGGGAGGCGTGAGTGAGGAGACGGGGAGGTTAAATAAGAGACAGGGAAGTATAGGAAATAGTAACGTTGGGGAGGAAAGGAAGGCTAGTGGTGGGAGAATTAGACTTCCAGCGGTGGGGAGGAAAATAGGAAGGGGAGACAAGGGCTGGCGGGGAGGCGTGAGGGAGGAGACGGGGAGGTTAAATAAGAGACAGGGAAGTATAGGAAATAGTAACGTTGGGGAGGAAAGGAAGGCTAGTGATGGGAGAATTAGACTTCCAGCGGTGGGGAGGAAAATAGGAAGGGGAGACAGGAGCTGGCGGGGAGGCGTGAGTGAAGAGACGGTTCGCTGACCCCGCCTCCGTTACTTCCGCTCGGCACCTCCCCACACCTCCTCCCCTCCCCTTCTTATCTCCCCTCCCCCATTTACCAGCGTGACCCGTGTCTTTCCTGTATCGCCTCCCCGTCCGCTAAGACAGAAGGAGGAGGAGGAGGAGGAGGAGGAAGAAGTCGCAGGAATGCACTGATCAAATTTACTCGTAGTTATCAAGAACATTTGTCGCGTTCTCAAGAGTGTTTTTCAGGTTCATGGTGCAGAAAGAAGCCTTGTCAAACTATCACTAGGCTCATAAAACTACCCATGGAAACACTAATACACACACCAGAACCTCTACAAAAGCCCTATCAAACGTGGGTGTGTCTAACTATCACCAGGCTCATAAAACTACCCATGGAAACACTAACACAAACCACCACAACCTCTACGAAAGCCTTATCAAACGTGGGTGTGGACGGAAGCCTTGTCAAACTATCACCAGGCTCATAAAACTACCCATGGAAACACTAATACAAACCACCACAACCTCTACGAAAGCCTTATCAAACGTGGGTGTGGACGGAAGCCTTGTCAAACTATCACCAGGCTCATAAAACTACCTATGGAAACACTAACACAAACCACCACAACCTCTACCAAAGCCTTATCATAAATGGGTTAATTCTGAGACGTTTCCACTTTTCATCAACAATTTCCAAAGGCCAAAAAGGAGATCAATGGGGTTCTTATGAGTGTTCTTTTACGTTCATGGCACGCAGGGATGGCCAAACTACCACTAGGTCCATACAACTAACCCTGGAAATGCCCTACACTCCTACGAAAGCCTTGTCAAATGTGTTTAATAATATGACACTGAACCCAATGTTTGAAAATGCCCGGGGAAGTGTTAACCGATAGTATGCAACCCCCTGACACAGTTACGCTTGGAAACAGGAATGACCAAACTACCACTAGGTCCATACAACTAACCCTGGAAATGCCCTACACTCCTACGAAAGCCTTGTCAAATGTGTTTAATAATATGACCCTCAGCCACTAAGACACTTCGGGGCTGAGTCTCATAACCTTAAACACATTTGACAGGGCTTTCGTATGAGTTTAGGGCATTTCCAGGGTTAGTTGTATAGCCCGGGGTAGTGTTAACCGATTGGATGCAACCCGCTGACACAGTTACGCTTAGAAACTCAAGTCGGAGCGTGGAAGCGGAGGAAACACGAGGCACTTTCTTGCAGCAGACAGACAGCGAGCGCTCCAGGCCAAGAGGAGAGAAAGCTTGGCAGTAAACGAGGGTACGGCAAGCAATCAAACTCCCGCCCGCTGCCATTACCGCTGCCATGACTACGACCTTTGCTGCCATGCCTACTACTACTACTACTACTACTACTACCATGCTAACCTAACCTCTGCTACCATTGCTATTATTAGTCTGCTAGTTAAACTTCTGCTGCTGCTATTACTACTGTCACTACCATAACCTAGCCTCTTCTTCTTCTCCTTCTTCTTCTTCTTCTTCTTCTTCTTTTTCTTCTTCTACTTCGTCTTCTTTTTTTTAACATGTATCGCTTTGTATCGCTTCCTCCTCCTCCTCCTCTTAATCTTCTCTTCTGCTTATTCACACTACTACTACAACTACTACTATTACTACTACTACTATTCCTATATACCGCTACTACTACTACCTCCTCCTCCTCCTCTTCCTCCTCGCCCGGGCTAGCGGTGAACCTGCTAAGCGAGTGACGTCATCAAGGTCGCCTCACTGACAACCGGGTCACGACCAACACCAAGACCAAGACCGAGACCAAGACTAAGCAAGCATATATCGGCCTGTTGATTAGAGTTCTCTCTCTCTCTCTCTCTCTCTCTCTCTCTCTCTCTCTCTTTTCAGTCACCCCACTAGTTTTTGCGAGGGGTGATACGGGACAAAGAGGGGAGGGGAGGGGAGGAGAAGAGGGGAGAGAAGGGAAGGGGAGAAGGGGAGGCTGGGATGGGAGAGGAGAGGTAACCAGAGTGGGGAGGTAAGAGGACGGGGAGGAAAGAAAGGGGAGGAGGAGGAGGGGAAGGGGAGGAAGGGAAGGTAAGTTAAGGGTAGGTCGGGAAAGGCAAGGAAACTGTGTGTGTGTGTGTGTGTGTGTGTGTGTGTGTGTGTGTGTGTGTGTTTATGTATGTATGTATGTATGTCCATCGTAACTCACCCCCCTCATCACCACCACCACCACCACCATCACCACCACCACCACCACCAGCTGACAGCCCTAGGAGGTGTGTCGTAAGTTAGGCGTAGGCTCGCTAGGGTGTTTTGCCGCCTACTTTCACCCTAGTCAGATCATCACTCAAGAAGGAAGGGAGAGAGGGAGAGAGAGAGAGAGGGAGGGAGAAGTAAGGGGAGAGAAGGAGGTGAGGGGAGAGAAGGGAGAGAGAAAGGGAAAGAGAGGGAGAGAGGAAGTGAGAGAGGGAGAGAGAGGATGGGGGACAGAGGAAGGGGGAGATAGGAAGGGGGAGATAGGAAGGGAGAGAGAGGAAGGGAGGTAGAAGGGGAGATGAGAAGGGAAGATAAGTCCTGCTGGCTTCTCTTCCTCCTCTTCTTCCTACAATTCCTCCTCCTCTTCCTCTTCCTCTTCCATAGACTCATTAACTTCCCTTATTTCACGGTGGTCTCTCTCTCTCTCTCTCTCTCTCTCTCTCTCTCTCTCTCTCTCTCTCTCTCTCTCTCTCTCTTATTGTCACGGGGACTCTTTTCTTCCTCTGTAAAAGCCTAATGTGTGTCTAAGGCGGAGGAGGAGGAGGAGGAGGAGGAGGAGGAGGAGGAGATGAATAGGCTGGACTTAACTTTCTCCTAACGAATCAACACACACACACACACACACACACACACACACACACACACACACACACACACACACACACACACACCATATGACCAGCTTGGACCCACAAAAACAAGGGGGACCTCAACGCCCACTACAAGTCCCTTCTGTCTCTTCGATCATATAAAAAAAAAAGGAACCCCGAAAATCAGTGAGTTCGCTGGGCCAAGGTCGAAGTATAGCAGGTTTGACCCCTTCCCCTCCCTTCCCTTCGCTCTGATCCCTCAACCTCCTCGACTATACATATACTTCAGGGCCCTTCACAACGTCTTTATAAGTTCTAACTACGCTTTGTGTCTGTTTGTATGAGTCTTAGTAATATGGGTTCAAATAGGGTCGTCAGATACGCACTCACACACACGTATTAGTCTGCCCTTAAAGTCTCCTTATTATTTCACTCATTCTTCAAGTTAAATTCCATACCTCATTACTTCTGCTCACTACTCGATTCCCTCATTATCATCTAACCTAACCTATCTACTCCACATAATTCAGTTCTCATTCAACAAAGTATAACGCAAATCTAATTACTTTGTCCCCCATAACACTCAATAATTAATTAATTCACTTAATCACAATCTCGAAACCGTTCTCACTACTCCTCCTCCCTCCTCACCTAACTTAACCTAACAAAGCCACAAGACAAGCCACAAAGCCTCCTTACTACCAGACTCCCTCCTTACCTAACCTAACCTAACCTAACCTCAACGCTGGCAATTAGATCTCGTCGTCATCAGTTACCTCGCGCGTGGACAGACTAAAACAGGAGCACAACGCAACCTAACCTCAAAGTCCTCCTTACTACCAGACTCCCTCCTTACCTAACCTAACCTCAAAGTCCTCCTTACTACCAGACTCCCTCCTTACCTAACCTAACCTCAAAGTCCTCCTTACTACCAGACTCCCTCCTTACCTAACATAACCTCAAAGTCCTCCTTACTACCAGACTCCCTCCTTACCTAACATAACCTCAAAGTCCTCCTTACTACCAGACTCCCTCCTTACCTAACATAACCTCAAAGTCCTCCTTACTACCAGACTCCCTCCTTACCTAACCTAACCTAACCTAACCTCAACGCTGGCAATTAGATCTCGCCGTCATCAGTTACCTCGCGCGTGGACAGACTGGAACAGGAACACAACACGGCAAGCAAACAGGCAGGTAGGCATCGCAAGGGGCAGGAGGATGACCCGTATAAGGCGGGGGTCATTACTTAGTGCAGTCACGAGTGGACGGCGTACTGATGCATCAAGTGTGCCCCAAGGCCGCTAGAACCCTCCCACAGGAGTAACACGGACTACCAATAGCTGAAGACTCGAGATAGATAGATAGAGAGATAGAGATAGAGAAAGAGAGAATAAGGTGAATCATACTAAGAAAACTGACCCTTAGGAGACTGAATAATGCTCATAAGATCCTATCCAAAAGAGCTCAACCTCCTACTCGACCTCTTAAAACTTTCTCCTCATTCTCCAGAACCTCTTCAACCTCCTCCTCAACCTTAAGATCCTTCTCCGGTGATATGTTCCCCTTCGAACTTCCACCTCGACCTCCAAAACTTTCTCTTAACCTTCAAAACGTCTTACTCAACCTCTAGCACCTCTTCCTCGACCTTAAAAACTTTCTTCTCGACCTGTAAAATTTTCCTCTTAACCTCCATAGCCATTACGACCCTCACAACCTCCTCCTCAACCTCAAAAACCTCCTTCTTGAAATTCATAACCTTTTCAAATTCATTCTCGAACCTCAAAACCTTCTCCTCAGCCTCAAAAACCTCCTTCTTGAAATTCATAACCTTTTCAAATTCATTCTCGAACCTCAAAACCTTCTCCTCAGCCTCAAAAACCTCCTCCTCCACCCCCATTAACATCACCCCCTCCAGCTGCCATCTCCTCAGCCTCAAAACCTCCTTCTTGAAATTCATAACCTTTTCAAATTCATTCTCGAAACCTCAAAACCTCTCCCTCAGCCTCAAAACTCTCCCTCAGAAATTCTCAACTCCTTTTTCCCCCCCATCTCCCACTCCCCTCTCCTTCTCCTCAGCCCTACCCACCCCCTCGACAGCTGTTCCCACTCCACCCCTCGGTCAGCCTCAACCAACGTCCTTGAGCGCCGAGTATTGGGAACAGCGTCGCCCAACCAGTGTCCGCCTAATATGGACCTCAATGCCCCAAGCGACTTACTCACCCTCTCCCTCTCACACGCTCACTCTCTTACTCATTTGCTCTCTTACCCACTTACTCTCATTCATTTACTCACCCACTGACTAACTCTCCTTTCCTTATTCAGGTTTCACTCCTCTCCTTGTTCATTCTTATACACGAAGTTATTATAGAAAGATGAAATGGGAAAGATACAAATGTGATAAAAAGAATGAAAATTAGAGTTGCCTTGTACACAGGAGCTGCCTTGTACAGTCCAACCGACCTCTTGCAGACTCCTTACGTTCTTAATGAAAATACACGAGTCGGGGAAGCAAACCAAATGAGCCATCGGTGAGAAAGACGCAAAAGAAGAAAGAAAATAATAGGAAAATAAGGAGAGTTGAGAGAGGGGAGAGAAGACAGGTTAAAAAATGAGTGAGGAGAGGGAGGGAGGGAGTGAGGGAGGAGGAGGCAGGTAAGGAGTGAGGGAGTAACTCATCCCCAGGTGGAGTAAAAAGCGTGCTGTCACCACCACCACCACCAGCTGCTCCACCTCCGCTCAAGGCTCGTTGGCTAGCTCTCTCGTGGTTGTTTTGGTTCATGGGCTTGATGCTAAAAACGAGTCTCTATGTCTTACTCAACTCCCTCTCTCTCTTTTCTTTTTTTCTCATCTTTTTTTATAAACTTCCTCATTCTCTCCTTTTTATCTCTTTTTTTTCTCTCTCTTCTCCTCTTTATTTCAGTTCCTTACGTTAACTTCTCTTTACATTATCAAACACACACTCTTTCTCTATCTTCTTTTGCTCTCTTTCTCTCTTTCTAATATTTTTTTTTATGTTTCTGAGCTGCTTTAATATATATCTCTCTCTATCTATCTTCTTTATTTTAGTTCCTCTACGTCATATTCTCCTTCTCTCTTCCCTTCTAGTCTTCCGTAAGCGAGTATTAATCTTCGTTATTTTTCCTCCATCCTCAAACTCATCGCTAAGTTATGCATCTTCATCCCCACTTCCTTCTTACAAATCTGCCATCTCATATCCTTTCTCTCCCTCACCCCCTCCCACACGGTTATTTTACTTTATAATCTTTTTTTCACTCCAGCACAGACACACACACACAGACACACAGAGGGATTCATTTTTTGTTTTTCTTATTTTCTTTCATATCCCTCCTCCTCCTCCTCCCCCCCTATATCCCTCCCCTTCCCTCTTACCCCCACACACACCTGTCAGCACAATCTGAAGGTGAGCATTGCATCATCACGCTCAGGTATAGAGAAGAGTACCTACCTAATCTCCACGCGTTCTCTGGCCATCTATACCCATCCTCCTTCTTCCCTAACTTAACCTTATCTAATTTAACCTAACTGTGTCTAATCTAACCTCCATACGTCCTCTGGCTAGCTTTTTCCATCGTCCACTTTCACTAGACTAGCCAATCTTAACCTAACTGTGCCTAGTCTAACCTCCATGCGTCCTCTGGTTAGCTATTTCCATCGTCCACTTTCACTAGACTAGCCAATCTTAACCTAACTGTGCCTAATCTAACCTCCATACGTCCTCTGGTTAGCTATTTCCATCGCCCACTTTCACTAGACTAGCCAATCTTAACCTAACTGTGCCTAATCTAACCTCCATACGTCCTCTGGTTAGCTATTTCCATCGCCCACTTTCACTAGACTAGCCAATCTTAACCTAACTGTGCCTAATCTAACCTTCATGCGTCCTCTGGTTAGCTTTTTCCATCGCCCACTTTCACTAGACTAGCCAATCTTAACCTAACTGTGTCTAATATAACCTTCACGCTTACTCTGGCTCCCTAACTGTGTCCTAGAGTCGCCCGTGTGTCAAGCCGCTCATTCAGAAAACCTGTTCCTTCTCTGCGCCGTGAAAAACAACCCACAGCTGGTATCTATTATGTTACCTAACCTAACCCTCACCTAACTCAACATATCCCCAGCCTCCACCTTCACTAACTTAACCTAACTGTGCCCTAGAGTCGCCCGCATGTTAACCCGCTAATTCAGAATAACAACACACAGCCACTCATTCACTCTGCTACCTAACCTTCACCTAACTTAACCTGTCCCCAGCCATCAACTTCACTAACTTAACCTAACTGTGTCCCAGAGTCGCCTGCATGTCAAGCCACACATTCAGAAAAGAACAATACACAGCCGCTTATTCACTCTGCTACCTAACCTAACCTTCACCTAACTTAACCTATCCCCAGCCTCCACCTTCACTAACTTAACCTAACTGTGCCCTAGAGTCTCCCGCATGTCAAGCCGCTAATTCAGAATAACAACACACAGTCACTCATTCACTCTGCTACCTAACCTTCACCTAACTTAACCTATCCCCAGCCTCCACCTTCACTAACTTAACCTAACTGTGCCCTAGAGTCTCCCGCATGTCAAGCCACACATTCAGAAAAGAACAACACACAGCCATTCATTCACTCTGCTACCTAACCTTCACCTAACTTAACCTATCCCCAGCCTCCACCTTCACTAACTTAACCTAACTGTGCCCTAGAGTCGCCCGCATGTTAACCCGCTAATTCAGAATAACAACACACAGTCACTCATTCACTCTGCTACCTAACCTTCACCTAACTTAACCTGTCCCCAGCCTCCACCTTCACCTAACTTAACCTATCCCCAGCCTTCACCTTCACTAACTTAACCTATCCCCAGCCGCCACCTTCACTAACTTAACCTAACAGTGCCCTAGAGTCTCCCGCATGTCAAGCCGCTCATTCAGAAAACCTGTTCCCTCAATGAGCCACGAAAGACAACACACAGCGGGTCTACTCTGCTACGACGCGGGGAGTGACGTCAGAAGGGCGCCTAATTCGGGTGGAGTAGGTGGGGGGAGCCGCTCCTTATATGGCCGAACCTATCTGCCGCTACACTTGCGTTCCCACTGAGTCACGCTGCCCACGCACACACACACGCACACCCACACACTCACTCATGTTCATACGGCAGAAGATTTTAATGCTCCATCAGATACCTATCCAAAATGTCCCTACTCGTAAACGTATCGGCGCTTAAGTTCCCACGTTTGAAAAGCCTCACGTGGAAGCTGCTGGGATTCTCATGGGCTGTTTTGTGATGCTAGTAATAGTCTGACACGGCCTCTGCATCATGAACGAGATAAGTCACCCATGAAAACCTGGTTAGTCTTCCCTGTGGCCTTAGGAAATAGTAGTTTTGTGCTCCTAGTGGTAGTTTGACACGGCCCCTGCATCTTCAACGGGGAAAAGTCACCCGTGAAAACCTGGTTAGTCTTCCCTGTGGCCTTGGGAAATGGTCCTAAAGGTAGCTTAGTACGTTTAATAATATGGTCTACACTTTGAACGAGAAAAAAAAACACCCATGAAAACCTCTGTGGCCTTGGGAAATGGTCATAATGGAAGTTCGATACGTTTAATATGACTTACTGTCTGGTGTATCATCCCCGAGAGGTGTTAATGAGTGTGAGCGGTGTTCGGTGACAGTGTTAAGGAAGGTGAGTAGCGTGAGGGATTGCGGGGACAGGCGGGGGAGTGCGGGGGTGGGTGAGAGAGACGGGGAGGTATCTAGTGTCTCGTGTCAGTGGCAAGTTGGCAGCCACTCGACACTGGCCGCGGCGGGATGGCCAAACCTGTTATTGAATCTGGTCTTCCTCCCTCAGGACGAAAGGTTAAGGTTTGCCACTGACGAACAAAGGTGGGCGGGGATCAGGGAAAACCTCAATGGGTGTGTCAGGAAAGAATGTTATGTTAGTGTTTGTGGACGGCAAATTTGGATAGAACGGATCAAGGGAAACGTAAGTGGGTGTGTCAAAGAGAGAGAATGTGTTGTTGATGTTTGTGATGCCATAGAGAAAAATAAGTAAATAACTGATACATAGATAGAGGTTAGATATTTTAAAAGGAAGGAAAATATGAGTACCTAAATACATGAATGAGGATATAGATGGGTAGACTGATAGATACATAGACGTTGATAGATAGACATTAGTAAGAACACAGATGGGAAGTTATATTTTTAAATGGAAGGAAAATACTAGTACCTCAGAAGCTTCAGTTGGTGTGTTAAGAGAGAGAATGTTAAGTATGTGTTTGTGAAAGGAAAATTTGGAGAGGATGAATAAGAGGAAACTTCAATGAGTGTGTCAAGAATGAATATTATGTTGTTTGTGGACAGTGAGGTTGAATGAGATGGTCCAAGGGAAACTTCTGTGAGCGTGCCAAAAGTGAATATTATGTTGTTGTTTGTGGAAAGTAAGGTTGAATGAGATGGTCCAAGGGAAACTTCTGTGAGCGTGCCAAAAGTGAATATTATGTTGTTGTTTGTGGAAAGTAAGGTTGAATGAGATGGTCCAAGGGAAACTTCTGTGAGCGTGCCAAAAGTGAATAGTATGTTGTTGTTTGTGGAAAGTAAGTTCGAATGAGATGGTCCAGGAAAGAATGAATATTATGTTGTTGTTTGTGGAAAGTAAGGTTGAATGAGATGGTCCAAGGGAAACTTCTGTGAGCGTGCCAAAAGTGAATATTATGTTGTTGTTTGTGGAAAGTAAGGTTGAATGAGATGGTCCAAGGGAAACTTCTGTGAGTGTGTCAAGAATGAATATTATGTTGTTGTTTGTGGAAAGTAAGGTTGAATGAGATGGTCCAAGGGAAACTTCTGTGAGCGTGCCAAGAGTGAATATTATGTTGTTGTTTGTGGAAAGTAAGATTGAATAAGATGGTCCAAGGGAAACTTCATTGAGGGTGTCAAGAGTGTTTAAGTATGTGTGTTTGTGTAAGCTAAATCTAAAGTGTCGTGTTATTTGTTGGTTGAGTGACTTTTAAACTCTCGCTCATGTGTAACGGTGAGGGGAGAGCTTTTAATAGATACGTCAAGGAAAGTGTTCAGTGATTTTGTTGTTTGTGGAAGATAAACTGAAGTGTCACGTTACTTGTTGACCTTGCGGTGTCTGTGCGTCACTTATAAGCAACGATGAGGGAAAACCTTTTAATAGATGCGTCAAGAGAATGTCCAGTGCTGTTGTTTGGGGAATCTTTTACCCATGATTGTATAGTGTTATGTTATTTGTTGGTCTTGTGGTATCTGAATCGCCTGTCATTAGTAAGGAGTCGCCTCAAGATACATGTGACGGGAGCGAGAGCGCAATTTGGTGTGCGGTAAGTGCTCGCGGCGTGGGAGGGGCGTGTGTGTGGCTGGCAGGTGACAGGTGGGCCGGGGTGACGCCTCCCTCCCCTTCCCCCTCCCCCAGCCTGACCTCCCGCACTGCCACACTTCCGCTACGTCACCCCAAAACACTCAGGCTGGAGAACACTCACGGCGGTGCCCCGACACACACACACACACACACACACACACACACGGAGTGACACTTGACTGGCTGGGTGGGTGAGTCGCCCCGCCAGGTGTCAGGTGTCACCGCCGCGGGTCACACACCACCACCACCACCACACCGCCGCCCCGCCTGACGGCCGCCCCAGCCCTGCACGTACCGCATGCATCTTGGGCCGCTTGATGCTGGAGACGTGCCAGCCGCTCTGGGGCGTCACGTTGTTGATGTCCTCCTGGTGCACGTCGGAGGTGCGCAGGATGGCCTCGGCCACCATGCGCTGGTCCCCGCGCGTCACCGTCGTCGTCTTCTTCACCACCCGCGTCGTGGTGCTCTTGATCTTGCCGCGGCGCTCAACGCGGGTGCTGTCCTGCCCGCTGGCCTGCGTCTCGGTGGTCAGGCGGCGGTGGGTCAGCACCTGGTGCAGGTCAGCGTCGTCGTCGTTGGCGGCCAGGGAGCCTGAACGCACAGACATTCTATCGGCGTCCTCCCCCTGGCGGGTGCCCGACAGGAAGAGGCGGCCGCCGGGGCCTCCACTACGTTGGAATCTATACATGATAGCACTGACAGGTGGTACGCTCACTGGGGCGATCACTGGCACAGCATCACAACACTCAGGCGGGAGGGGCGGAGAGGTTTGGCACGGAGGGGAGCGCGGCGCAGAATGGTGCTCGTGTACGGGCCGCGGCAGCCACACTGACGGCCGCCTCCGCCCAACACCGTCACCACCGCCGCCCGCCGCCGCCGCCCCCACTCCCTCCTCCTCGCCACATATTCCCCATTATCTTCCCCACAACGCCCTCAACGCCCACCGCACCTGCCCTCACAACACTCTTCAGGCCGCCCACCAACACCTTCACGCTGGTCCTCCTCGTCATCACAAACCAAAAATTGCAGGAACTTGAAAACCTCCCATGTGTCCTCTAGTTCACCTGTGCGCGGCCCCCTCCCCGGTCCCCTGCCGCCCACCCGCCTACCTGCCAAGCGGAGGCGCCCAACTAGTGATATATTCATGACTTTCTTTGTGTTGGAGGCACGGGGGAGGGAGAGAGGCACGTCCTGTCCTACTCCCTGAAGGTCACGCCCTGAGGGGCATCACGCGACACTCCTGACCTGCCCAGACGACCTGACACGCAACATCCTTCCCTTGAACCTCCCGTGGCAGCTTCAGGAGGAACGGAGTGGAGTAATTACACGCCGGCAACTCCCCTCCCACGCCAGACTCGTCCTGCTGAAGTACACGGCCCCCCCCCACGCCCCCCAGCCCCCCTCCAGCACCCAGCCCTGCCCCTCCACGCCCCCCAGCCCCCCTCCAGCACCCAGCCCTGCCCCCCGCTCCCCCCAGCATCTCTTAGGGGGCTGCCGGTGCATGGGAAAGGCAAAGAAATAGGACAGGTGCACGGCGCGGGCCACCACCTCACACGCCCCCGCACGCCCACTTCCAATGTCACTGGCGCTCTCCTACACGCCTCCGACCCACACTCTCACTCCCCACGCCCACGCCCACGCCCACTCTCCCCTGTTGCCTCCCCTCCTCTTCGTCGTCCTCCTCTCTCACTTGCATGGAATTAAGTGAGGCGTGTGTGAATTATGAATATTTTTTGTGCTAACATTTCTTCCACTTCACCCTCTTCCACCTATTAATTCACACCTCCTCATCAGTACACATCTTCCTCCTCCTCCTGTCCCTCACACATTGTTCTCGCTTTTAATTTAGATGCAATACTTTTTTCTCTCTCCTATCTCTCTCCCTTTCCTCCTCTCTTCCCTCTTCCCTTCTCTCTCTCTCTCTCTCTCTCTCTCTCTCTCTCTCTCTCTCTCTCTCTCTCTCTCTCTCTCTCTCTCTCTCTCTCTCTCTCTCTCTCATTCCTTCTCTCTCTCTCCTTTTCTTCATCTCATTGTTCTACTACTACTACTACTATTACAGACAGCCTCCTCAGTCTCAGTATAGGCCTATGTTATTATTTTTCTCCTAACGATTTCCATGTATTAAGTTCGGCCTATCCACTCCCTCCTCTTCCTTCTCTGTATCCTCCTTCCCTTCAAACACAATAACAAGAAAAGTAAAGTAAATGCAATCACAAACACAAGCAATTATTATCAAGTCCACTTTAATTATTATCACAAAGTTCATTTATAGATAAGACTTGCCGAGGGGGGGGGGGGGGGTGAATCGGGGTCTTCATATATATTCTTTCGCCCTTTTGATAACGCTGAGCAAGGAAAACTTTAATTAGTGCTCACGTCAGAGGTTCCCGCATTCACACAGCGCTTAATAATGTTCCCGCAATCACATAACTTCGCCGGGGTTTACGAGGCGGACGTGTTGGACCCGATCAGATGAGTCTTGGGTTTCTTCTGCTTAATCGTCGACTTCTTGATTTTGCGAGGAGACGAGGCAAAGGAAATAGGGTGCAAGCAACCTTTCTTCTGCTTAATCGTCGACTTCTTGATTTTGCGAGGAGACGCGGCAAAGGAAATAGGGTGCAAGCAACCTTTCTTCTGCTTAATCGTCGACTTCTTGATTTTGCGAGGAGACGCGGCAAAGGAAATAGGGTGCAAGTAACCTTTCTTCTGCTTAATCGTCGACTTCTTGATTTTGAGAGGAGACGCGGCAAAGGAAATAGGGTGCAAGCAACCTTTCTTCTGCTTAATCGTCGACTTCTTGATTTTGCGAGGAGACGCGGCAAAGGAAAGAGGGTGCAAGTAACCTTTCTTATACCTCTAAAACGTTAACTTCTTGACTTTACGAAGAGAAGAGGCAGAGGAAAGGAGGGAGAGAGGCAGCAAGCAAGAGGAACGTGTTGTATCCATTCCAAAACGACCTCCATTTCTTCCTCCAAAACGTTGACTTCTTGACTTTACGAAGAAGAGGAGGAAGCAGAAGGAAGGAGGGAAACGACTTGCATATCTTCCTCTAAAACGTTGACTGCTTAACTTTACGAAGAGGAGGAGGAGGAGGAGGAGGTAAAAGAGGGAGAGAGGAGGCAAAGGAGGGAGGGAGGAAGCAAAGAAGGGAAGGAGGAATAGGCAAAGAAAGGAGGGAGGAGGCAAGCAACGTCTCTGGATATCTTCTCAAACGTCGACTTCTTCCCTTTACGAGTAGGCGGAGGAGGCAAAGGAAGGAGGAAGAGAGAGAGAGAGAGAGCAAGCAACCTCGCAAGCAAAAAAGAGCGCAAGAAACGTAGGCAGCTCATCAGATTGGAGTTCAATAATTGAAGTTTACAGGGCATCGGACCCGCCTACACACCCACACAGGCCAAGGGGTACCGAGTAGGCGTGGTAGTGCCCTTATGTGGGGGTTCGAAGGAGGGCAGTACTTGTCAAGACGCCTAACGTTACGACCACCAGCCAGGACTTATTTTCTCGTTCTCCTCGCTCACGCCCCCGTACTCGCCTCCTCCCTCTGTTTACTACGTCCAAGGTTATGATTTTGACGTTGTTTTGCAAAGGGTTGAGTATAGGGGAGGTGTGTAGGAGGCAAGGGGAGCAGATGTCAACAATGGCTATCCTTACGACTAGTTTCCTATCTCGCAACTCGTCCCTTCCTCCCTCGGTTTACTACGTCCAAGGTTATGATTTTGACGATGTTTTGCAAAGGCTTGGAGTATAGGGGAGGTGTGTAGGAGGCAAGGGGAGCAGATGTCAACAATGGCTATCCTCACGACTAGTTTCCTCCTATCTCGCAACTCGTCCCTTCCTCCCTCGGTTTACTACGTCCAAGGTTATGATTTTGACGCTGTTTTGCAAAGGCTTGGAGTATAGGGAAGGCGTGTAGGAGGCAAGGGGAGCAGATGTCAATGTTGGCTATCCTTACGACCGCCTACAATACTGGTTTTCTTCTGCTCCTTCGCCCCCCTCTGTTTACTACGTCCAAGGTTATGATTCTGTCGCTGTTTTGCAAAGGCTTGAAGTATAGGGAAGGCGTGTAGGAGGGAAGGGGAGCAGATGTCAATGTTGGGTATCCTTAGGACCGCCTACACTACTCGTTTTCTTGTGCTCTCTCGCCCCCGTCCCTTCCACCCTCAAGATCTGACCTCAAGGTGAATGCTTTGTTGAAAATGTATGTAAGAGGGAGAGAGAAGGGAATGCAGGGAAGGTTATATGTAGGAAAATGAGGGAAGTGATTGAAAGAAAGGTAAATAAAGGTGAAATAACAGATTCTTAAAAAGGAAAAGGAGGAAGAGAGAGAGAGAGAGAGAGAGAGAGAGAGAGAGAGAGAGAAAGTGCGTTTGGGATGTGGAAAGGAGGAAAAAAAAAGTCCGTGGAAAGGAAAAAAAAGATGAATAAAATATGAAAATCGAGACTTCCTTAAAAAGAGTAATCAAGGAAGGAAGGAAAATAATTAAAATAAAAGAAATAAAGAGAAAGTTGGAAAAATATGTTTGTCGTGCATGAGGAAAAAACTTTTATTACAACATTGCTTAAGAAAACGTGAGAAAAAGCATATTTAGCGACAGAGAGAGAGAGAGAGAGAGAGAGAGAGAGAGAGAGAGAGAGCAGGGATAATCGTACGAACTCAAGCACAAAAGGTTACTCAGCGGCTTTACATATATTTGCCCCAGCCCACACAGCCTCGCCTCGCTCCCCGCCGCTCAAATAATATGCAAAATCCTGCTGGCTTGTCTCGGCCCACACGCCTTATCTAATACCCCTTACTCTTATGCCCACCCTTTCCTTCATACATACTCTCTCTCTCTCTCTCTCTCTCTCTCTCTCTCTCTCTCTCTCTGTCCTCCTTTCCAAATCACTTTCTCTCCTTTTTCTTCTTCCTTCCTCCTTTTCTCTCTTTTTCTTTTTCCTTGATTTTCTCTTCCTTTCTGTGTCTACCATCTCTCTCTCTCTCTCTCTCTCTCTCTCTCTCTCTCTCTCTCTCTCTCTCTCTCTCTCTCTCTCGCGCGCGCGCGCGCGCGCGCTCAGGTAATCAGCTTGCTAGAGGGGACAGGTATAGTGTGTGTGCGCAGGTGTCCCATTCTTGGCGTCTTCGTGTACTCATAACATTAGAAGCATTAAGAAATGTGTGTAGTAAGTGTTAAAGGTTCACAGCTTAGAGGAAGGGGACGTGGGTGTTGATTGCTGGCTGGCTGGCTGATGGTGGTGGATAGGTAAGGTATGGTAGGTAAGGATAGATAGATATAGATAGTTAAATAGATAGATAGGTAGATAGATAGATGTTTTTTGATATATAGAGTGTAAGTATGAAGTTCCCCTAACGATGTACACACTCACACACACACACACACACACACGAAGGGGGAGCCCTATATTAAGTTATCTAGCCTTGAAGAAGAATCCCAGGTGTGCGTGTGCGTGTGTGTGTGTGTGTGTGTGTGTGTGTGTGTGTGTGTGTAGCCGTCCAACCCACGCCTACTCTTTCCTACATATCAAATCAAGCAACATGGGCGGACCTCACATCCCTTCACGCCCACGACCTCGTTACATAAGAAACCAAAGGGAGCACAGAGAGAGAGAGAGAGAGAGAGAGAGAGAGAGAGAGAGAGAGAGAGAGAGAGAGAGAGAGAGAGAGAGAGAGAGAGAGAGGAAGAGAGAAAGTTGCCCTTGCCCGCTCTGCTGTGTGGGCGCCCTTGGTGAGAGGCGGCGGAGGCGTGGGCGCGGGCGTGGGCGGGGCGGCCTAATAAGGTATGGAGTAGGTAAACACATGGAGCCGTCGACACCAGCTGCTTCGAGACACCCACGGGCCCTCAGCTTTGCAGGGGGTGACTTCGGGGGTGAGTTCGGGGCATTGAGGTCTTCAGGTCTTCGGCTCGGGGTGTTCTTGCTAGTGTTTTTTATTGTGTTTCTTTTTGCTGGTTATGTTTGTTTTCTGTTTGTTATTATTTTGTATTTCTCATATTTGTCTCTTTTTTTTCTCTGCCTCTGTTTCCTATCCTGTTTCTTTTCTATTCCTGTTACTCTTCAATTTCCGTTTCCTTCATGTCTTCTCTGTGTCCCCGTTTCTTCTCTGCATGTGCTTTTTGTGGCCGTTTCTTATCCATCCCTCTGTTCCTTCTCTGTTTCTTCTTCCCTGATTTTGTTATCGTTCCTTCCCTCTGTCCTTAATATTTCAGCTGTTCCTCTCAATACCACTACCTTGATCCGGATTCTATATAACCCTAATTCTGCTAATGATCCAAGTCACTGCTATCTAGTCTTCGATCCTTTCTTTTACACACAGCTTCTCCTCCTCCTTCTTCTGGTCCTACCCCCGACTCCTACCGCCTTCTCCTCCTCCTTCTTCTTCTGGTCCTATCCCCGACTCCTACCGCTTTCTCCTCCTCCTTCTTCTGGTCCTATCCCCGACTCCTACCGTCCTCTCCTCCTCCTCCTCCTTCTGGGTCCAACTCCTACTCCAACCCCCTGACCCAACACTAGTTTCCTCCTCCTCCTCTTCCTCCTCCTTCTGGTCAAAGTCCTACCCTCATGACCCTTACCATCTTCGCCTCCTACTAATCCTCACGCTCCTGGTCATACCCTCGCCTCCTACTGCCTCCTCCTCCTCCTCCTCCTCCTCCTCCTGGTTCGAACTCCTACTCATAACCCCTGACTCCAATCATCCTCTCCTCCTCCTCCATCTCCTATCCTATCCCCTCCTCGACCCATACCGGCTTGTCCGACACGCTAACCCACACGAACTCTCACCCACACGCTACCAAAGACGCTCACAACACACACGCCCCGATAGTACGCGAGAACGGACGGCCAAGGCAAGGACGTGGGCGTTGGGTAGCTATTCGTTGCGACAGAGAGAGACGAGGTTGGTATTCTCAGACGCGTCCATCCCTCACATCAACTATTTCCAAAGGCCGAAAAGGAGATCAATCGGGTTCTAAGGAGTCTTGTTTAAGGTTCACGGCACAGGAGAAGGGTCATATTACCACCAGGGTCATTAAACTACCCCTGGAAATGCTTGAAACTCCTACAAAAGCCTTGCCAAATAGGTGTAGCTGCTTGGGTGCCGGAATGTTTAACAATATGGCCATGGCTTTTTGAACACATACAAGGAAGGATATAAAGAGTAATAGGAGGAACTGAATAGTCACCCCTTGAAAGTACTAGATTGGAAGGACACTAGATGGCCAAAAAAGTGAGTATGTGTGGGAGTTATCTGTTACGGCAGACTGATACCAACTTTCTGAACACACACAAGGAGGGATAAAAAGAGTAACAGCAGGATCAGAATGGAGTCACCCCAATGAAAGTACTATGTGGAAGGACACTTAACAAAAAGCGTGTATGTGTGGGAGTTGTGTTACGACAGAGACGAACTTTCCAAACTAGATAGGCGGTGGCTGACTGGTTAGCGTGCCGGCGCCGCGTCCAGGAAGACCCGGGTTCGCGTCCCGCCCGCCGCCACGGCTGGGATTTTTCCAGTCACCGCCGAGTGGCCAAAGATTATCCACATCATGGAGGTATTAAAGATCCACATGCTGTCCTGAAGACCATCTGTCAACCCGGATTCTCTCTCTCTAAAGAGAGGATCAAAGATGAGCTCCGTGGGGAAACATGAGTCAAGCAAGATGGCGCAACTATAACCGGCTGGGGCCGACCATCAGGCCCCACCAAGAAGAAAGTCTATCCCAGTCATGGGCAGAAACGTAATAAATAAATAAAAATGTACTTCCCTTCCCCATGATAGTAGAGAAAAAATAGTTAAGTAAATATACACACCAACACCAAACCACCACCATGAAGGACACACACACACACACACACACACACACACACACACACACACACACACTTATACAAAAAAAGGGAAAGTGCAAAAAAATGGAAAATGTACCTAAATTGACACCTTATCCCTGCAAATTCCTACTCGCCCACGCCCGCACGGGAACCGCCTACATAGTGACTGCATAATGTAAACACACACATTCCTATACACCTTGAAGGCTCAGATTATGCAGAGAGATGAAGAAGTAGAAGTTGGGAGTGAAGGAAAATTGTGACTGTTTTCGTGTATATTCTGAATCGCTGTCTCTTCCTTCCTTCCTTCCTTCCTTCCCTTTCTTCTTTCCTTCTTTTCAGCCAATTGGTTCCATAGTGCTCCTCTTCCTTTACGTTCTGACACCTAATGAGATCTAATAGTGTTCAATCTGATGTCCCAAACCTAATTGCAACTGATTCCACATGTATTCCGAACCGCTATCTCTTTCTAACGACGATTCAATACTATTCGTTTCGTACAGCTCCTCCTCCATTACGATCTGACACTTAATGAGATTTAATACTGTTTGTTTGATGTTTCTACTTCCTAGTGCTCTCTACCTCCATATGTCGTGTCCTGACCTATGCTCTCTCCTCTCTCAAGCTCCTTATTGGGTGCTGGATACCAAGGGACACAATCATCATGTTCCTGGAAGCTGGTGTGAGGCCTCCAAACACCTCCACCTCCTCCCTGGCCGGTACTTTCCCTTTCCTAGACGTGGGCGTTTCCTACCTGCCCGTAACCCACCTACCTACCTACCTACCTATCTGACTCTCTACCTGGTTCTCGCCCACACATCTTTTGAGGGTCAAGGCGAGAGCTGAGGGAGAGGGAGAGGGAAGGGAGACAGAGGGAGTAGTTTTCTCTTCTCGTTCTGGCTCTGTTCTCTCTTCTCTTCTCACTTCGTTTTCTTTCCCTTTTTCATCTTTCTTCTTTTTGTGTCTCTTTCGCTATGTCTTCCTTCCTTCCTTAAACGTAGCTCTCTCACACTGATGTTTCCTGACCTTATCTTCCTCTTCCTAACGCCCTAAGTCCTTATAGATTCCCTTAAGCTGTGTCTAACCTTATCTTTGTCTTCCTAACACTAAGACAACCTCGCATAGTCACTCCAGACCTTCAGTACAGCACCAGACCACGCATATATTGACTCCAGGCTTGCAGTACCTCATTAAACTCCGCATACTGACTCCCGCCCTCAACTCAACGCTCACCAAACCCCGCATAGTGACTCCAGGCCTTCAGCTTCTAACCAAATGACGCATAGTGACTCCCTTCTTCAGTACCGCGACAAACCATAGCGACTTGGGCCTTTAACTACACATAAAACCCCGCATAGTGACTCCCGCCTTCAGTACCGCACCAGACCACTGTGATTCCGGCCTTTACCTACACATAAAACCCCGCATAGTGACTCCCGCCTTCAGTGCCGCACCAGACCACTGTGATTCCGGCCTTTACCTACACATAAAACCCCGCATAGTGACTCCCGCCTTCAGTACTGCACCAAACCACAGCGACTCCGACCTTAAGACCCTGCATGGTGACTCCCGCCCTCAGCTCACGGTCCGCCAAACACCTGTACTCCATCGGCCGGCCATCCCACGCGGCCCAAGAGCAACAACACCCTGCATATACGTCATAATAATAGGTCTTGGCATGTCTTGAGTTGGCATGCTCAGACGCTGCCACCTCTCACATCAACAATTTCCAAAGGCCAAAAAGGAGATCAGTTGGGTTCTAATGAGTGGGTCTTTAGGTTCACGGTACAGAAGAAGGGTCAGACTACCACCAGGGTCATTAAACTGCCCCTGGAAATGCCCTAAACGCCTATGAAAGCCTTGTGGATTGTGTGTACTTGTGCGAGGAGGTGTTGAAGAATATGGGTTTTTGGCATCTTCAAGGGCGTGGAGGCGTGGAGGCGTGGGCGAGGGCGTGGCCGAGGAGCCCCGCCCACGCCAGCCAGCCACCCGACATAGGAGGTTCTTACTCGCCCGCCGCAGCCTGGCTCACACAAAAAAGGGCTTCGGTTTAGTGTGGGCGTTCGGGCTTCGAGTGTCGCCTCTTCCATGACTAAATTTATCCATCTGTGTCTCCCATTTTACTACATCTGGCTAGCTGGCGCGCCCACACACACACACACACACACACACACACACACAGAGAGCAGATGGTGATGATGATGATGATGATAACCGTGTGTGTGTGTGTGTGTGTGTGTGTGTGTGTGTGTGTGTGTGTGTGTGTGTGTGTGTGTGTGTGTGTGTGTGTGTGTGTGTTGCAATACTCTCTTAATGTTGTCAAATTTGTATGTACGTTTATCTTACGCCCACGAAACCTACATAAGAACATAAGAACATAAGAACGCAGGAGTCTACAAGAGGCCGGTAGGCCTGTACGAGGCAGCTCCCTTGACCCTAAGCTCCCGTGTATCTAATCCCACCTAATATCGCTGTCCATGAATTTATCTAGTCTATTTTTGAATGTGACAATTGTATTGGCACTCACCACATGACTGCTAAGCCTATTCCACTCATCCACCACCCTGTTAGTAAACCAATTTTTGCCTATGTCCCTGTTGAATCTGAATTTATCCAGTTTAAATCCGTTACTTCGTGTCCTACCCGGTTCTCTTACCAACAAAACCTTATGAATGTCTCCCTTATTAAAGCCCTTCATCCATTTATAAACCTCGATCATGTCTCCACGCACCCTTCGCCTTTCTAGAGAATGCAAGTTTAACTGTTTGAGTCTTCCCTCGTATGGCAAGTTTCTCAACCCCTGAATCATCTTAGTCATTCTCCTCTGCACCGATTCTAACATTTTGATATCCATTCTATCCTACACACACACACACAAGTTCATGAGGTACACACACACATACACACACACACACTTAGGTAGAAAAACGGGTACACACATACACGTACATACGCACACACACATACATATCCCCCACCCCCACCCCACCCACACACAGCCTCACTAACACCTACACGCGAGCAAGCAAGCATTCATATTTGCCTAACCGCAACACAACTCTATATGATTTCCTGCCTCGACGTAACACAAAAACCTCACTCGATACACTTCAGACCCTTACGAAATCGTCTCTAGGGAAGCTCCAAAATCACTAGAAGACGTGGGGGACTCGTATAAAATTTTAACACTTCACAGAAGCCTTTCCCAACCCCACTTAACCCTTCCCCAATCACCCAAATCCTTCCCAACCCCACTTAACCCTTCCCCAATCACCCAAATCCTTCCCAACCCCACTTAACCCTTCCCCAATCACCCAAATCCTTCCCAACCCCACTTAACCCTTCCCCAATCACCCAAATCCTTCCCAACCCCACTTAACCTTTCCCCAATCACCCAAATCCTTCCCAACCCCACTTAACCCTTCCCCAATCACCCAAATCCTTCCCAACCCCACTTAACCCTTCCCCAATCACCCAAATCCTTCCCAACCCCACATAACTTTTCCCCAACCTCCCAATCTCCCCCCCCCCCCAACAACTCACAGAACCCCTCCCTAATCCCCCATCACTGCCCCTATATAAGAAAGTACAGATGAGTGGGCAGAAGAGAGGTCAGTTTCGAAGGGTGAGGTGTCTTGAAACTCTCCTCTTGAAAACGATCTAAAAAAAAAATATCTAACCCTTTTGCGTTGGACTCTAAGACCTTGAGGGGAGTTCGGACTGGAAGCTCAAGTGAAAGGGAATTGTACTCTATGTGCCTCGAGGACTGGGTGTATAAGGTCCATGTTTTTGAAGGTCCATGTTCGTAAAGGTCCATGTTCGTGAAGGAGGTCCCATGTTCTCAAAGGTCCATATTCTTAACCATTTCGGAGCCCAAGCACACACACACACACACACACACACACACACACACACACACACACACACACACACACACACACATATACAGACATTTGACAAACCCAGCCTCTATTCTATATACATCCAGCTATTTATCTGTACTGAAGTCAGCACCCTCTAGACTTCATCTCCAGCCTCAAAATCAGCTTCCATTCCCCCTATATCTATCTACCAATTAAGTTATTATCAACATCATCCCTTCGACTTCATCACTAGCCCTAAACCCAGCATCCATTGTATCTAAATCCATCTATCTATCTCTCTCTCTTTCTTAAGTTAGCATTCTCTCGTCTTCATCTCCAGCCTCCCAAAACCAGCTTCCATTCCATCTACCTATATATTGAGTTATTATCGACAGCATCCCTTCGACTTCATCTCCAGCCCCATCACCAGCCTCTTAGTCACGTCAGTTAATCCTCTCCATCCCTTATAGCCTCTCATGACCCGACTCACTCTCATCCTCCTTAGCCAACCCTTTTGTCTGGGCTTACTGGGTTCGTTTCGCTCCTTAAAAAGACCCTTGCCATCCTCCCTCGGCTCCATTACCGGCACTAACCCATACACGGTGGTCTTAGAAGCTGCTCCTCCTCCTCCTCAGGCAATAAAGACACGTTAGTCACCCTTAGTCATACTCCTGTTAGGTTTGATGATTCGGGTACGGAGGATATGGATGCTACAGTGATTCTCTGCATAAGTATTCGATTTTCTATACTGTTCATGCGTTTCCTTTCCTCTCCATCCACCTCCCGTCCATAATATAATTCAATACCACCACCACCACCACCACCACCTACCTCTCTGCAGCATCCACGGCGTTTGAAGATACATTAACAAAATCAACATCAACAAATCATGGATACATATAGATAGGTAGACAGATAGATAGATAGATAGATAAGATAGGTAGATAGATATGTCCTACCCCTTCTCCCTCGACCTTCTTCTCTCTTCCTTCTATACTGTCAATCTTCCATTTTCTTCACTTCTCTTCCTTCTACCTCTCTCTCTCTCTAGGTCTTCCTCTCTTCCTTTCTTTCCTCTCCTTCCATTCTTATTTCTTCTTCTTCCTTTTATCTTTCTCTCTCTAGGTCTTCCTCTCTTCCTTTCTTTCCTCTCCTTCCATTCTTATTTCTTATTCTTATTTCTATCTTTCTCTCTCTTGGTCTTCCTCTCTTCCTATCTATCCTGTTCCATTTTCATTACTTCCTTCTACTTCTTCCTCGGTTTTCCTTTCCTTCTTCCTCTTCAGTTCTGTCCTTCCCTTCTCATTACTTCGTCTTCCTATATATACAAAGGTAGAATTGGTCTCACCGATGGCTCTTGGGCGGGACGAAGGACACACACATTTACAAGGCATTAGCGAGGAGAGGAACAAAAGTCACACCAACAGAGAAGTCTTTTGCAATGTTCTCCTTCTTGGTCTCGCTGTCTCGAACCCGCCCAGACAGTCATCCAGTCAGTCAACCCGCCCCTCATCCATCACTCTTTCCGACACACACACACACACACACACACACACACACACACACACGTAGAATTAGCTAGCTCGTGTAAAAGTCTCCGGTATTTGACATCCGCGTTTCGCTCATCTCAACTCTGGTCGGCATTCTCAGAGACGCTTCCAAATCTAACATCAACTATTTTCAAAGCCCCCAAAAGTAGATTAATCGGGTTCTCATGAGTGTTCTTTCACGTTCACGGTATAAAAGCTTCATCAAACTACCACTAGGGGCATAAAACCACCCCTGGAAATACACACAACCACTACCAAAGCCTTAAGTGTGGGTGTGTGAGCTTCGAATTGTTTAAGAATGTGGACTTTAAATTTGAAAACGAGGGACAGTCTCCGGCGCCTCCTCGCTGCCCTGGGCTTCATCAAACTACCACTATGAGCATAAAACCACCCCTGGAAATACACACAACCACTACCAAAGCCTTCCTAAATCTGGGTGTGTGAACTCCGAAATGTTTAAGAATGTGGACTTTAAATTTGAAAACGAGGGACAGTCTCCGGCGCCTCCTCGCTGCCCTGGGCTTCATCAAACTACCACTTGGGGCATAAAACCACCCCTGGAAATACACACAACCACCAATACCAAAGCCTTACTAAATGTGGGATTGTGTGCGATTCGAAATGTTGAAGAATGTGGACTTTAAATTTGAAGACGAGGGACAGTCTCCGCCGCCTCCTCGCTTACCCTGGGCCTCCGTGACTCAGCAGCGGCAGCGGGGATAAAAAGGGTTCGTGAGGTTCCTGGGGCGGCTCCTTAGATGGGTGACAGTGACGAAGGGGCGCAGGCCGACACGTGAAGGGCGGCCGCTACCTGTACTACATCGCCGCCTCCTTCAGTAGCGGGTTTTAGGGGAATATTCGTCTCTCTCAATCTTCCTACTTCCCTCTATTTCTCTCTCTTCTTTCCTTCCTTCCTTCCTACACTTTCTCTTATCTGTCTCTTCTCTCTTCCTCATATACATTTCTCTCTTCAGCAGCTCTTCTTAGGATCCTCTTTTTCTCTTTTTCTCTCTACCTTCCTACTTCCTCTCTTTTTTTCTCTCTCTTCTCCTATTCCTTTTCCCTGCTATCCTTTCTTCCTTGCATATATCTCCTCCCTCAGTAGTTCTTTATAGCTTCTCTTACCGACGAGGAATTAGAAGAACAAGAAGAAAAAAAAGAAAATCAGTAACTTCGTGAATCTGCAAAATACCAAGAGATAGAAGGAAAAGACTGCCATACAAAACCTGCTAAGGAGTAAGGACCAATCACGTACCTGGAAGTGGAGGATGATGGTCCATATTAGGCCGAGGGTCAGTTTGGGGTTCCCGTCGACAATGTCCTCACAACGGATGTTCACGAGCTTGATCTGGCGAGGGGAAGGAAGACACAACACCGTAAGAGAGTGAGTTCGAAGAGGCGAGACTGACTTAGTGTTGAATTGCATCTAAGTAGGAGAGGAAAACAATGGATCTAAGTGCTAATTTGTAACTTGCTAAGAGTGAAAGGAATAGGAAAATGAGACTAGAGGCAAAATTAGAACTTGCTATGAGTGAAAATTTGGAACTAAGGGTAAAATTCAAGTTGAGTTTGTGTGTGTTTAGATGTGTGTGTGTGTGTGTGTGTGTGTGTGTGTGTGTGCGTGTGCGTGTGTGTGTGTGTGTGTGTGTGTGAAAACAAAACTCTACGGGTGCCACACTTCAAAATAACCTCTTCCCTAAAATAACTCTGCGGGCACAACACATAAAAGGGAGACAGACCATAAGAGAGTAAGCAAGAAGACGATTTAGAGGAAGAAAACAAAAGAAAGAAGTTAAGAATCGAGTTGGCATTAAGAGAAGAAAAGAGAGAGAAGATGAGAGTCGACTATGCATTGAACAGAGCCCAAAAAACCTACCTTGTAATATCTCAGAAAGCAGATGAAGCAAATAAAGATAGAGATGGAGAAAACAAAAGATAAAAGATAAAAAAGTTACAGTAGTAGTAGTAATCATAGTAGTAGTAGTAGTAGTAGTAGTAGTAGTAGTAGTAGTAGTAGTAGTAGTAGGAGTAGGAGGAGGAGGAGGAGGAGGAGGAATAGGCATCAAATAAGGCCCCAGCTACCCACCTTGCGGTATCTGAGGAAGTCGAGGGTGAGCTGGACGTTCTGCAGCATGTGGAAGCGGAGGCGGCCCCGCTCCCTCGGCAGGTGCTCGCCCGACAGCACCTCCAGCAGCGAGATGAGGTTGTGGCCATCTCGCAGGTCCTCGAATAGGTCCCGCACCTGCTTGCCCGCCTGCGAGGAAACGGAGGAGAAGAAGTATGTTAGATAAGACTTTTCTGGTGAGGGTTTAGGTGTGTGTGTGTGTGTGTGTGTGTGTGTGTGTGTGTGTGTGTGTGTGTGTGTGGACTAAACTTATGAATTAGACAAGCTTTTTCTGGTGATTTCGTGTTTACAGTGATGAAAACAATTGCTGTGCTTACAAAATACGTGGTTATGTCTAAACACTGGTGCGTCCGTACTTGTTGGCGAGAGAAATACGAAATAATAATACAATAAGAATACAGAATATCGAATCAATGAGGCAGGAACAGGAAGGAGTACGTCAATAGGAACAAAAATGACGAAAAAATGGGAAATGATAAAAAAAGGGAAAAATACAGCATAAATAATGTTATCTTTAGGGTAAGCTTATGTATTCGATTTCCAAGTGCCAACTCAAACCTACGTAACCTTGAGCACATGTCCCTTACCTTGTCTAACCTAACCCACTCTTAAAACTTTGAAACGGACCCTGATGCACTTGACAGGGGCATTAGAAGAGGTCGCTATAAGAAGGGTAAACATACATATTCGATTTTATAAGGGCAACTCAAACTAACCTAACCTTAACCATATGTCCTTTACCTTGTCTAACCTAATCCACCCTTAAAACCTTGAAACAGACCCTTATGCACTTGATAGGAGGGTCAGACGAGGGTAAGCTTATGTACTCGAGTTCTGAAGGCCAACTCAAACTAACCTGACCTTAACCATATGTCCCTTACCTTGTCTAACCTAACCCACTCTTAAAAGCTTGAAACGGACCCTTATGCACTTGATAGGGGCATTAGACGAGCTTGCTATATGAAGGGAAAACATACATATTCGATTTTCAAGGGCCAACTCAAACCTACGTAATCTTAATATGACCCTTACCTTGCCTAACCTAACCCACTCTTAAAAGCTTGAAACGGGCCCTTATGTACTTGATAGGAGGGTCAGACGAGGGTAAGCTCATGTATTCGATTTCCAAAGGCCAGCTCAAACTAATCTAACCCATGTCCATTACTCTGCCTAACCTAAACCACTCTTAAAAGCTTGAAACGGACCCTTATGTACTTGATAGGAGGGTCAGACGAGCTTGTTATCTTATGGGTAAGCTTACGTATTCGATTTCCAAGGGCCAACTCAAGCTAACCTAACCCCTAACCACATTTTCCATTAGTCTCCCTCTTCACGTTTTCTCTCATGCTGGTTTGCTCTCTACCTGCGCTCTCCTTCCCTCCCGTTTTCTTTACACCCTCGGAGATCATCAGGGAGGCGACCCTCATCCAAGGTATTGTTTATTCTCGTCAGGGGCTGCAAGGGACGTGATGGTTGTGGTTCTTGTCCTTCCTTGCTTCCTTCTTTCTTTCGTTCTCTCTTTCTTGTGTGTTCCTTCTCTTTCTCCTCTCTTCTCTTATCTCTCCTCTTTTTCTATATCATTGTCCTTCCCTCTTTCCTTCCTTCTTAACTTTCTTGTATTTCTCCTCTCTCTTCTCTTCTCTTCCTCTCTCTCCTTCATATTCTTCTTCCTTCTTTCCTTGGCCCGTTTGTGTTCCTCTCTCCTCTCCTTCTCTTTTCCTCTTTTATCGTCTTTAATCTGTCTCATTCCTTCTCTCTCCCTTTATCCTTCATTCTACTTCTACTGTTTCTTCTCTTCTCTTCTCTTTTCTCTCTCTCTCTCTCTCTCTCTCTCTCTCTCTCTCTCTCTCTCTCTCTCTCTCTCTCTCTCTCTCTCTCTCGACTTGGTATTCTACAAGCGAGGCATCAACGTAATAATGCATGGGGGAAAGTGTGTGTGTGTGTGTGTGTGTGTGTGTGTGTGTGTGTGTGTGTGTGTGTGTGTGTGTGTGTGTGTGGGCACGTGAAGAACACACACACACACACACACACGGGACAAAATGGTCACTATGATTTATTTACGAACTTGGGAATAATTTGAAATGAAGAATTGAATATGAAAAAAAATAACTAAAAAGAAAAGAAAAAGAAAGAAAGGGAAAGAAAAAAAATCAATATTTTCTTTCTTCCTTCCATTATAACTTGCCTTTCTCTCTCTCCCTCCTTCACTTCCTTCCTTCCTCATTCCCTTCTCTTCTCTCTCTCTCTCTCTCTCTCTCTCTCTCTCTCTCTCTCTCTCTCTCTCTCTCTCTCTCTCTCTCTCTCTCTCTCATTCCTTTCCTCCTCCTTCCTTCCTTCCTTCTTTCCTCTCTTATCATTCTCCTCTTGCTAAACACACTGTCCTTCCCTTCCTCCCCTTCTCTCTCTCTCCCTCATTCTTTATTAGGTGTGTGTGTGTGTGTGTGTGTGTGTGTGTGTGTGTGTGTGTGTGTGTCTCTCTCTCTCTCTCTCTCTCTCTCTCTCTCTCTCTCTCTCTCTCTCTCTCTCTCTCTCTCTCTCTCTCTCTCTCTGTCCTTATGACCTTGCTATCGTAACCCACCTCACCACCTCTCTTCCACCCACCTCCCACCCACCTCTTCCACCCACCACCCACCCACCTCTTTCTCCCACCCATCGTCCACCCTTTCGACCTTGCCACTAGTTTCACCCGACCCGCCCATTCCCACCCATCCCCACCCATCCTCGTCCCATCCCGTCCCCGCCCAAGGTTAAAAGAGCGAATAGGCGGATGGATAGCGTGCAAATCAAGGCCGTGAAATGCTGTGAATATGTGTGTGTGTGTGTGTGTGTGTGTGTGTGTGTGTGTGTGTGTGTGTGTGTGTGAGGGTGGGTGGGGTGGAGGAGGAGGATAGGGGGGATGGGGGGTTGTGCGTATGTGTGTGTATGTGTGTGTGTGTGTGTGTGTGTGTGTGTGTGTGTGTGTGTGTGTGTGTGTGTGTGTGTGTGTGTGTGTTAGACCTGTTAGTAATATGTACTCTGTTACGCACTCATGCACTCACTCACACACTCGCTCACGCACTCACTCACTCACTCTCTCTACTTCCTGATTCATGGGTCTTCTTCCTCTTTCCTCTTCCTTTTGTTACTCGCTGTCTCGCTTACTCGCTTACTCGTTCTTTATTATACTAGTTTAGGTTCTGTTTCACACGTGTTTCTTTTGTTTCACCGTTCTAACTCTTCTTCTGTTCTTTCCTTTTCTTTCAGTCAATCACTCAATCAGTATGTTTGTTCTCTCGCTAGTTTTCAGTCAGTCACCCAGTATGTCAATCAGTTTATTCTCTCGTTTGTTGTCAATCAATCAGTCAGTCAGTGAGTCAGTCAAGTCTTCACCGTTTCATAACTTAACCATTAAAGAAAAGCCAACCACGTTCCATGCACGCAACAACAAAAAACAATAACAACAACGATGTAATAATAATAATAATAATAATAATAATAATAATAATAATAATAATAATAATAATAATAATAATAATACAACAAAAAGGAAGAAGGAAGGAAAGGATGTGGCACAGGAGAAGACGAGGAGAAGAGAAGGAAGGAAGAAAAGGTTATAGCAAAAAGAGAGAAAGTAAAAAGGAGTTGAACGGAAAAGAAAGAAGACGAGAAGACAAAGAGAGGAAAGAATGAAGAAAAGGAAAGAAGGAACATTTGCAACCAACTTCTGAGGAAAAAATAATGATACGAGTAAATAAAAAAACAATACTTCTTTTACGAGTCAAAAGGAGAGAGGTAAAAAGGACAAGGAGAAGAAGGAATAAGGAAGAAAACATTAAAAAAAAAAGAGAGAGAATTCGCAACTTAATGAATAAAAAAGAATGAAGCTACGAATGAATTAATTAAAAACCTTCTCATAAAACTCTGAAGGAAAGAAACACTAAAAGCAGTATAAGAAACACCACAACACAATAACTTAAGGGAAAACAGATCGGACCCGAAGCTAAGAGGAACATCAACACACACACCAACCAGCCCAGACCAGGACCAAGACCCTCATTTCGTCTTATCAGAGAGGGTCGATTGGAAGGAGCGAGGGAGGGTATAGACGACACAAACGGACACACAAAACTATAGGTGCAAGGAGTTTTACTAGGCTGTGCTATATAGGAGAAAGAGAGAGAGGGAGGGGGAGTATAGATGACAGAAAAGGAAGCAGAAGAAGAAGGATGATACAGTTACATATAAGAGAGCGAGAGAGTATAGATGACAGAAACGGAGAAGGCACAAGACTATAGGTACGAAACGGAAGGTATAGATGCCATAAACGGAGGCACACGACTATCCATGCAAGAGTTACACATAGGAGGGAAGTTATAGACGACACAAACGGAGGCAGTATAAAGCACGAGAGGGAGGTTATAGACGCCAGAAAGGGAGGTTGTACAAAGCTATAGATGACAGAAAGGGAGGCAAACGACTATAGCAGCGAGAATTACATATGGAAAAGGAGACTATAGATGACAGAAAGGGTGGCAGCTGTGAGTTACATACAGAAGGGGAGGGTATAGACGCCAGAAAGGGAGGTCGTACAAAGCTATAGATGACAGAAAGGGAGGCAAACGCCTATAGCAGCGAGAATTACATATGGAAAAGGAGACTATAGATGACAGAAAGGGTGGCAGCTGTGAGTTACATACAGAAGGGGAGAGTATAGACGCCAGAAGGGAGGGATCGAGGCACAAGACTATAGGAGCGAGGGTTGTTACTCACTAGGTTGTGCTGTACAGGAGGAAGCGACCAGATGTAACTGTGGAGCCGCTTAGGACTGGATTCTACCCTTAACCTCCGCTGGTCGGTGCGAGAACGAACAAGAGGGAAACGAAAGGCGGGACGTGAGGTAAGGACGAGGACGAGGACGAGGGCGAGGACGAGGAGGGACGTAAGGGAAGGGACGGGCGTTTTGTACTGAGAGGGAGTGATCATTGAGGGATAGACTGAAGGGGATAGAAGGAAGGTGACTGAATGGAAAGGCAAAATACATATTTCAAGTTGAGGAACGGATTGAAAAACTCGAACCGAAAGTAGACACGGAACAAAGATGTAAAAATAACGACAGTGTAATCAGAAGACGAAGAAAACGACACACAAGAAGAAAATAACGAAAAAATAAATACGAAATAAATTGTAAATGAAGAATGTAGACAGTCAGTAAGACTTCGTAGTAGCACAGTCAAGAAAGGGAGACGGGAAGAGACGGGAAGGGCGGGAGGGAATGGGGGGGGGGGGGACATGAGCTAGCGAAAATATAGTGAAGTATTGAGGGAGGGGAAGGGAGGGGGAGGGAGGGAAAGGGGGAGGGAGGGAAGATGCTAAAAGTCCTGTCTAATAACACTAGACAGACAGACACTCAGATAAGAAATATTAACTAGTGAATACTCCGTTCAAGCTAACTAGGCGAATAAGCTCCTCCCCCTTGCATAGTCACTAATATCTGCACGGAGCATCATGATAAGACTATGGATAAACACACACACTATATGGAGAGACTAATGTAGGTAAATGTTGAATATATATATAAGGATAAGAAATACTAGTCTGATCATATTGAGGCTACGTAGAAACACTAGTATTGGTAGATGAGAAATATTATAAGAATAAGATTTACTAGTTTGAGCAATTTGACACTACGTAGAAATGCTAATATTGGCACAAGTATATAAGGAAAAGAATTATTAGACAGAGCAAAGTGAAGCAACGTTGAAACACTAATATTGGTGATGACAAATATATAAGAAGAATAAGATTTACTAGTTTGAAGAAATTGACAGTACTAACTAACATTGACACTAGGAATATAAGAACAAGAAGTATTACCTCTAGAACTGACTCTATATAAACTTTAATAGTGACAATATATTTAACTGAAAGACTACGTAAAAACACTGATATTGACACACGTATTTAAGAACATGGAAAAATATCAGACATCACATTAACGTTATAGAGATCCACAAATATTGACACATAACACGTATAGCAAAGACACACCTATATATAACAGATACTATGTCCTTGCTATACAGAACTTAAGCGTCATTCACAAGGCAAGAGGATAAATATACGAGGAATAGCACATATCAATAGCTCCAGGCCTGTATTCTCAAACATTTCGGTTCTCACAAACCCACATTGGACAAGTCTTTCGTAGGGGCTCTGTTAGTATTGCCAAGGGTAGTTTTATGAGTCTGGTGATCGTCTGACAAGGCTTCCGCTGTACCATGAACGTGAAAACACACTCATGGGAACCCAGAACCGGAGTCATCTCTATTGTGGCCTTTGGAAATGGTTGTGAGAGCTTGGAGCGTCTGAGAATATAGGTCTGAAGAGAGATTCAAGCGGCGTCATGCAAGGGATTGGAGAGGGAATGGAGTGGGTGTGTCTGTTGCAAATCACCACCACCATTACTACCAGCGCCGCCACCACAACCCCACCAGACAGCCAGACAACTAATGACAGGGAGAGCAGAGGAAGTGGTGCGTTCGGCCTGGCCTGCTGCACCGAATAGCCTGCCAATAACTCACTGATTGACTCCCTCCCTCGGAAAATAGATAGGGTGTCCGTGTCAAATTTCAATGGGAAGGGAAACTATATATAATTTTAGCGTACGACCAATTATTTTTTGTAGGTTAAAAAGAGAGTAACGAGAGAACTTAATCTAGATGATGTTTGTGTGTAAGAATTTGGAAGGAAAGAAAGTAATATTTATAGAATGTTAATGTATACGACCAATTAGAATATAAGAAGATAGCGATAGTTTTTTTCATGTTGGTGGGTTAAGAAAAGTAATGAAACGACTTAATCTATATGGTGTTAGTGTCAGAATTTTGAAAGAAAGGAAGGTAATATTTGTAGAATGTTAATGTATACGACCAATTAGAATATAGGAAGCTAACGATATTTTTTTTATGTTGGTGGGTTAAGTAAGTAAGGAAACGATTTAATCTATATGGTGTTAGTGTGTCAAGACTTTGGAAAGGAAGGAAAATAATATATAGAATGTTAATGTATACGACCAATTAGATTATAGGTATCTAGCGATAGTTTTTCCTTTTGGTGGGTTTAGAAATATAACGATACAACTAACTTAATATAGATGGTGTTATAAATACTATGTCAAATTTTGGTTAGTCATACGGTGGGTGCCAATATGTAAAATTTTGCTTGGAAACTTATAAATAGATAAAAACAATATATACATACCCAATCATCGTGTTTTTTTTCGCTTAATTTAGAAACGTAACAAAATATTTACCTTATAGCCAAATTTTCAGTCTGGGAAGCTGCAGACGGTTCAGTTCATGCAATAACTAGACTACAACAACCTTCTACAGTAACTAAGTCGACCTTCTGCCAACGCTACGTCAACTACAAACAACACACACACACACACAAACGCACACACAGGAACAAAGTGAATGCAGTGCAGGGCAAACTCGGGCAAACTCAGATGCTTACAAACTAACAACGCGCGCTACTCAGTGGAAAAAACAACATCAACAGCGGCAACACGAAGGGGAGAGTAAAAATAAATAAAAATAAATGTAAACAAAAATCGAAAACCTAAAATATATATAAAAAAAGTTAATATAAAGATGGATAAAACTCAGCTTACAACTCAGATGCTTACAAACTAACAACGCGCGCTACTCAGTGAACAAAAACAACATCAACAGCGGCAACACAAAGGGGAGATTAAAAATAAATATAAATAAATGTAAACAAAAATCGAAAACCTAAAATATATATAAAAAAAGTTAATGTAAAGATAAATAAAACGTGACAAGTATTTATAGGAAACGAAAATAATGAGGAAAAAATGTCCCGGAAAACTTGAGTGTATTTAAACATTTCCTTAAAAAATACAAAAAAACGAACCAAATAAAAAAAAAACTGCAATATTAAAACAAAAACAAGTATAAAAAAACCTCGGGAACGAAAAACTACTCAAAAATATACCGAGAAAAAACGAGAAAAAACAAAGAAAACACAAATGATAGACGGAAGCTTAAAAGTGAGAGCGATACAGCCAGCAAGTACGAATCAAAAAACAAAATAAATCAGACTACCAAACGACAGACCGCGAAACTAAGACAGCCCAATGACATACGGGCGAGCTGAGAGATACCAAGGAAAAGAAGCCAATAAGAAAGAAGGGACTCTAAGCCACTCTATGGAGGCGATATATAGGGAAAATTACAACCAGCAAAATACGAAAATAAGAAACAACAAAATAATCAGACTACCAAATGACTGAGCGAAACTAAGACAGCCCAATGACATACGGGCGAGCTGAGAACTACCATGGAAAAGAAGCCAAAAAGAAAGAAGGGACTCTAAGCCACTCTATGGAGGCGATATATAGAGAAAATTACAACCAGCAAAATACGAAATAAAACACAACAAAGTACTCAGACTACCAAATGACAGAGAGCGAAACTAAGACAGCTCAACAACATACCAGCGAGCTTAGGTTTTACGAGCTGAGAGAGACCAAGGAAGAAGCGAAG
>NC_066542.1:4272162-4279662 GCF_024679095.1 Eriocheir sinensis | reverse complement strand
GGATTAAGCGTGCATGCCTGCCTGTGTATATATATAACCCTCTACACGAGAAAAACTTAACAGGATCGAGTCCCCTATACTTATCCCCATTAGGACTGACTTCCAGGATGACACACGACTACACTAACGACCAAATGATGGGAGAATCGAGGTCGTAAAGAGAGATAGAGAGAAAGAGAGTCGTGAGGGGTGAAGAAGGTCCCTGATTCCATTTAAAACCAGAGGAGGAGGAGGAGGAGGAGGAGGAGGAGGATGCTGTGGGAGATAAGATGAAGGAGATGAAAGGCGGAAAGGATGCTGGTGGAGGACAAAGAAGGAGAAGGAGGAGGAGGAGGAGATGATGAAAGAGGACATGTGGAGGAGGAAAAAGTGGATTGTGGAGGAGAATAAGACTTGGAGAAGAGGAGGAGGAGGAGGAGGAAGAGGAGAATGATAAAAAATAACACTAAAACAAGAAGAGGAAGAGAGATGCTAAAAAAGAATAAAGAAAAAATAAAGAAAAAAGAAAAAAAACGATGAAAATAAATAAGAGAGATGGAGTCAAGAAGAGGAGGAGGAGGAGGAGGAGAAGGAGGAAAATGAAGATGGTAACACTGACAAGAAAAAGAAGAAAGAAAATAATGAAAGAAAGAAGAAAAAGAAAAAAAAAGATGAAAACTCTGCTTGCTCGTTCTCCTATAACTCCTCCTCCTCCTCCTCTCCTCTTTCTCTTTCTCTTTCTCTTTCTTTCTCTTTCTCTTTCTCTTTCTCTTCCTCTTTCTCTTTCTCTTCCTCTTCCTCTTCCTCCTCCTCCTGAAGACATAGCCACGCCCCGCACCGCCCATTCATTATTCAAAGGCCCGCAACACATTATTTTAGGCAAAGGGACCATTGTGTTGACTGCTATATGAACCACGGCTGCCTTTACCTCTGCCGGCCTCTCCTTCCTTTCCTTTTTCCCTCTTCCTACTTCTGGTTCTTCTCCTTCTTCTGTTTTTCTTTCTTTCTTTTTTCCTTTCTGCTTCTTCCTGTTTCTTTTCTTTCCCTGTCCTTTCCCCTTCTTTCTCCTTTCCCTGCCTCCTCTTTCTGTCTTTGCTTCTCCTTTTCTCCTTCTTCCTCCTTCTCCTTTAATTTTTTTCTTCCTATTCTTTTATCTCTATTTCTCTTTTATTCGTTTTCTCTTCCTTTTATCCTTATCCTTTTTATCTCCCTTTTCCTCCCTCAAGTTCCTCTCCTCCTTCTCTTCCTTATCCTCAAACCTCTAACTTTTCCTTTTTCATACCCTCCCTCTTCTGACTCCTCATATTCTTCCTCCTTTTCCTTCCTTTTCCTCTTCCTTCATATCATTCCTGTACATACTATCTCATCCTCCTTTTCATCCTCCTCCTTCTCCTTTCCCTTACAAGACACCTATTCCCAAACGCTTCTCACAAGGTCAATCTATCCATCCTGCCAGCTGTCAACCTTAACCAAATCCACCTCTGCGAAAACAAGCTGGAAAAGGCATAGAAGTGAGGAGGTAGACAGCCTTGTGTTTACCTTTGAGTTCGATGAAGATTATAGATAAATGATATTGTTGTTGCGTTAGGAATATAATGAAGGAGAAGTAGATGTTTGCTTAGGGTATTATGAAGGGGTATGAGAGTATGGTTTAGGGGATAATGAAGGTATAATGAGGTTGGTATATAAGGCTTAAATGTCGTATTAGCTTAGTTTTGAATGAGGAAATTGGTTCAAGGGTGTGGTTGCATATATTAAATGAGACGCACACACGCACGCACACACACACACGCAAGAAAGCAAGGATACAAGCACATACATACACACGCACATACCGACAAACTCTCTCTCTCTCTCTCTCTCTCTCTCTCTCTCTCTCTCTCTCTCTCTCTCTCTCTCTCTCTCTCTCTCTCTCTCTCTCTCTCTCTGTATCTATCTATCTATCTATCCATCTAAAGGAACGTTATCATGGCTTTTATAAACGTCTGATCTACAACAACAACAACAACAACACGCGTTAGTGAATTACAATCTATACAAAAGGAAAGATTTATACAATAGAATCAAAGAATCTCATCAACCACTATCACCACCACCACCGCCGCCACCACCAACACCAATGCAGTCTGGAGGCCCTCACCACCACCACCACCAGTACCACCACCATCAGCACCACCACCAGCATCAGCACCACCACCACCGCCACCACCAACACCAATGCAGTCTGGAGGCCCTCACCACCACCACCCACCACCACCACCACCACCAGTAGCGACCTTCTCCACACCCAGGAAACACCACCACCAACCACAGAACATCCCCCGAGGCATAGAGGTTAAAAAGCTGCCCAACCACCACCACCACCACCACCACGACCACCAAGACCACCAACACTTGTATGCTGTCCTGCCCTGATGCTCCCAGTTCGATACCCGTTAAGTTCCTGTATTCTACGTGTATATTTCTTCACCACCATCATCATCATCACCATCATCATCATCACCACCACGCCTATCACCATCAAAAATTACCTCCAATTCGCTCTCACAATCAACAAAGCATGAGCAAAAACTAGATATACCACACGAGAGAGAGAGAGAGAGAATAGTTACTGATTTCCTACGCAATATTAGTATCCGTGTGTGTGTGTGTGTAGCCTTTACCGGGAATAACACGCAGATGAAGATTTTTTTTGTCAACACACACACACACACACACACAAACACACACACACACACACACACACACACACACACACATACACACACAGACACACACAGACACACACAAACACACACACACACACACACATACGGTTTAGGATGCGATATAAGTGACACAATGGCTTTTTAGGCGTATGACTCAATATGTCTGATTGTGATTCCCTCAGCATCTCTCTCTCTCTCTCTCTCTCTCTCTCTCTCTCACGCACACGTCGCCTCCGAGGAAAACTGATCGAATGTTTTAAAATACTTAATGGTTTCACGAATGTAGACAGATCAACATTGTTTATGATCGATGACACTTTGCGCACGAGGAACAATGGCGTAAAACTCAGATGTAGACAAGTAAATTCAGACTGCACCAAATTTTTCTTCACCAACGTTGTAGTGCAAGAATGGAATAAGCTTCCACCGTCAGTGGTCCAGTGTAACACGATTGACTCCTTCAAAAATAAGCTCGACCGTCACTTCCTTCAACTTAATATCAACTAGAGTAGAAATGCAACGTTTTGGAGTCTTCTGATTAATGTAAAATCACTTAGGTTTAAGGACAGACCACCAAGTCTGGTCTGATTTTCTATGTAAATCTATGTAAATCTCTCTCTCTCTCTCTCTCTCTCTCTCTCTCTCTCTCTCTCTCTCTCTCTCTCTCTCTCTCTCTCTCTCTCTCTCTCTCTCTCTCTCTCTTTATATCGCTAGTTATTTTTTTCTTTCTTTCTTTCCTTTTTCCTTCCTTCCTTCCATTCATATTTTCCTTCTTTTATTTTTTCCTTCCTTCTGATTTTTCCTTCATTCATTTTTCCATCCTTCTTTTTATCTCTGTCTGTTTGTTTGTCTCTTTACAGTCAGTCAGTCAGTCAGTCAGTCACACCTTCCACAACTTACTAATGAGACTCTACACACTAATACATAATACATTGGACACTATTCACGCGTCACAATTTCCGTCTCACCTTGCCTTAATTTGACCAGGTGTGTGAGTGTGTACGTGTGTGTGTGTGTATGTGTGTATGTGTATGTGTGTGTGTGTGTGTGTGTGTGTGTGTGTGTGTGTGTGTGTGTGTGTGTGTGTGTGCCTCTCCCTCCTCCTCCACACACATACACAAACTCTCTCTCTCTCTCTCACACACACACACACACACACACACACACACACACACACACACACACACACACACACACATATACATACCGTCTCCACATCTGGCATACTTACGAATGAGTCACACCTCCGCGTTCAGCTTACCTGCAAAGAGGGAGAAGAGACATTGATTAGAATACATAATTGAAGTTCTGGTATGGTGGTTAGTGGTAGTGGTGGTGGTGGTGGTGGTAGTGGTGTTGGTGGTAGTGGTAGTAGTAGTAGTAATAGTAGTAGTAGTAAAAGAAGAAGAAGATAACTACAGCCTCTTCCTACCCTCCCCTTTTCTTTCTTTCTTTCTTTCTTTCTTCCTTACCTTATCCAAGCCTGACATCATCTCTCTCTCTCTCTCTCTCTCTCTCTCTCTCTCTCTCTCTCTCTCTCTCTCTCTCTCTCTCTCTCTCTCTCTCTCTCTCTCTCTCTCTCTCTCTCTCTCTCCACTCTTATCTCCCTTTCACCTTCATTCCAGCATTCCTCTCCCTTTCCCTCCCTCTCTCTCCCCCATACATTCCCTCCCATATAAGTCACCCCTTCCATTAACCCCCTTGTTCCTCCATAGCTAAGGGACACTACAATAAAGGGAAGGGGCTGGAAGGGGGATTGAAAGGGGCTGATCAATTCTCCCTTATACGTGGAAATGGAAAAGGAAGGGAGGAAGATAATGGAAGAAAAGGGAAGTTACTGAAGGATATAAATTGCTGGGATAGTAGTAGTAGTAGTAGTAGTAGTAGTAGTAGTGGTGGTAGTAGTGGTAATAGTAGGCTGGTGAAAACATTATCTACCCAACACACACACGCACACACACGTCACACATGGCTTGAATACGTTCCCTTTCTACCAGGTCACTATCTAAGCAGGCATTAAAATCTCCGGTCGTTACTTGCCCTTCTTCACAACACGAGCTAACCTGACCTCAGATAAGAGATGGGAGAGGGGGAGAGGAGGGACGAGGATGGGAGAGGAGGGAAAGAAAAGGGAGTGAAGAAGAAGGATAAGAGGAAGGGAGGGAAGGAGGGAAAGGAAAGGAAAGGAAAGAGAGAGAGAGGAAAAGGATAAGAGATTGAAGGAAGGGAAGGGAAGAAATAAGGAGAGAAAGGGAAAGAGAAAAGAGGAGAGGGGGAGAGAAGAAAGGAAGGGAGGGGGGGAAGGAAGGAGGGAGGGGAAGCTAAGAGAAGGGAAGAAAGGGAGGGGCAGGACACACACACACACACACACACACACACACACACACACACACACCATCTCTTAGTGAGTTTGAAGTCTTTATGAACTCCACGTTAAAGGCCGGGCCAGACAAGGCGACACCTCCCCCCTCACCCCTTCCCCTCTCCTCCCCACCCCCCAATAAGGCTATCTGATCCTCCTACATGAAGCATCCAACACCAGTAAAGAGTGTTGGATCGCCTTCCCTCCTCCTCCTCCTCCTCCTCCTCCTCCTCCTCCTCCTCCTCTTCTTCTTCTTCTTCTTCTTCTTCTTCTTCTTCTTCTTCTTCTTCTTCTTCTTCTTCTTCTTCTTCTTCTTCTTCCTTCTCCTCCTCCTTCCTTATCCGTCATTACTGCACTTCCTTTATCCTCATGTATCTCCTGGGTTATACATTCTCTCTCTCTCTCTCTCTCTCTCTCTCTCTCTCTCTCTCTCTCTCTCTCTCTCTCTCTCTCTCTCTCTCTCCAGACACATGATAGCCAGCACCTAATGGTATAAATCAACAAAGAATGACCTAATGTTCTATATATATAAGTCTATCTATAGGAGAATGATAAATAAAGAAAATAAAGAGTATGAAATAAAAAAAAGAAAATGAAAAACGGAAAAGAAATATAGAAAGAAAACAAGAAAACGACCGAAAAAAACAATGATTATGATGAGTCAGCGGATGAACTCAGTCACCTCACTCACTCACTCATACATCATTAACACACTAACACTGCCTCCTCCTCCTCCTCCTCCCCCGGTACGCCTCCCCCACCCTGAACGACCCCCTTAATAGACACCCCACACGCCCCACACTCTGACCTGAGGCTTAGGACGCTGGCTGGCTGTGGTTGTGGCTGGACTTTCACTAGAGGGCAGGACTTAATGGAATACTCGAGGCCACGCACTCACTCACGCACTCACTCACTGGTGGCGTTCAATTATATGCTTCCTAAGACTGTTCTAAGGCTGTTTCTAAGGCTCTGTATTATAAGGTTTCTAAGAGTGTATGTTAGTTGATTAATATATGTTTGGTAAGGTTCGTTTTTTGGTAATTCTTTGGTTCTATACGTGTTTTTTTTTCTTTCTTCCTTTCTTCTTCTTCTTCTTTTTCTCTTCCTCCTCCTTCTTTCTATCTTCCTCACCTACATTACGTCTCTCTTCTCCTCTCTTCTTTCTCATCCTCCTTCCTATCCCTCCTCCTCCTCCTCCTCCTCGTCCCCGTTCTCCTCCTCCTCCTCCTTATCCCTCCTCTCCATTTCGTCTCTCGCCTCCTCCTCTTCTCCTCCTTTCCGTCTATCCTTCATCTCCATCATGTCTCTCCTCCCCCCTCCTCCTCCTCCTCCTCCTCGCTCAAGACCCACCCAGGAGAACAATACCAAGGGCCGAAGGGGACACACGACTCCTCCCCCTTGAAGACTAGATGGATGGTCTGCCCTTTGGACGGTTATTACGACTCCCTTTCCGTCCTCCCTTCCTGCCTTCCTTCCTTCCTTAGCTCCCTTCCTTCCTTAACTCCTTCCTTCCTTCTTCAACTCGTACTACTAAGCTTAACTTCTTTACTCTCCTTCCTTTCCTTCCTTCCTTCCTTCCTTCCTTACTTACTTAACTCCTTTGCCTTCCTTCCTTCCCTTCTTTTCCTTCCTTCCTTCCTTCTCAATTCGTACTACTAAACTTAACTTCTTCACTGTCCTTCCTTACTTACTTAAACTCCTTTGCCTTCCTTCCTTCCTTCCCTTCTTTTCCTTCCTTCCTTCCTTCTCAATTCGTACTACTAAACTTAACTTCTTTACTGTCCTTCCTTTCTTTCTTCCCTTCCTTCCTTACTTACTTAACTCCTTTGCCTTCCTTCCTTCCTTCCCTTCTTTTCCTTTCTTCCTTCCTTCCTTCTTCAACTCGTATACTACTAAACTTAACTTATTTACTCTCCTTCCTTCCTTCATTTCTGCTTCCTTCCTTCATTTCTCCCTTCCTTCCTTCCTTAACTTAACTCCTTTGATCTTCTTCCTTCCTTCCTTCCTTCCTTCCCCAACTCCTTTGCTTTTCTTTCTTTATTCCTTTCTTCCTTCCTTCCTCTTCCTTCTTTTTTCTTTCTTTGCTTCTTCTTCTTATCTTAATTTATCACAACACTTTCTCTCTCTCCTCCTCCTCCTCCTCCTCCTCCACCCTAAACGCTCCACATTAAGCGCCATTGCATTCCACACCACCACCACCACCACTAATAAAATGATACAGCCCAGGGCGATGACACGGACACATGGACACGGAGAAATGACACTTGTGGTGCCTTGCTAAGAGTGCTGATATCCTTTAACATGGCTACCTCTTATCCTCTTCCTCCTCCTCCTCCTCCTCCTCCTCCTCCTCCTCCGCCTCACCCATCATTCAGTGCTTAAGGACACCTCTTCAACAAGACCGTGGGTGGGCACTGTCTCCCTCCTCCTCCTCATCGTCGTCCTCCTCCT
>NC_066542.1:4254662-4267162 GCF_024679095.1 Eriocheir sinensis | reverse complement strand
TCACAGCTTGTATAAAGAGTTAGGTCCTTCAAGACTAGTGGCAGCGGAGGCGAGAGATAGCAGGGAAACTAACTAGAAACAACCATATTAGGACAGAGACAGGGATAGAGGCCTTAAAACGTACGGAACAATGATAGTTAATGTAAAATAAATACGTTTCTGAAGACTTTAATGCCGTGGGAGCGAGAAATAGCAAAGAAACACACTGAAACAACCATATTAGGAGAAGATATAGATATGGAGGCCTCAGAACATAAGAGAACATTCATAGTTAGTGTAAAAAAGACGTTTCTGAAGACTGTAATGTAAGGCCGTGGAGGCGAGAAACTGCAAGGAAAATATATAGAATCAACCATATTAGGACAAGACTCAAGGGATGGAGGCCTCGGAACGTCAGAAACACTCATAGTTAGTGTAAAAAAGACGTTTCTGAAGACTGTAAGGCCGTGAAGGTGAGATACGGCAATGAATCTAATTAGAAACAACCTTAATAGAACAGAGGCCTCGGAACGTCGTCAGAAACACTCATAGTTAGTGAAAAAAAGACGTTTCTGAAGACTAAGAGGTTCTGGAGACGAGGAATAGCAAAGGAACGCTGCAGTGAACCAAGTAAGGTCACAAGGCAGGGACGGACGCCTCAGAATTAACGCCGAAACCCTCCTAACGTGGAAACTTGCGCAAAAAAAGACGATTCCGAGGACTAAGAGGCAGCGGGGGCGAGAAAATAGCAGAGAAACACACTGGACGCCTCGACTCTGACCCAACCTAACGAAGGAAGGCAAAGGAATGGACGAAGGCCGCAGATGAACACCGGAACACTCGAGGTGGAAAAAAGACAGTTTCTGAATACCTTAAGACCGTGGGGGCGAGGAATAAGATAGTAACACACTGCAATTGACCAAGATAAGGCAGTTGCAGGGACGGACGCCTCAGATGAACACCGGAACACTCGAGGTGGAAAAAAGACAGTTTCTGAATACTTTAAGACCGTGGGGGCGCGATAGAGCAAGGAAACACACTGCAATGGACGAAGTTAAGGCAGATGCAGGGACGAAAGCCTCAGAATTAACGCCGAAACGCACCAAACGTAGAAACTTGTGCAAAAAAAAAAACGATTACGAAGACTAAGAGGCAGCGGGGGCGAGAAAATAGCAAAGAAACACACTGCAAAGGACCAGTTAAGTCAGATGCAGGGACGGACGCCTCGACTCTGCCCCAACCTAACGAAGGCCTGTCCGTGGCGGCGTGGGCGGCGACGAGGCACTCCGCCCGTCCGTCCCACGCCCACGGACGCCTACTCGCACCTCTGAATGCTCGGTTAGATGATTTTTTTTTTCTATCTCGAAGGCTTGAATGTTTTGAGGAGATGCAGTGCGCCTAGAATCGAACCATGTGTGTGTGTGTGTGTGTGTGTGTGTGTGTGTGTGTGTGTGTGTGTGTGTGTGTGTGTGTGTGTGTGTGTGTGTCTCAAGGTTGTTTTAAAGGGCGAAGCATCATAGAAAAAAGTATGTATAAAAATGACGATAGTAGAGTTTTGTGAAGGTTATATATATATGAAGGGAAGACTTAGATAAAACAAGATGTATATTTTAAGTTAATTTTTTGGTGGGTATTATGAAGAAAGGTAAAGAGAAAGAAATAAAGAAAATAAAGAAATAAAAGAATGTAGATAGATAGAAGGAAAGACCGTTAGAAAAAAGCGAGAAAGAAAGAGAAAGAAAAAAGAAAGGACAATTAGAGAAAGAATAGAAAGAAAGAAAGAAGAAAATGGGAGTGAAAGAGATAGAATGAAGGAGAGAAAGAAAGATAGATAAAAAAGAAAATGAGAAAGAATGAGAAAGAAAGAAAAAAAAGAGGAATACGAAGAAAACAGAAAAAAAAACTATATTTATAAAGAATGAAAATGAGGAAAGAAAGGAAGAAAGAGAAAAAGGGAAGAGAAAAAGTACCTGGGACCAATTAAGCACACACACACACACACACACACACACACACACACACACACACACACACACACACACACACACACACACCATTTCTTTCTTTAACTATTTCCTACAAGCCTCCAAGTATTAAGATCAAGAGAAACCCGCTTGAAGGTATAAACGATTCAATCCTCCTTTCTGTGTGTTATGGAGGATCAAGTATAAGTGAGAGGAGATTCGATCCTCTTAGATGTAATTCGTGCAGATGACAAGCCGGCGCACCCAACTATAAGGCCGGGAGATGACTAGATTAAGAGGAGATTCGATCCTCCTCTTATGGGTTCAAGCGATGCTCTGAAGGCTGGTGTGGATGAGTAAGACGATTCGATCCTCCTTCTTTGGGTTCTGATCGCTGGTTCGTGAGATTAAAGCCTGTATTCTCAACCATTTCGGGGGGTACACACAAACACTTGATAAGGCTTTCGTAGAGGTAGTTTTATTATTGCCAAGGGTAGTTTTATGAGCTTATGTGATCGTTTGACAAGGCTTTTGATCCGTGAACGTGAAGAAAACCACCCGTGAGAACCTAGAAACCGACTAATCTTTGTGGCCTTTGGAAGTAGTGTTTGAGAAAGCCGAAAACGTTTGATAAGGCATTCATAGAGGTTATGTTAGTATTTCCATGGGTAGTTTTATAAGCCTAGTGATAGCTTGACAAGGCTTTTGCACCAACTCATGAGAACCCGACTAACCTCCCTTAAGCCTTGGGAAATAGGTGTTACAGCCGAAAGCATCTAAGAACACGAGCTTAAGACGATTTAATTCTCCTGTGGGTTGTTATAGCGGTGATAGGCGGGGAGAAAAGCGATCGCCATCCTTTCAAGAGAAGCTAAAAACATTGGCCAACACGATTCAATTCTCCTGTGGGTTGTTATAGCGGTGATAGGCACGATTCAATTCTCCTGTGGGTTGTTATAGCGGTGATAGGGCGGGAGAAAAGCGATCGCCAACCTTTCACGAGAAGCTAAAAACATTGGCCAACACGATTCAATTCTCCTGTGGGTTGTTATAGCGGTGATAGGCGGGGAGAACAGCGATCGCCAACCTTTCACGAGAAGCTTAAAACACTGGCCAACACGATTCAGTTCTCCTGTGGGTTGTTATAGCGGTGATAGGCGGGGAGAACAGCGATCGCCAACCTTTCAAGTGAAGCTTAGCGCGCCACTCAGCGGACGCCTTATAGGGAAGCTGCTTAATCTAACACCTCGGCGGCCCGGTACAGCGTTGAGACACGGTGACTGGAAGTACAGTGTGATGACGAGGGAATGAGGTTGTTGTGTTGTGTTGTGTATAATGTTGTTGTGGATGTGTCTTTTCTTTTCTATTTCTGGCGGTACGGCAGCAACTCAAGGGCAAAAAAAGAAAAGAAAAGCGGGAAACAGTAAAGAAAACGGAACAGAATTGGATGGTCCGGGAGGGATTTTTTTTTTTTTGCTGTGTTGTTGTTGTTGTTGTTGTTGTTGTTGTTGTTGTTGTTGTTATTGCATTTTTGTTGTTGTTAAGTTTTGTGGCATCGTTATTTTGTCTCAGCAGATTGTATTTTTATTATTTCGTTGTATTATCAAAATGTATTCTGATTCTCTTGTGACTATTGTATTATCATCATTCTAAGGTTCCATTATTGTAGATCTTCGTACGAGAATAAAAAAAAAGCATAAGAAGACGCTAAATTTTGAAAAGGAAGGAAGGAAGTCAACGATTCAACTCTTTCAAATTCAAAACATAACTTAAGAAAACAAAGAGAACAGCAAATATAACCAGCAACAAAATATCTATAAATTCCAAAACAAGTGAAGAACTACAGCTATCTCTTTCTATCTTTATCCCTCGGTATGGCAGCAACGCTCACTCTCTCTCTTCCTCACACTCTCTCTTTACGTCTTTGATAATGGCCGAAGGGAAGACAGCTTCAAAACATCACCAAAACATCTACAAATACCAAATCATATGAAGTACAACAACTATTTATTTCTACTTTCCTCTCTCGGTATCGTATCAGCACACACTCACACTCTCTCACACCCTTTCTTTACGTCTCTGAAGGGAAGACAGACTTAAAACATCACCAAAACATCTATAAATACCAAATCATATGAGGTACAACAACTATTTATTTCTACTTTCCTCTCTCGGTATCGTATCAGCACACACTCACACTCTCTCACACCCTTTCTTTACGTCTTTGAAGGGAAGACAGACTTAAAATATCACCAAAACATCTATAAATACCAAATCATATGAGGTACAACAACTATTCATTTCTACTTTCCTCTCTCGGTATCGTATCAGCACACACTCACTCTCTCTAACACCCTTTCTTTACGTCTCTGAAGGGAAGACAGACTTAAAACATCACCAAAACATCTATAAATACCAAATCATATGAACCACAACAACCAACTATTACATTTCTAATCCCTCGACTTTGCACCAACCCTCTCTCTCTCTCTCTCACACACCCTATCCTCACGTGTTTGCTAATGGCCGAAGAGAATAATGCATCTAAGTGTGGCGACATAAAACCATCTCCCTGAACCAACACAGACGCGGAGAGAAAACATGATTGAGAGGTGACCGACAAAGACACCGACAACACGCCGCCGCCGACACGATCACCGCGAAGAGAAACGACAAACAGGAGGAGGAGGAGGAGAAGATGGGTGGGTATAGTGGGTACTGTGTCTGTCTGTCTGTCTGTGTGTGTGTGTGTATGTACGGATGTGTGTGTGTGTGTGTGTGTGTGTGTGTGTGTGTGTGTGTGTGTGTGTGTGTGTGTGTGTGTATTGTTGGGTGTCTTTCTTGTGGACTCTCCCTCCCTCTCTCTCTCTCTCTCTCTCTCTCTCTCTAAAGACACATACCCAAACCCAAACCCATAATTCATTGTTGCCTCGTGACCTCAGCTGACCTCTCTCTCTCTCTCTCTCTAATATAACAATGAAAACAAGCAAAGAGGTAAGAATATAAGGTTTTCAAAGGTGGTGGTGATGATGGTGGTGGTGGTGGTGATGGTGGTGGTGGTGGTGATGGTGGTGGTGGTGATGATGGTGGTGGTGGTGGTGATGGTGGTGGTGGTGGTGATGGTATTGTTGGGCTAAAAAGTGAAAGTCGAACAAATATTTACTCTTGAATGTTTGTCGAGTTTTGGGATGAGAGAGAGAGAGAGAGAGAGAGAGAGAGAGAGAGAGAGAGAGAGAGAGGTCAAAGGTTATATACAAGGGCGTAGTCTCTCTCTCTCTGATCTCTACCTCACCCCTCTCCCCCCTCCTCTACCCCCCATTCCCTTCCTCCACCCCCCCTAACCAAAATATAACACTCCACTAAACTCCACCATCACCACCACCACCACCAGGAGGAGGAGGAGGAGGAGGGGGAAGTACTTTCGAATTGACTATAATATGTGTGGAGGAAGGAAGGAAGGAAGGAAGGAAGGAAGGGAGGAAGGAAGGGAGGAAGGAAGGAAGGAAGGCCAAGTGTGTGTGTGTGTGTGTGTGTGTGTGTGTGTGTGTGTGTGTGTGTGTGTGTGTGTGTGTGTGTTCATGCAGTCCTCATCTCTAGACTCACTTAAGATTCTGTCCTTAGCTCACATCACCCAAAAAAACACACACACGCACACACACACAACCATCCCTTCCCCTCCCCCCCCTCACTCCTCTCCCCTAACATACCTACCCTGGAAACTCTCTCTGGAAGCCCCGACACAGACCACAGACCACAGTAGCCAACCAACCGTCCCAAGCCATCATTCTTATGCCTTTCAGTTCCGAGCTTCGCCTAATACAGAAGGGACAGCTGGCGACACGTATCTGACCCGTCGAGGCCATGGTGCGTGCCGGGGACCAGATGACAACGGGGGGAATGAGTGAAGGGGAGGTTAGGTTAGGTTAGGTTAGGTTAGGTGAGGTGGGTTGAGGTGAGGTGGGTTGAGGTAGGGTAAGGTAAGGTAAGGTAAGGTAAGGTAAGGTAAGGTAAGGTAAGGAGAGGTGTGGTTAGATTAGGTTAGGTGAGGCGAGGTGAGGTTAGGAAAGGTTAGGTTAGGTGAGGTGAGGTAAGGTAAGGTTAGGTTAGGTTAGGTAAGGTAAGGAAAAGTGAGGTTAGATTAGGTTAGGTGAGGCGAGGTGAGGTTAGGAAAGGTTATGTTAGGTAAGGTTAGGTTAAGTTAGGGTAGGGAGGGGAAGGGGAAGGGAGATGAGAGGTGGCGCAAATCTCCTACGAAAGCCGTGTCAAATATACGTGAAGTTGGGCGCCGAAATGTCTAAGAAAATAGTCCTTATTTAGTGGAGACTCGAGATATGGACACCAGCTAACCACGCGACTGCAATGGGACAGAGAACACGACAGAGAGACAGAACAGAAGGCTAAAGAGGCGTACACAAGACACACAACACAGAGGAAGACATGGAATCCCGCCCCCCCCCCACACACACATAATGGACTCGGAAACACAGAAAGAGACAGACAGAGACCAGGTGGCTAGGCAATTGCAATGAGACAGAGAGACATCCTAGAGAGACAGAACAGAAGGCTAAGAAGACATACATAAGACACAAAACACATAGGAACACGGAACCACACACACACACACACACACACACACACACACACACATGGACTCGGAAACACAGAAAGAGACAAAGACAGAGACCAGGTGGCTACACGACTGCAATGAGACAGAGAACACGACAGAGAGACAGAACAGAGGGCTAAAGAGGCGTACACAAGACACAAAACACATAGGAACACACACACACACACACACACACACACACACACACACACACACACACACACACACACACACACACACACACACACACACAATGGACTCGGAAACACAGAAAGAGACAAAGAAAGAGACCAGGTGGCTAGAGACAGAGACATCCTAGAGAGACAGAACAGAGGGTTAAGAAGGAGTACACGAGACATAAAACGCACTAGAACACGTAACTACACTCACACACAATGGACAGACACAGGGTAAGACAGCGACCTCCACATACTAAGACACTGCACGGTAAGGATGTTGGATGTCCAGGATGGCTCTTTACCCCCCCCTCCCCCAGCCTCCCCCCCAGGAACATGGCAGCCGAAGAACCAGTAGCAACAATTCCATGGTAAGCGTTTGATAAAGTTCCTCACCACCGACTGTTGCTTCATCTCTTATTCTTTCTCTTCCCTTCCTCTTTCTCCCTCCTCATTTTCATCATATTTTTCTTCCTCCTATTCTTGCTTAAGTTGCAGGCTCACGGAGTAGAGGGTAGAGTTTTGAATTGGGTCAGGGCGTGGCTTAGCAATAGGAAGGAACCAGAGAGTGCAAATCAATGGTAAAAGATCTGACTGGGGCTGTAGTAGTAGTAGTAGTAGTAGTAGTAGTAGTAGTAGTAGTAGTAGTAGTAGTAGTTGTAGTAGTAGTAGTAGTAGTAGTAGTAGTAGTAGTAGTAGTAGTAGTAGTAGAGGCAAACAGCTGTTCTTCTATACGTCTTAATCTGGCCTCTATAATCACATACGAAGATTTATAACAATGGCAATAGATAGAGGAATGAGCACTTTCTTTACACGTCTCAACCTTGCAAAACAAAACACAATCGTAAGCAAACAAATACACACAAACAGGGGCAACAGACAGACAGATAGACAGACAGACAGACAAGGACGTGAGGACAATGCAAGAAGATGAAGATGCAGAAGAAGAAGAAGAAGAAGAAGGAGACAAGAGTAAGCTATGCGCGTATCAACACATGCCATCTACTACTGCTACATATTCACTCCTTCTCCTTCTCCTCCTCCTCCTCCTCCTTATCATCATCGTCATCATGTGTTGCCAGCATAATGGAAGGAGAGTTAACATAAGGAGGAGGAGGAGGAGGAGGAGGAGAGGTCAGGGGAGGGGGTATATACAAAAGATGGAGGGAAGGAAGGAAGGGAGGTAAAGAAGGGGAGGGAGGGAAGTCAGGCATTCTTAGACCATTCAAAAAACATTCTATTCACTCAGATGGTCTACGAGTCTTATGGCGCCTCATCGTCGGGGTAGAGAGAGAGAGAGGGAGGGAGAGAGACATTTAAAGGGGCTGTGCAGACTAGGCGGGGTTGGTCGGGGTTGGTCGGAGCGGGGTCGGGGCGTGAATAGAGGAAGGAAAAGGGTAATGTGAGATAAGATAAGAGGGAAGGGTTAGAAAGGGAGGGAGATGAGGGAGAGAAGAAGGAAGAGAGGGAGAGGTTGAGAAGAGTCGGGACGGGTCCGGGACTAGGGGCGGGGCATGAAGGGTGAACCGCCTCAAATTAGGGCACCCGAGGCTACTAGTACTGATGATGATGATGATGATTAGGCCTACTGGAATCTATATAGAGGTCAACCGCTTCCAGCTTATCGCCACGACCTGCTCCATGCCGCTCCCCGAAGCCTTATTAGGGAAGATCCGACGAGTTACCGCAAAAGCCGCATCATTCTAAGACTTTCTAAATGCAGGCACTCATGAATAATCCCTAACCTTGGCTTTTGTTTATCTTGGGCAGTGGAGATCAGCGATAGCCCGAGAAACGAGAATATGTAAACAAACTCGTCTTAATTTGAGCGGTTTTGGGCGGTAATACAATAGTGATTTCTGGGTCGAGGGTCACAGCTCATACACAGACATACACAAATCACTTTCGCAGCTGGATGGAGTGGTCAAGAACTATAATTTTTTGCAGGATGTTTGTTGCAGTGATGGATGACTCGCTTCGATAAGTTTAGCCTCACCCAACTATCCCACTACCAAAGTTGCCAGATTGTCGTACTCAGCTGCTGATATTTCCCGACTTCCTACCCCAAAACTGTCTTCTGGGCTCTAATAACGAAACTCATTTATAGTTATCGTTAAAAGAGTTAGACCCTGATGTTTCTTGGCAATAGTTAGGCGTCAGAAACCGGTAAATACTTTGCTCTGAGTACGATAACCTGGCAACGGTGCTCACTACCAAAATTATGTCTTTCAGCTAGGCAAAGAAATATATAATGATACCTTAAACTGCTAACCTCTCTGTCTTTAGGAAGGTGAGTTCAAGGATAGTCTTGGAAACGCACACCACCACTACCACCACCACCACCACCACTACCAACAACACAGCAACATCTATATTCATACTATGTTAACTTGAACACATAAACTCCACATACTAAGTTATCATTGCAATCTGAAGATCAACGATAGACTAAGAGACACTAACCTATGATCACATCCTCTCTCTTTCTTTCTTTCTTTTCCTCTTTTTTTCCTTCTTTCTCATTCCTCTTCTTCCTTCTTCTTTCCATCCTTGTTTCTTCCTCCTCTCGTAACTTATCACGACACTTTCTTTCTCCTCCTCCTCCTCCTCCTCCTCTTCCTTGTCCTTCAACTCCTTCCTTTCTCCTTTTCTTTCTTTATTCCTCTTCTTCCTTCTTCTTTTCCTCCTTTTTTCTTCGTCCACTCTTTAACTTATCACGACACTTTCATTCTTCTTCTTCTTCTTCTTCTTCTTCTTCTTCTTCTTCTTCTTCCTCCTCACCCTTATCTACACGTCTTTAAACTTCCCCTAATGAAGCCTTGGCAGTCTGCGCGCCATCTCGATTGGTCCCAACTTGGCGCGGCGACCATTTGTTCCGCGACACCACCACGAGACGCAGATGGTGACGGCGACAGCACGAGCGACCCCACGACGCTATTAGTCAGTGGTGAAGGGGGGGGAGGAGGGGGGAAGAGATGTGAAGGAGACGGAATGGATAAGTGAAAGGGAGGGTGAGGTTAGGTTAGGTTAAGGTAAGGTTAGGTAAGGTAAGGTTAGGTTAAGGTAAGGTTAGGTTAGGTTAAGTTAGGTAAGGTAAGGTTAGGTTAAGGTAAGGTTAGGTTAAGGTAAAGTTAGGTACGGTTAAACTAGGTAAGGTTAAGTTAGGTAAGGTTAAGTTAGGTAAGGTTAGGTAAGGTAAGGTAAGGTAAGGTTAGGTTAGGAGAAGAAGGGAAGAGAAGAGAGATAGGAGGAAGGAGGAGAAAGAGAAGGGATATGGAGGGAGAGGAGGGAGAGAAGCAGGAAGGGAAGGAAGGGAGGAAGGAGGACGGTTAGGAGAAAGGAGAAGGAGATAACGGAGACAACAGGAGAAGGAAGAAGGACAGAAGGAAGGAAGAGTTAGAACGGGAGAGAAAGAACAGTAAAGGAAGGAAGTACAAAAGTGAGAGGGCTTATATTAGGGAAGACAATTGAAGGAAGGGAGAAGGAGGAAGGCAAAAGGAAGGGAAAGGAAAGGAGAAGGAAGAATAGCAAAAGGGGAAAGGAGGAAGGAGGGATGGAAGGGAGAAGAAGGAAGGGAAAGGAGAGAGAAAGAAGAGCAAGAAAGGAAGGGAGGCAGGAAGGAAAGGAAAGGAGAAGGAAGAATAGCAAAAGGGGAAAGGAGGAAGGAGGGATGGAAGGGAGAAGAAGGAAGGGAAAGGAGAGAGAAAGAAGAGCAAGAAAGGAAGGGAGGCAGGAAGGAGAGGGAGGAGGAAGGCAAAAGGAAGGGAAAGGAGAGAGACAGAAGAAGAGCAAGAAGGGAAGGGAGGCAGGAAGGGAAGGGAGAAGAAGGAAGGCAAAAGGAAGGAAAAGGAGAGAGAAAGAAGAGCAAGAAGGGAAGGGAGGCAGGAAGGGAAGGAAGGAGAAGGAAGGGAAAAGGAAGGGAAAGGAAAGGAGAGAAGGAAAAATAGCACGAAGGGAAGGGAGGAAGGAAGGGAAGGGTGGGTGGGAGGGAGTCACCAATCAAGCATAACAGGCCACTCAGCCACCCATTAACCCAGTCAGTCAGCCACGCATTGAGACAATCACAAAACCAGGACAAGAGGAGAAAGGCAAAGCTCGCGGCCTTCCAACTGTGCCTCGTAAATTCTAAAAAGGAGATTGTAACAGCGAAGAACAAGTCAGCCTGTCAATCAGTCCGCCATGTCTAGAATTCTGACACCAAAATGAATCTGTGATGACCTAATGCTGACAAGACAATTAACTAGCTCTCTCTCTCTCTCTCTCTCTCTCTCTCAAAATCACCACCCTCTCCTTCATTCTCTTTCCCTCTCTCTGTCTCTCTCTCTCACCTGGGTTCAAATAGGTAAGGTAAGGTAAGGTAAGGTAAGGTAAGGTAGGGTAAGGTAAAGTAAGGTGGGGTAGGGTAGGGTAAGGTAAGGTAAGGTAAGGTAAGGTAAGGTAAAGTAAGGTAGGGTAGGGTAGGGTAAGGTAAGGTAAGGTAAGGTAAGGTAAGGTAAGGTAAGGTAAGGTAAGGTAAGGTAAGGTAAGGTAAGGTAAGGTATATTTAAACGTGTGTTCTTTCTTTCTGCGACCACACCCTTCCACATGTCTCTTAAGTCACGCCCTCTCTACACCTGCCCCTTTGCAACCTGGTATATCCTTCTTCATCTTCAGTCTTCTTCTTCTTCTTCTTCTTTTTACAACAAAGGAGACAACTCAAGGGTACAAAAAAAGGAAACAACAATAAAAAAAAGCCCGCTACTCGCTGCTCCTAAAAATGATCCAAAGAGGTGGCCGAAAGAGGGGTCAATTTCGTGAGGAGAGGTGTTCAGATACCTTCCTGTATTTTCTTGGTCATTTATCTTTTCTCCCTCCTCTTTCTTATCGGTTTCTTAGTCACACCCTTTCAACATCTGTCTCTTTAAAGTTAGCATCTCCTTCACTTTCTTCTATCTTCTTTACTCTTCTCCGTCTTTTTCTTTATCTTCTCCTCCTCCTCCTCCTTCAACTGTTTCTTAGTCACACCCTTTCTACATCTGTCTCTTTAAAATTAGTATCCAATCTCCTTCTCTTTTTTCTATCTTCTTTACTTTTTTCTGTCTTCTTCTTTATCTTCTCCTCCTCCTCCTCCTCCTTCAACTGTTTCTACGTCTCACCAATCCTACATGTCTCTTTAAACCTACTCCATCCTCCTCCTCTCCTCTTCTCCTCCTCCTCCTTCAACTGTTTCTACGTCTCACCAATCCTACATGTCTCTTTAAACCTCCTCCTTCCTCTCCTATTCTCCTCCTCCTCCTCCTCCATCAACTGTTTCTTCGTCACACCAATCCTACATGTCTCTTTAAACCTCCTCCTTCCTCCTCTCCTCCTCCTCCTCCTCCATCAACTGTTTCTTCGTCTCATCAATCCTACATGTCTTTTTAAACCTCCTCCTTCCTCCTCTTCTCTTCTCCTCCTCCTCCTCCTTCAATTGTTTCTTTGTAAATCCATTCCTACATCTGTCTCCTTCATCTACTCTTTCCTCCTCTCCCTCTTCACCTTCTACATTTTTTTTTTACCTCTATCTTCTTCACCTTCTTCCTCCTCCTCCTCCCTCTCCACTTTCTTTTCTTTCATGTGTGTTTCTCAGCCACGCCCTTCTACAGCTGTTCCTTTAAATTTATCTTTTTTTTTTCCCTCCTTGATGTACTACTTCTTATCCTCCTCCTCCTCCTCCTCCTTCTCTTTTGGATGTCTTAAGGGTAGCGTGACCTGACCTAACCTAACCTGACCCCAAACAAATTTACAGCGTCCCAG
>NC_066542.1:4249662-4252162 GCF_024679095.1 Eriocheir sinensis | reverse complement strand
GGCGTAGAAAAAACTGGCAGGCCTATAACTCATAAAATGGAGGGTCGGATAACAATTCAGCACCAGTAGCTTGTTAAAAGGAACCAGTTTTCTTAATTACTCGAAGGTCCTCAGATTTAAACCCAGAAAACGAGCTCCCGTCAACAGTCATTATTAATAGTACTGGAAGAGAAAGTGAAGGGAGGAGGGCGTAGAGGTGGATACTGTTTTTGTGGGCGTGAGGGTGTGAAAGGGAGGGTGGTGGTAGAGGGCTGGGAAGGGTCTGAGTAAGGGCTGAGCAAGGGTAGGGCGTAAGGTTGGGGTAAGGGCGGGAAAGGGGAGGGTGGAAGGGGGCTAGGAATGGGGTTGGGAAAGGGCTGAGTAAGGGTCGGGCGAAAGGTCAACACAACAACCTCAAGTCATTGATAATACTCTCTAGTCAACGGCTCAAGGGCTAATGCGACAATATGGCGTCGAGATGAAGGTGGCCAAGCTCCTCTATTCTATAACTCTATGGCTACATAACACTGCCTGACATACCCTCTTCCTGCCTTCTCTGTACGTGGCCCTAGGCAGAAACATGGCGCCTGTGATGAAGTTGGCCAAGCTCCTCTATTCTATGACTCTATGGCTACATAACACTGCCTGACATACCCTCTTCCTTCCTTCTCTGTACGTGGCCCTAGGCAGAAACATGGCGCCTGTGATGAAGGCGGCCAAGCTCCTCTATTCTATGACTATGGCTGCCTAACATGCCTTCCTGCCTCTGCCGTGCGTGGCAATACCTGGGGAAGCAAGAAGCCGCCTCGTGCCACAAAGGGTCGTCACTCACTGGCCTTGAATATTCAGGAGGAGGATTTGCATGCACTACACGACTCCCCGCCTGCGAGATATATAATTAACAGAGGTTTTGATGCTGGCCCCCTCGTGCCATGCCAGTCCTGTACCAGCGGGCGAACTTGTCTGTGGTTTTCTTTGCTTTCTTTCTCCTCCTCCTCCTCGTCCTTCTCCTGGGCCTCTGAGATGTATAGTTAACAGAGGTATTGAAGCAGCCTACCATTGTGCCGTGCCAGATTCTTAACAGCGGGCGAATTTGTGTTTACAGTAACGCCTCTAGTTTAGCTTTTCCTTCTCCTCCTCCTCCTCCTTCTCCTTAGCCTTTCAGATATATGATTAACAGAAGTTTTGATGATGTCTCTCCTTGTGCTGTGCCAGATTTAAACCAGCGGGCGAATTTGTGTTTACAGTAACGCCTCTAGTATAGCTTTTCCTTCTCCTCCTCCTCCTCCTTCTCCTTAGCCTTTCAGATATATGATTAACAGAGGTTTTGATGATGTCTCCCCCTGTCCCGTGCCAGATATATACCAGCGGGCGAATGTGTGTTTACAGTAACGCCTCTAGTTTTGCTGTTCCTTCTCCTCCTCCTTCTACTTCTCCTTAGCCTTTCAGATACATGATTAACAGAAGTTTTGATGATGTCTCTCCTTGTGCTGTGCCAGATTTAAACCAGCGGGCGAATTTGTGTTTACAGTAACGCCTCCAGTTCAGCTTTTCCATTTCCTCCTGTACATTGCCCTTCCTTTTCTAGTCCCTCACGCCCCTCTCTCTTCTACCTTTCTCCCTCTCTCCCTCGACCTTTCTCCCTGCCATGTCACCATCTGCTCGTGAAGTGAAGTCCCTCTCACTCTCTCACTCCCTTTCTGGTTTTCCTTCCCCTCCTCTTCATTCCACTCCTTTTTCCAGTCCCTCACGCCCCTCTCTCTTCTCCCTTTCTCCCTCTCTCCCTCGACCTTTCTCCCTGCCATGTCACCATCTGGCCGTGAAGTGAAGTCTAACTCTCTCCCTCCCTTTCTCTCTCTCCCTCATCCCCGGTCGTTCCCACAATCACTCACAATCAAGGTTGGGAAACTCGCATTGTCTAGCCACGAGACAGCTCACGGTGGATTAGGGGCGAACTGCATCACCACCCACGCTACGCCATTATGGGTATTGCTCCTGGCTGTAAGTATGCATTTTATGTGTTTTTGTTTCACGTTTGGCCTATAACATCGGTTCGCTGTCTTGATGGAGTCTGTTCGTCGGCCCCATCCCGTTAGTGGCGCAGACAAGTGTTTTTATAGTGGCGCCATTCTTGCTTGGCTCATGCTGGCCCCCGGAGCTCCATTTGATCGCTTGAGTCCGGGTTGATAGGCGGTCATCAGGGCAGCATGTGGGTAGTCTTCGGCCACTCGGCGGTGAATGAATATTGTCTGCTTGTTATGGCGGGCGGGATGCGAACCTGGGACCACCTGGATACCGCACCGGCACTATGACCACTCAGCCATCACCTTCTATTCTATTTTTTACTTATATATGATTTTTATTTCTTCTTTTTCCCTTTTCTTTTTCATTTCTATTATTTTTTCCTCTCTGTGTCGATCCAGTGTTCATATTTCAAGCTCGTTCTGTCCAAGCTATTAATATTAAGTCACATTTGTATCTATATATGAGTTTTCTTCTCTAAAATCGAGGTATTGTACAT
>NC_066542.1:4229662-4242162 GCF_024679095.1 Eriocheir sinensis | reverse complement strand
GAGATAAGAGAGAGAGAGGGAGACTAATTTATGTTTTAATTGCTCTCATTTCTTAACAAAGGAAGGGAGGGAGGGAAGGAGGGAGAGAAGGAGAGAGATATGATACGTTTCTCTCCATTGCGTCATGTTATAATTATTAACGATGAGAGAGAGAGAGAGAGAGAGAGAGAGAGAGAGAGAGAGAGAGAGAGAGAGAGAGAGAGAGAGAGAGAGAGAGCAATGCAGGATACAGGAAATATGGACACGGGTAGGCAATCCTTCTGATAATCCTCCTTTCCTCCTCCTCGTCCTCCTCTGCCCCTTCTCCCATTCTTCAACTTCCTTCTCCTACTTCTCTATTCCTTCTCTTCTTCTTCTTCCTCCTATTCGACAGCCAGTCAGTCAGTCAGTCAGTCAGCCAGTCACCAAGCCATCTATCTATCTACCTAGTCAGTCAGCCAGTACGTCAGTCAGTCAGTCACCCAGTCAGGCATATATCTATCTATCCAGCCAGCCAATCAGTCAGTCAGTCAGCCAGCCTAACCTAATCTAACCTTTCCAGCCAGCATGTCAGTCAGAGATTCAATCCGTCCAAACACACACACGCTTCCTTACCTTTTTCAAGTGTTTGTTCACCCATTTCGTGAACGTCTTCTTCTGGATGGCATCGCGCTCGTCTGGTGGGGAAAGAAGAAACGTGTTAGCATTGTGTGAAGAGAGAAAAAGTTAGCAAGACATACGTATATACAAAAAAGACAACACCAGCCACAGTTTCCGTCGCTAATGTTTCTCCCAGCTTCCCTTCCTAACGCCAGTGCACTCAAACGCTTTCGGCTCTATCAACCACTATTTCCAAAGGCCACAGGGAAGATAAATGAGTTGTTTTTCACGTCCATGGTGCAGAAGCCTCATCAAACCATCCCTAGACCCTTAAAACCACCCATGGACATACCCAGAAACAGTCCCTACGAAAACCTTGCCAAATGTGTGTATGTGTGAGCTCCGAATTCTCAGATCCTTTCATCTCTCACATCAACATTTTCCCGAGGCCACAAAGGATATAAATCGGGTTCCCATAAGCGTTTCTTCACATTCATGGTGCAGAAACCTTGTCAAACTATCCCTAGGTGCATAAAACCATCCATGGACATACCCAGAACAGCCCCTACGAAAGCCTTGCCAAATGTGTATGTGTGAACTCCGAATGTTTACGAATACGGGACTCCTTGACGTAATGGCCGGCCGCTGTGCTGGAAGACATTACGTTTAGTCACTATACCGCCCCGAGCCTCACTTTCTCTCCAGCTGACAGCCACGCAAGGGAGGGAATGGAGGGAAGGAGGGAGGGAAGGAGGGAGAGGGTGGTGGTGGTGGTGGTGGTGATGGTGGTGGTGGTAATGCCCTCGGTTACCTCCGGCTCTGGGAAGGAAGGTCGTGGAAGAAGAAGAAGAAGAAGAGGAGGAGGAGGAGGAGGAGGAGGAGGAGCAAGGTAAACAGATGAGAAGGATGAGGAGGCTGAAGAAGAGTCGAAAGAGAAGAAGAAGAAGAGGAAGAAGAGGAAGAAGAAGAGGAGGAGGAGGAGGAAGAAGAGGACAGGGTACGGTGATAACTTTTGACCCCCTAGAGAGAGAAACACACACACACACACACACACACACACACACACACACACACACACACGATTCATTTTTAGGCTTCGATTCTTTTTTTATTTTTTGGTCAAACCGGTTCAGATGTTTGTAAGAATCTTTTCACTTTCCGTGTATTTCCTGAAGGCATGTTTCGCACGCACGTACATTAAGAAAAAGAAAGAAAAAAAAAAGGTATATTATTAACTCTCTCTCTCTCTCTCTCTCTCTCTCTCTCTCTCTCTCTCTCTCTCTCTCTCTCTCTGATAATGGGAATATTTAAAAGTTTGTTTACATGCACGTAAATTCCTCCTCCTCCTCTTCCTCCTCCTTCTCCTCCTCCTCCCTTTGATAGTGACTAATTTCCCGTTAATATCTACGTAAATATCTCCTTCACTACAATTTTGTTTTGTTTTTTCTTAACCTGTGATGGTGAGTAATATTTCAGTGTGTGTGTGTGTGTGTGTGTGTGTGTGTGTGTGTGTGTGTGTGTGTGTGTGTGTGTGTGTGTGTGTGTGTGTTCCTATCCTTCGTTTTCTCTTCTTTAACATCTACGTATATTATTTTCCTTTTTTCTTTTCTTTTCTTTCTTTTTCTTTTTTTCCTCTCCTTTTCTCCTCCCTTTTCTCTCCTTTTTCTATTCTTTTTCTCCTCTCCTCATTTATCTTCTCTTCCTTTCTTTCTCCTCATTTTTTTTTTACTCTCCTCTTCTCTCTCCTTTTATTATCCTCTTTTTTCTCTCTTTTCTCCTCTAACTCTTTTTCATTTTCATTTCTCTTCGTTGATGATTAATTTCTCTTCATCATATATCTTTCTTTTTCATCTCTCTCTTAATAAATTCCTTCTATTAACTTTTTCTTCCCTGGTGAAAATAACTAACTAATATTTTCACTACGTCATTTATCTTTGTGTGTTCATTATCTCGCTAATAAATTTTTCCTACTTAACTTTTTTTTCATCTTCTTCCTCCGCTTAATAATTACTGATATCACCGCGTCGTCTGTCTATCTCCTTTTTATCTCTCTTAATAAATTTCTCCTATTAACTTTCATTTTCTCTCCCTGGTGATACTAACTATTAATTCCACTACGTTATTTATCTTTGTGTGTTTTTCATCTCGTTAATAAATTCTCCTACTTAACTTTTTTCATCTTCCTCCGCTTAATAATTACTAATATAGCCGCGTCGTTTGTCTGTCTATGTTTAGTCATCCCGTTAAGATCCCTGACAATTTCCTCCTCCTCGTGTTGTTGTTGTTGATGATGATGATGATGATTGCTGCCTTCCATGGGTGTTGATTGCTTGCGGATTAGCGTCAACACTTCGCTTCTTGTATCCATTTAAGTTTTTTGACACTCCCTGATTGCTTCCTCCTCCCAGACCAAGACCAAACTCCAGCCTCACTCAAAATCAGCCTTAGGAACGGGTTTACTTTTCCACGCTCTGAACTTGGAGTCATAAGCTTTTTTTTCCTTCTTTCTCTCTCTTTCCTTCTCTATCTCCCTCCTTCCTTCCTTCCCTTGATGCCTTATATGTCTTCCTTTATTTCCGGTACTCCTTCTCTCCCTCCCTCCCTCTCTCCTTTACTTCCCTTCCCACGGAGCGAAGTGAGATGAAGTTCCTTTCCCACATCATCTTAGGTAGGTTAGACACGCCCCTTTCTCTCTCTCTCTCTCTCTCTCTCTCTCTCTCTCTCTCTCTCTCTCTCTCTCTCTCTCTCTCTCTCTCTCTCTCTCTCTCTCTCTCTCTCTCTCTCTCTCTCTCTCTCTCTCTCTTCTTGCTCAGTTTACTCAGTGCCATCTGCTTGCCGCCTTCTCCTCCTCCTCCTCCTCTTCCTCTCCTCCTCCCTCTATTCCTCTCCTCCTCCTCCTCCTCCTCCTCCTCCTCCACAATCCTTCACTGTCACAATGGCCGCCAATTTATCACTGGCAGACAATTGTATTCGTGGACCGTCGCCTCAGCACTGGTTCACAACACCTTGACATCTTAACCTGAGCTACGATGCACTCTAGTAATAAATAAGTTAATATGTACACTAACTAACTAACTAACACAGAATCTCTCTCTCTCTCTCTCTCTCTCTCTCTCTCTCTCTCTCCCTTCCATCCCTTCCTTCTTCCCCTTCTTTTTCCACTAATTCTACACTCTCATGTCTTTTCTCTTCTCTCTTTCTCAACACACTAATTCACTAACTCACTAACTCGGCATCTTCTAACACAGCATCCACTCATCTTACACTCTCCTATGCCTTTCTCTTCTCTTTCTCCTCTTTTATCTTCGTTCTCTATCTCTCTAAACATCGACTTCTTCAAACCCTTTCACCTCTCTATAAAAGATCTGCGTCCTTTTTCAACGTCTACATCGGGCGGGACCTCACTTTGTTTTTGCATGTGGTTTGTGGATTCTGTCTGTTTTTTGTCTATTTCTCGTCTCTTCCCTTCCTTTCAAAACACGTAAGCCCAGACCCTTTATCAATATATTTCTTCCATCTTCCTTTTCTGAGAGTTTGCGGGACCTCACTTTTTGTTTGCATGTGTTTTGTGGATTCCTCATGTGTTTTTTGTGTTTCTAGTCCCTTTCCTCCCTTTCAAAACACGTAAGCCCAAACCCTTTATCAAATTCCTTCTTTCATCTTCCTTCTGTGAGAGGTTCTGCTTACTTTTCCAACGTCTATTCACTACTTGTATGTGTTTCTTGGATTCCTTTTGTTTTTGTCTTTCTTGTCTCTTTCCTTCCTTTCTAAACACGCCTGCCCGATCCTTTATCAAAATCTCTCTTTCATCTTCCTTCTGTGAGAGATTTGCGTCTTTTTTCAACGTCTACATCGGGGGTTACCTCACTTTTTGTCTGTGTTTTGTGGATTTCTGATTATACCGATTACTTGTCCTTTCCTTCCTTTCTAAACACGCCTGCCTGATCCTTTATCAAAATCTCTTTCATCTTCCTTCTGAGAGAGATTTGCGTCTTTTTTCAACGTCTACATCGGGCGTTACCTCACTTTCCTTTTGCATGTGTTGTGGATTCTGTCTGTTTTTGTCTTTTTCATCCCTTTCCTTCCTTTCTGAACACTCTTCCCAGACCCTTCATTAAATCCTTTCTTTCACCTCTTCATATAACCTTGTTGTCCATCGTAGATTTAAGTTCAGTTTTCTTGCATTCCGTATCTTTTTGTATCACTCTACGCTGTTTTTCTTGTCCCTCTCTCTCCCCTTCCTTCCCTTTTTGCATTGCCGAAACCTTTATCAAACCCTTTCTTTCACCTTCTACAGAGAGTTCCGTTCTTTTTCTCAGCTACGATTTTGCGCTGACTAAACATCCTAAAGCTCTCTTGGATTCAGTCTGTTTTTATCACTAGTCTTGTCGTTCTCGCTTGCTGGAACCTTAATCAAATCCTTTCTTTCTCCTTCCAAGAGAGAGAGAGTTCTTTTTTCAGCTACGATTTTGCGCTCACTAACATCTAAAGCTCTCTTGTATTCCATCTGTTTATATCACTATTCTGTCTTGTTCTCGCGTACACGAACCTTCATCAAAAACTTTCCTTCATAGCCTGCGTATACCAGACTTAACATATCACACACTTAACATTTCAAGCTTTCTCTAACTCCCTCTTGTAGTTTTTGCCGTCTCCGCGTCTATACAAGTACGTCAAATGTTACCCAGGCAAGGTGACCGGGGGGGATGGAGAGGGCAGCTGGAACAAATCTCTATTCACGAACACCTGTTTTCTGAGGCGGCTGGTGTGACTGTGGTTCGCCTATGACTAAGACCCGGTTTCACAGTCCAACACAGTGCCTTCGTGACAGCCCGAACCAAACTACAGAATCCCATACAATCCAAAATGGGGAGGTCTTCGATGCCACACTAAATACACAAGACTTTTCCTGTATAGTTTCATCAAATTTGTGAACTTAAATATAAACACCAGACACTAAACAAGTTAATTTCGAAGGCTCTGGTATTGGTTTGGGAGCTTACTAACCGATCATGGGGAACTGTGAAACTGGCCCTAAGTGTGCAATTAATAGTATTCACAGGCATTCTCTCCTTATCTATGCGTGTGTCAGGCCGCTGGACACCAACAAGCAGGAGGAACAAAAGCTGAGGCAGGAGAGGGAGAGGGAGAGGGAGAGGGAGGAGAAATTAAGAAATACCAAGACCTTACACTGAGAAACCTAACATGATGCTGGAGATTGTGGGAAGGCTGAAGGAAGGAGGGATGGAGGAGGAGGGAGACGTAGGAAAAGGGGAGAGAAAGGTAGAGAGAGAAAGAGAGGGAGAGGGAGAGAGGGAGAAGAGATTGTGGAAAGGCAGAAAGGAAGGTTGAAAAGAGATTTGGAGAGAGAGGAGAGAGGGAGGGAGGGAAAGAAAGGGTTGGATGCCGCGAGAAGAAAGAAAGAGGGAGATGGAGGAGGGTTGGAGAGAGATATGGAGAGAAAGAGTGAGGGAGAGAGAGGGGCTGGAGAAATGTGGAGAGAAAAGAGGGAGGGAGAGAGGAGATGGAGGAGGAGGGAGATGCTGGAAGAAGAGAGAGGGAGGAAAAGAAGATGAAGGATATCGAGAAAGGAGAGACATGAGAAGAGAGAAAAAGAGTGAGAGGGAGACAGACAGAGAGAGAGGAGAGGTTAGATGTCGCCAGGTGAAGGCACGCAGGTAGAGGCAGAAGCACACAGGTGAAGGCACTTAGATCAGGGTTACTCAGGTGTGAAGGCAGACACGTACACACACACTCACACGTAGGCAGATGGTGACCGCCCCCTAAGCCTTCGCCAGATGGTCACCAGGAGGCCGGGAAAAGTAAAGTGCCTCGATTCGGTAGATGAACAAGGAGGAGGTGGAGGAGGAGGAGGAGGAGGAAGTGCAACTGGGTCTTAATCATCGTTGTCCTAAATCAATTTGGGATAACAGATGAAGAAGATTGAGGAAGCTGTGTATGGGAAAAGTTAAAATTGCAACGGTGGTCTTCAAACTAATCAAATCACATCTTCCTCCAACCTTCTCTTTGCTAACTGACCGAGTATAACAAGCCCATCAGAGAGAGATTGGGAGATAAAGAGAGGCTGCATCTGCGTGGGAAAGGATAAACTATGGAGGAATCTGTATATGGGAGATTGAAAGATATGCAACAGTGTCCTTCAAACTACTCAAATCACACCTTTTCCTCCCTTCCCTTTGCTAACAGACCGAGTATAACAAGCTCATCAGAAAGAGATTGAGAGATAAAGTGAGTCTGCATCTGAATGGTTCTATTCAAACTGCCCAAATCACACCTCCTTTCTCCCTTCCCTTCGCTAACTAACCGAGTATAACAAGCCCACCAGGGGGAGATAGAGAGATTCCGCATCTGTATGGAAGGGGTGAAATCGGTCGTTAGTGGGACAGGCTGCAGCGGTCATTTACATACGTCGCTATTAGCAAACTCCCTCCAACCGTGGCGCTGATAACAGACCATGCGACAAAGCCATCAGGGAGAGGGATTGACGCAGCTTCTATATGGAGAGACAGTGACCATTTGACGTGGGTTAAAGTGTGGGGCGCTACTTTCTAAATACAGTAGTAGCTCTTGCATCGTTAAGGGGGCCGTTTTAGTCGAAGTTTTTAGCGGCCGAACGAATATAAAAGGAAGTGAATTAGAGGTAGCTTTTAGGAGTGTGAGAAAATTTGAACGTCGGCAAAAGTACTGAGTTTATGCGTGATTTACAGAGGGTGATACTTGATAAATACAGGAGTTCTTGCATCGTTAAGGGGGGCCGTTTTCAATTTAGAGGTTTTAGTGGGCAAATGTATCTAAGGGGAGGTGGAAATGAGGGTGCTTCTGTATGGGTGAAAAATGGAACGTCGGCAGAAGTACAGAGCTTATGCGTGATTTACAGAGGGTGATACTTTATGAATACAGGAGTTCTTGCATCACTAAGAGGGGCCGTTTTTAATCTTGAGGTTTTATTGGCCAAATATATCTAAGGGGAGGTGGAAATGAGAGTGCTTCTGTATGAGTGAAAAATTGAACGTTGACAAAAGTACAGAGCTTATGTGTGATTTATAGAGGCTGATACTTGATGAATACAGGAGTTCTTGCATCATTAAGAGGGGCTGTTTTCAATTTTGAGGTTTTAGCGGTCAAATGTATCTAAAAGGAGGTAGAAATGAGGTAGCTCTTTATGAATGGACAGGCTTAGCAGTCATGTTGGGGGAGCCATTTTTTTTTCTACAGCAAAGGAGTCAGTTCAAGGGCATAAAAAAAGGAAACAAATATGAAAAAAAAGACCCGCTAGTCACTGCTCCTAAAAAGAGTTAGAGGAGTGGCCGAGAGATAGGTCAACGATAGATCCATTCAAGAAGAGGTTAGATAAATCCATGGATAGTGAGGTTAGGTTAAGTTTGGTTCACAGGAGCTGCCTTGTATCGACCTACCGGCCTCTTGCAGACTGCGTATAATTCAACCTCCCATTTGGCGTAAGTTAAAGAACGCAGAGAGATGCAACGTCACTCCCCCTCGACCTTGCTACTTTCTAAAGCGTGGATGCATATTTTTCACCATCCCATCCATCTTGAGGAGCTGAGTGGCCACATCCATCGCGGTTGTGTTTGTTCATCCGTCAGACCTAATCACCTGAAGGCTACCTGGTGAGACTGCTAATTGAGAGCCTAATGAGCTGCTCAGGAGGGGGGCAGGTGAAACAAAGGTGTGATAAGCGGCGGGAGCAGCAGAGAGAGAGAGAGAGAAATCATCATCATCATCACCATCAATATTAACGACAAAAAAAGAATGACGGCAAAAAAAATAATAAAGAAATAAAAAAGAGAAAATAAATTAAAATAAACCACAAAAAAAAAACAGGAAACTTATTTAGTACACCACCACCACCACCACTACCACCACCACCACCACCACCTTGCAACACCAACACAAACAGGAACACACAAACAGTTACCTGAGCCTCGGGTGTTGCCTGAAGGGTGTTGCATTGTGTTATTTCCCTCCCCCTCCTCCTCCCCTCTTCCTCCTAGTTTCCCTCCGTCAACCGCCACCAATTCTTCCTCCTCCTCCTCCTCCTCCTCTCTCTCTCTCTCTCTCTCTCTCTCTCTCTCTCTCTCTCTCTCTCTCTCTCTCTCTCTCTCTCTCTCTCTCTCTCTCTCTCTCTCTCTCTCTCTCTCTCTCTCTCTCTCTCTCTCTCTTTTATACGCTATAGAATAAGATCGTAATGGACTCATCTAACGCAAGACAAAGAAGAAGAAGAAGAAGAAGAATGGGAGAGAGACAAAAGAGAAGCGGGTCTGTCTCTATCGACGTCACTCTCCCTGTCTCAGCCCTGTCAGCCTCTCTGTCTCTATCAGCAGGGATGGGAAAGGGACACGGGAGGAGGTGGAAGGGGAGATGGAGGAACAGAGATCAGACGGCAGGGCAGGGTGAGCCAGAGGAAATACTGACTGTCATATCAATTATTTCTAAAGGCCAAAGGAGAGGTAAAATGCGTTCTTATGAGTGTACTTCAGAGGTCATGGTACAGAAGCCTCGTCAAACTACCACCAGGGTCATAAAACTATCCCTGGAAAGGCCCACAACTCCTACGAAGGCCATGTCAAATGTATGTGCTTGGGAGATGAAATGTTTTAAGAATGTGACCCTTACTTTATAGCATACCCCCAATCCTCTCTCTCTTGCCCCTCTCCTCCTACACCCCCCCCCAACTCAATCCCAAATCCATCACCACCATGGAAAGGCCCACAACTCCTACGAAAGCCTTATCAAATGTGTGTACTTGGGGGACGAAATAGTTAAGAATGTGACCCTTACTTTTTAGCATACTCCAATCCTCTCTCTCTTACCCCTCTCCACATACCCCCCCCCCCCCCACAACTCAATCCCAAATCCACCACCACCATGGAAAGGTCGACAACTCCTACGAAAGCCATGTCAAATGAGTGTGCTTGGGGGACGAAATAGTTAAGAATGTGACCCTTACTTTATAGCATACCCCAATCCTCTCTCTCTCACTTAACCCTCTCCCTGTACACCACCACCACCTCAACCACCATCACCACCACCACCACCTGATACATGCCCGCCGGATCAGTTGTCAGCGTGATAAGTTTCGACATTACCAGTTCGGGAAAGGATGCTGGCGGGTCGCAAGAGAGTGGGAAGGAGGGATGCTGAGAGGGAGAGAGGGAGGGAAATGGAGGGATGCTGAGAGGAAGAAAGGGAAGGAAGGAAGGAAGGGGGGAGAGGAAGGAAGAGAAGGAGAAATTTATATTGAAAGTTAAAAAAAAAGAGATGAAGGAAGGAAAATGGAGTGAGAGAGAGAAAAGAAGGGAGAGAGAAAGAGATGGAAATATAGATAGATAGATAGATAGATAGACAGATAGAGAGAGAGAGAGAGAGAAAAACATACAGGTGGTTGACTGATGGTGGTGGTGGTGGTGGTGGTGATTTTGGTGGTTTTAATCAACACCGCAAAGTCAACCACCCTCACGCAAGGCCTCTCTCCACCTATATGTGTGTGTGTGTGTGTGTGTGTGTGTGTGTGTGTGTGTGTGTGTGTGTGTGTGTGTGTGTGTGTGTGTGTGTGTGTGTGTGTATTTATAGCTTAGGTCAATTGCTTCTTTGCCTTTTATATCTCCTGGCATGCTTGTGTGTGTGTGTGTGTGTGTGTGTGTGTGTGTGTGTGTGTGTGTGTGTGTGTGTGTGTGTGTGTGTGTGTGTGTTTTCGCTTTTCACTTTCGTCTCCTCGTCACGGTAGTTGCACACACACACACACACACACACACACACACACACACACATATTATCTTTTCTCTCTCTCTCTCTCTCTCTCTCTCTCTCTCTCTCTCTCTCTCTCTCTCTCTCTCTCTCTCTCTCTCTCTCTCTCTCTCTCTCTCTCTCTCTCTCTCTCTCTCATCACCACTATCAACACCACTCATTAAGGCCAGACTCATTTAATTGAAACATCGCGTCACCTTCCATTACCTCGAGCAACACCATTAGACTCCTCCTCCTCCTCCTCCTCCTCCTCCTACTCCTCCTCATGTAACACCATCCTTCTTTTTCTTTTTCCTCTTTTTTTTATTTTCGTTTTCTTCTTTTTCCTCTTCCTCCTCCTCCCCCTCCTTCCTTTTCTTTCTTCTTCTTTTTGTTTTTTTCTTCTTCTTCTCCTTCTTCTTCTTCTTCTTCTTCTTCTTCTTCTTCTTCTTCTTCTTCCTCCTCCTCCTCCTCCTCTCCTTCCCCTCTATCCACCCACTGGTTTACACACTCACAACCTCCACTACACCCTCCCTTCCCTCCCTTTCCCATCACCCATCTCCACTACACCAACCCCACCATTACCACCTCCCCTTCCCCTTCACTACCATCATCACCACCACCACCACCACCCACCTTTGCTATTTCTCAGATTGACTGGTGATGGGAAGCAAGAGGTAGCCATCACTAGCTCCCTCTCTCTTTATTTCTCTTTCTCTTTCTTTCTCTCTCACAGACGGAAAAGATATGAGTTCGCAGGAGAGATTTAGTTAACTATTCTTTGTTTTTTCTTTTCTTTCTAATCTTTTCTTTTTTTGTTTGTTCAGTTTCAAGCTAGACACTTTTTTTTTCTCTCTCTCTCTCTCTCTCTTTTCACAGATGGTAGGGAAGAGTATGAGTTTAACGTAAATCTAGTTGGCTTTTCCTTCCTTATCTTCTGTGTTCGCTTCTTCGGTCTCACTTCTACGCTATCACAATTAACTTTTTCTCTCTATTTCTGTTGCCTCACAGTTGCGGTGGTGCTGGTGTTGAGAGGTTACGAGCTCACGGGACACTGGTATATATAGGATGTGCAATAAGATATGAAGGAGGAGGAGGAGGAGGAGGATAGAGGGAGAGGAGGATAGAGAGAGGGAGAGAGGGAGGCGTACTATCAGAGGAAGGGGAGGTGGGGAGGAGATAAAGCAAGGGAGTAGAGAGGGGGAGGATGGGAAAGAGAGGGGAAGGAAGGGAAGGGAAGGAAGGCAAGGGGAAGGAAGGGGAGGGAGGGGGAGGGGCGTTGATGGGGTACTATATAAATAACGAAATCTGTACAATGATGGATCGCAATAAAAAAGTTTGTTATGAAAGAAAACATAAGAATCAACGTTACTACTGACCGCTCTTATGCCACACACACACACACACACACACACACACACACACACACGTAACATACTAGACTGATTCACACTCATAATAATTTGGTTTTGAGAGGACTGACTGACTGACTGACTGACTGACTGACTGACTGACTGACTGACTGACTGATTCTTCTTTTACTTCAATCTTTCTTTTCTATTTCCTTATCTCTTCTCTTCTCTCTCCTTTTCTTTATAATATCTTCTCCCTTCTTCTCTTCTCTCTTCCTCCTTTCCTCTCCTATACTTCCATCTCTCCTCTATCCACTATTAAACTTAAACACACACACACACACACACACACACACGACCACCCACCCAACCTCCACACACACGCTACACACACACATACAAATACACATACACACAAACACACACAGACAGGCTCATATATCATAATTAGTCTTTCTCATTAGTAACTTTTGCGTGTATGGATTTTAAAAAGTTAATTATTATTTTTATTTATTTATTTTTGTACCTTTTTCTCTCTCTTATATTAATTTTATCTTCATTTTCTTCTTTCTATTTCTTTTTCTTCTTACTCCTCCTCCTCCTCCTCCTCCTCCCTTCTTCATATTTCTACATCGTTTTTTTTATGTTTTTTAAGAGGTGACCTGTGAAGAATTAATGCTCTCTCTCTCTCTCTCTCTCTCTCTCTCTCTCTCTCTCTCTCTCTCTCTCTCTCTCTCTCTCTCTCTCTCTCTCTCTCTCTCTCTCTCTCTCTCTCTCTCTCTCTCTCTCTGTGTGTGTTTGTGT
>NC_066542.1:4154662-4227162 GCF_024679095.1 Eriocheir sinensis | reverse complement strand
GACCTCCTCTTCCCCGACCTCCTCTTCCTCCGCCCTCCTCTTCCTCCAACTCCTCTTCCCCGACCTCCTCTTCCTCCACCTCCTCTTCCTCCACCTCCTCTTCCCCGACCTCCTCTTCCTCCACCTCCTCTTCCCCGACCTCCTCTTCCTCCACCTCCTCTTCCTCCACCTCCTCTTCCCCGACCTCCTCTTCCCCGACCTCCTCTTCCCCGACCTCCTCTTCCCCGACCTCCTCTTCCCCGACCTCCTCTTCCTCCACCTCCTCTTCCCCGACCTCCTCTTCCCCGACCTCTTCTTCCTCCACCTCCTCTTCCCCGACCTCCTCTTCCTCCGCCCTCCTCTTCCTCCACCTCCTCTTCCTCCAACTCCTCTTCCCCGACCTCCTCTTTCCCGACCTCCTCTTCCTCCACCTCTTCCTCAGTCCTTCCTAAGATAGAGGCTTCACCCGCGTCTTTCCACACCTCACTTCACGCAATGACAGAGGTATCTATAGATCAAGATGTTGCTCACCCTTTCCTCCTCCTCCTCCTCCTTCAACTCCTCCATCCTCCATTACCCCTTCACCACATGTCCTCCTCCTCCTCCTCCTCCTCCTTCAACTCCTCCATCCTCCATTACCCCTTCACCACCTGTCCTCCTCCTTCTTCTCTTCCTCCTCCTCCTCGCTTCCTCCCCATTCCCTGGCACTCGCGAGGCACTAAATACATGAGGAGAGTGCCAAGAAATCTCACGGCACTGGCACCAATACATAACATAACATAGCATAGCATAGCATAACATAGCACAATATAGCATAACATAGACTTACATAACATAGCATAGCATCACACACACACACACACACACACACACACACACACACACACACACACACGTCAGTCTCTCTTATCTCTTGTCGGAAAGACTGACCGTCGATTATGTTATCAGTTGATGCGACGTGACTCTCTCTCTCTCTCTCTCTCTCTCTCTCTCTCTCTCTCTCTCTCTCTCTCTCTCTCTCTCTCTCTCTCTCTCTCTCTCTCAGCTGCATATTTGGCACTTTTTCTCTCCCCTTTTGTTTTTGTTTCGTCCGAGGGTGTTTTGTATCTCTCTCTCTCTCTCTCTCTCTCTCTCTCTCTCTCTCTCTCTCTCTCTCTCTCTCTCTCTCTCTCTCTCTCTCTCTCTCTGATAAGAATGTGTTAAGAGATACTCCATTTACCTCTCTCCTCCTCCTCCTCCTCCACTCGAGAAAGGCTTACATTTACCACCACAATGAGTATGTTCGTTTGTTTGTTTTCATGATGAGCCTAAGATGGAGGAGGAGGAGGAGGGAAAGTAAGACGGGGAGCGACAAACGAGAGAGAGAGAGACTCCTGCTCCATTTTTTTCCTTCCCTTCCCTTCCCTTCCTTTCTCTTCTCTTCCCTTCCCTTCCTTTCTCTTCTCCTCCCTTCCCTTCCATTCCCTTACCCTCCCTTCCCTTCCCTTCCCTTCCCTTCCCTTCCTTTCTCTTCTCTTCCCTTCCCTTCCATTCCCTTACCCTCCCTTCCCTTCCCTTCCCTTCCATTCCCTTACCCTCCCTTCCATTCCCTTACCCTCCCTTCCGTTCCCTTCCAATATCTTAAGTTTCCTACACCGTGATTTGTCTATTTATATATCTCGTTTATTTTGCCTCCCTCCTTCCTTCCTTCCTTCCATTCTTTCTTTCTTTCTTTCTTTCTCTCCATCATTCTTCTTCCCTTCCTTTCCCTTCTCTCTCTCTTTCTCATTGCTTTCCTTTCCTTTCCATCTCTTCTCTTTCCTTCCTTCCTTTCTTTCTTTCCTTTCTTTCCTTCTTTTAAGCCATTTTTTCTTTCCTTCAAACTCCTTCATCTTTTTTTTCCTTTTCTCCTTTGCATTTCATTTCTTAATCTCCTCTCCTCTCTCTCTCTCTCTCTCTCTCTCTCTCTCTCTCTCTCTCTCTCTCTCTCTCTCTCTCTCTGTAATCACCTTTCCGTGTCTTATGCTAATGACCGACGAGGTGATTCACTGACTAATTGTTCAACGCCCGACGAAGGGAAGGGAAGGGAAGGGAAGGGAAGGGGAGGGGAGAGATGGGACGGAAAGGGGAGAGGTGATAGAAGGTGGGAATGACAGGGAAGAGAAGAATAGGGTAGGGTAGGGTAGGGAAGGGAAGGGAAGGGAAGGGAAGGGATGAGAAAGAAAGAGAGAGGAATAAGAGGGGTTGGAAGGGAAAGGAAAAGATATGAAGGGAAGGGAAGGGAAAGAAAAGGAAGGGAACTGAAAGGGAAGAGGAGGAAACGAAGGGGATAAGATAAGAAAAGAAAAGAAGGGAAGAAAAAGAGAAAGAAAGTGAGAAAGGAGGAAAAGGAAGAAGGAGAGAGAATGGAAGATAAGGGAAGGGAAAGGAAGAGAATGAGAGAGACAGTGAGAAAGAAAATAAAGGAAAAAGGAAGGGAAGGAAAGGAAAGGAAAGGAAAGGAAAGGAAAGGAAAGGAAAGGAAGAGGAAGGGAAGGAAAGGGAAGGGGAAGGAGAGGAAGGGGAGGTGAAGGGCAAACAACACCATAACACCACCATTACCACCACCACCACCACCACTCAAGAGGGAACACCAATGAAGAGGAACAATACTTAGTGGTGATGAAGGTGGTGATGATACTGGTGGTGGTGGTGTTATGGGGAGCAACACCCCTGCCAGACAGAGTGGGTCGTCCCCTCCCTCGGGCAAGGGCACACACCACCTCCTCCTCCTCCTCCTCCTCCTCCTACATTCCTTCTCCTCCTTCTCCTCCACCTCTTATATTAATCTCCTTCCTTCGTCTCCCCCTCCTTCTCCATTCTCTTCTCCTCCTCCTCTCTTCCTCCTCATCCTAATCTTCCTCTTCGTTTTTCTCAACAAAACGGAAAACACCTCTCTCTCTCTCTCTCTCTCTCTCTCTCTCTCTCTCTCTCTCTCTCTCTCTCTCTCTCTCTCTCTCTCTCTCTCTCTCTCTCTCTCTCTCTCTCTCTCACACACACACACACACACACACACATTTGCAAGCACTTATTCACTTCATTTTCTTTTTCTTTCTTTCTTATTTCCTTCCTTCCTTCCTTCCCTTTTCTCTTCCTTTCATTATTTCCTTTCTTCCATTTCCCTTTCTTTTCTTTCTGTCCTTCCTTCCTTCCTTCCTTTCCTTTCCTTCCAAAACACGTCATTGGATAAAACTGAAGCTGGCAGGGATCCAACACCTCCTCCTCCTCCTCCTCCTCCTCCTCCTCCTCCTCCTTCTCCTTCTCCTCCTCTTCCTCCTCCTCTTTCTTCGCTTCCCAGTTCAGTGACCATTCAACCATTCAGGTATACGACTCTTAGCCTAGTCAAGTGTGTGTGTGTGTGTGTGTGTGTGTGTGTGTGTGTGTGTGTGTGTGTGTGTGTGTGTGTGTGTGTGTGTGTGTGTGTGTGTGTCAGGGTTCAGGTATGTAGGATGATTAGGCGGTGATGAAGCAACAGGTGATGGTGGTAGTGGTGGTGGTGGTGGTGGTGGTGGTGATGGTTGTGGTGATGATGGTGGTGGTGGTGGTGGTGTATGGGAATTTCCTTTTTTCTTTTTCATCATCTTCCTCCTCCTCCTCTTCTTCTACTTCCGGCAATTCCTTTCCAGAGATACGAAGAAAACATTCCATTGCTTTCTCCTCCTCCTCCTCCTCCTCCTCCTCCTCCATAAAACATCACTTCTTAACCTTCTTTCCTCCAACCCACATCTCCCTAACCTCCAAACCCAAAGAGAGAGAGAGAGAGGATCGAGTCTTCTTATACAGAGGATCGGATCTTCTTTTAAGGGGTTGGAACCTGTATGTCGGTGCCTCACGTGACCCTTGATCCCATTAGAGGCGGGGCAGGCCGAGCAGGCGCAGGCTCTTGCTATACGTGTGGCCCGGCAGGTTAGGAGGAGGAGGAGGAGGAGGAGGAGGAGGAAGGCTATAGAGGGAAAGAAGGCTGAGGAAGGGAGGAAGGTTGAGGAAGGAAAGAAGGAGAGAAGGAGGAAAGAAAGGAGGAGGAAAGGAAGGAGGAGGAAAGGAGAGAAAAGAGGGAAGAAGGAAGAGGTCATGAGGGTGGAGGGTGAGTTGGCATTCCTTAACACAGAAGGAGGAGGAGGAGGAGGAGGAGGAAGAGGAGGAGGAGGAAGAGGAGGGAGAGGCAGGTCAGGATTTAAGTCAATACAACGGAATGAGAGAGAGAGAGAGAGTAACAGTAATAAAGAAGAACAAGAACACGAAGAACAAAAACTAGAATAACAAGAACAAGGGGAACAGGAGGAGGAGGAGGAGGAGGAGGAGGAGGAGGAGACTTGACCACCCCATTTGGCATCAGATTCCTTATAAGGTCAGACTGAATCTCCGTCCACAAGCACACGCCCGCTGGTCACCTCTCAGGCCGACGAGGAGGATGCTGGGATGCTGGGCCCTTCATCTCCCAGCACCACCCTTGCACCTCCATTCCAACACCTCCACCACTAGGTCCCATATCACCCTGGCAACTTCACCTCTCAACACCATCCTTGCACCTCCATTCCAACACCTCCAACACCTCCACCACTAGGTCCCAAAATAACCCTGCAACTTCATCTCCCAACATCACACTCTTCAACTCCCTTCCTACCCTTCCCAACACTTTCCCAACTTCCCTAACTTCACACTAGGTTCCTAAACTTCCCCAGCATCACCCCCTTCATTTCCCTTGACCTTCCAACCCCTTCTATTTCATATGTAACCCCTTCCCATCCCTCCCAACCATCTCATCTCATCTCATCTCATCTCATTTCCCAGCATCATTTTCTTCTTACTGTCCTTCCTTCCTTCCTTCCTTCCTTCCTTTCCATCCCTTCCACCCATCTCATCTCATCTCCTTTCCCATCCTCATTTTCTTCTTGTCCTTCCTTCTTTCTTTCCTTTCCTATCCCTCCCATCTCTCCTCCACCTCATCCCATCTTCCAGCATCCATATATACACCCTCCATCCCCTCCCTTCCACATGTAACCCCACCCACGCATTAATAAGCCCACCCAGCCACCCGCACACCCACGCCCACACCCAGCCTTCATTACCAACAACGCTAAATCTGGTCACTCGTTATCTCTCTTACAAATGAGCAAGTGAGCGCTGCAAACATTCTCCCTTATGGCTATGAGCGCAATAAAGATCCCACTATCTCCCAGCTGACACATGGCGGGGTAATAGTATTCGGGGCGGGAGTAATTTTGCGCTTAAGTTACTTGTGTTAAAATTCCCCCTCCTTGTTTATCTGGGGCTCAGTCGTGTGTGTGTGTGTGTGTGTGTGTGTGTGTGTGTGTGTGTTTGGAGCCACTCAACACGCACAAGTAGGGAGTTAAAGGTACACACACACACACACACACACACACACACACACACACACACACAGAGGCCAGTAAGCAACAAGAAGCTCGTAAATCACTCACACACACACACACACACACACACACACACACACACACACACACACACCAAGATGACAGCCGTGCAATCCCTTAATCGCCAGGTAAAACAGCTCTTTCCACCTCTCCTTCACCTCACATTACCTTCAGAAAAACACACACACCTCTTCATTAGCCAGTAAAGACCACCTCCTGCTACCTGTCTCCACGCATATATACCTGTGCAGACTTTACCTTGTCTAACCTTACCTGTTGTGCCTCTAATCAAGCCTTACCTGCTGAGAGAGAGAGGGAGAGAGAGAGACTAGACCGGCCCTAATCTAACCTAACCTGCTGAGAGAGAAAGGGAGACTAGACCAGCCCTAACCTAACCTAACCTGATGAGAGAGAGAGGGAGACTAGACCAGCCCTAACCTAACCTAACCTAACCTAACCTAACCTGCTGAGAGAGAGAAAGGGAGACTAGACCAGCCCTAACCTAACCCTAACCTAACCTAACCTGCTGAGAGAGAGAGGGAGACTAGATCACCCCTAACCTAACCTAACCCTAACCTAACCTAACCTAACCAGCTGAGAGAGAGAGGGAGACTAGACCAGCCCTAACCTAACCTAACCTGTCCTGCTGAGAGAGAGAGGGAGACTAGACCAGCCCTAACCTAACCTAACCTAACCAGCTGAGAGAGAGAGAGAGAGAGAGAGAGAGAGAGGGGGAGTCTAGTCCATCCGTATTCTAACCTGTCTCGTCCCTGTACAAGCCTCACCGCATTCCTGTTCCTCTTATTTCTGTTCCTTTAATGTTATCTTCCTCCTCCTCCTCTGTTCCTTCCTTACTTTCCTTTTCTTCTTCTTCTTCTGTTTCCTCCTTCATTCTTTCTACTTTTTTCCTTGCCTCTCTTTCCTTCTTTCCTACTCCTGTTTCTTCCTTTCTATTCCTTCTTACTTCTTTGTTTCCTTTTTCCTCTTCCTTTTCCATCCCTGTCCCCTCCTTCCTGTTCCCTCTTTGTCCTCTCTTTCCTCTCCTTCCCTGTTCCGTCCTTCCTGTTCCTTCTCTACTCCTTCTCTGTCCCTTCCTCTTCCACTCCTGTCCCCTCCTTCCTTCTCCATCCCATCCTCTTCCTTCCTACTTCCTTTCTGTTCCATTCCTTCCTACCTCTATCCTTGTTCCACCTTCCTACCTCGTCACAGCCCCCTCCTACCCCTCTCCTTCCTCCTTCCTCCCCGCCCTCGTAACCGCATGAGTCACCGCGTCTCTGCAGTAGGACCGCCGCCAACGCCCCTCAGTGGACGCCTGTGTTCTGAGGGTCGGCCCGTCGGCGAGGGTGAATCACTCAGCCACAAAAGACTACACATGATGCCCGCTCTCACTCACTTGCCGCTCGCTTGCTGCCTCGGCCCTGTGTGTGTGTGTGTGTGTGTGTGTGTGTGTGTGTGCTTGGTTGGTTAGTGTGTCTGGCTGGGTACCTCTCTCTCTCTCTCTCGCTCGCTTCCTCAGTCATTGTGTTTCTCTATCTCCTCTCTTTTCTTGGTTCTCACTCTGCTCCTTTCCTTTATCTCCTTCCCTTCTCCCTTTCTGCCGTACCAAGTCACGCCTCTCCCTCCTCTTTTCCTTGCTATCCTTCTCTTTCATTCTTCTTTCTTTTCTCTCGTTCCTTCCTTTTCTGCCTCACTCACTCACTTCTATCCTTTGCTTTTCTTTCTATCCTTCCATTCCTTTCTGCCTCAACCACTCTTTCTCCTTTTCTCATTTCCTCCTCCTTCTGTCTCCATCATTAACTCATTTTCACCCAGTAACCTTTCTGCAAGACTGCCTAGCCAAATGCCTCTCCCTCTCGCACCTTCCCTTCCCCTTGCTTTTCCTTCTATTCTATCTTCACTCTGTATCTCTCATAGCGTCTTTCATCCCATCTTCGTCACTCTACACCTCTCGTCAAGCCCGCCAAGCCATACGCCTCTCCCCTTCTCGTCTTTTCTCCCTTCTTCGTCCCTGTCTACCTCTTGGCAAGCACTTCCCCTCTGTTCCTCTCTCTGCCTTCAAGCAACCGTACACCTCCCTTATTCCTGTCCCTCTCCACTCAGTAACCCTCCCAAGACCGCCTAGCCAAATGCCTTTCTCCCTTTTATACACTCCATCCCTGTCTCTAGTTTTTCCTCCCTTCTTCGCTCCTCTCCACACAATAACCTTCGCAAGACCGCCTAGCCAAATGCCTCTCACACTCGTCTTTCCTCCTTTCGTCCCTGTACCTCTTAGGGCAAGCGCTTGTATACTGTCCCTCTCTCTTCCTGTCCTTTTAGCTAACATACATACCCCTTAATCCTGTCCCTCTCCACTCGGTAACCTTCCCAAGACCGCCTAGCCAAATGCCTCTCACTCTCCCTCCCTCTGTACCCCTTGTCCTGTCCTCTCTCTCCTTGTAGCTAACATAGGATATCCCTGAGCCTTCACCGCCCATCCACTGGCCACAACAAGGTAGGGACGACTTGAGAGAGCCCCGACACACGCCAAAACAGACGCCTATATGTGTAAAGCCACCTGACACCCGCGGCGCCTACACACACGCACACAAACACACGTCACTCACTCGCCCGCCGGTCTTGACTCACGCACTCATATGATGTAAGGGGTGAGTTTGTTGTGACTGCACGCACGCACGCACATACACACACATGGATATACACGTAGGGGTTATGTAATGTATTAGAGATGGCAATAGTATAAGTCTCTCTCTCTCTCTCTCTCTCTCTCTCTCTCTCTCTCTCTCTCTCTCTCTCTCTCTCTCTCTCTCTCTCTCTCTCTCTCTCTCTCTCTCTCTCTCTCCGTTTTTGCTTTTTCTTTTATTTCTTCATTTTTTCCATCTATTTCCTTCTTCTCTCTCTCTCTCTCTCTCTCTCTCTCTCTCTCTCTCTCTCTCTCTCTCTCTCTCTCTCTCTCTCTCTCTTCTACGGTCCCTTTTAAAGTATTTTCATGTCAAAGGCACCGCGTCTAAGGGTGCCTCTCCTTAGTGCCAATCACAGTTCCTCCTCCTCCTCCTCCTCCTCTCTTCCTCCTCCTCCTCCTCCTCCTCGGACACTTAGTAACGAGTTGACTTCCTTCTGTGTTCTCATTTATCTTCTTGTGTTTGTCTGTCTCTTCTCATTAGTGTCTTCTCTTCCTCTTTCTCCTCTTTACCTCCTCTCTTTCTCTTCCTTCTTTTCTTTCTCTTTTTCTCTCTTCTCGTGTGATTTGTTTTGGTGTTGTGAAGTGAGATGATCGTGATTCTTCTTCTTCTTCTTCTTCTTCTTCTTCTGTCTCTTCTTCTTTCCTTCTCTTTCTCTTCCTAGTCTGTGTTTTCCTCCTTCTTTCTCCTTGTCTTTCCCTCCTTCACTTCCTCCCCTCCTTATCTCTTTCCTTCTTTCTCCTTCTTCTTCCTTCAATTTCTACTTTTATCATTATTATTTTTTATCCTCCATTGTTTCCTCCTTCTCTTGTTTCTTCTCCGCTATCTCCTCCTCCTCTTCTTTCTCCTTCTCCTTGTCTGTCTCCTCTTTCCTTCTCCTTCCTTCTATTTCTTCTGTTATTATTAGCATTGTTCTTCTTCAGCTTCTATTGTTCCCTCATCTTTCTTTTGTTCTTTCTACTTCTTCACTGTTATCTCCTCCTCCTCCTCCTCCTCCTCTCTGCAAACCCTTCTAGCCAAATGCCTCTCGTTGCACTCCATCCCACCTCCTCCTCCTCGCCCGGTAACAGAAGCCCCGGCGTGTCTTAACAATGTAATCTCAACACCCTTTTTTTCGAGTCCGTCCGCGTGTGTCTGGAGGCTCCTGTTACCCGCGCCTTTCCCTCCTCCTCCTCCTCCTCTTCCCTCACCTCTGGGTACGCAAACCTCCGCCTCCTCCTCCTCCTCCTCCTCCCCCTCTTCCTCCTTTACCCACATGCTGCCCAAATCTTCCATCAACCTTAACTTCAGCGGAGGGTAGTATGGGCCAAGCAGGAGTCATGTATCACGGCAGCAACTATAAATAAATTCGCTTGCGCCACTACAAAACTGGGGTCGTCCAAGAGAGAGATGAGACAGAGACAAAGAGAGAGAACTGAGGTCGTCAAAGAGAGGTGAGACAGAGAGAGACAGAGACAGACAGAGACTTAGGGACCGAGAGAGACATAGAGACAGAGAGAGAGAACCGGGGTCGTCCAATAGAGAGGTGAGACAGAGAGAGAGACACAGACAGACAAAGAGAGTCGGCCAGTCAGTCCGTCCCCGTTCTGAGCGACATGAGCGGCGACGAGGGAGTCATCAGCGGCGGCGAAGCAGAGTCTTATAGTGTCGAGGAGTCGCCGGACACAAGTGAAGGGTGTCTGAGAGGCGCCGGCGGAGAGTGGCGCCCTGCCCTGCCCTGCCGTGCCGCCCGCCGCCGTATATGGAGCGCCCGAGGGTTATATTCTTAAACATTTCGGCGCCCAAGCACACACATATAATTGACAAGGCTTTCGTAGGAGTTTCGGGCATTTTCAGGGGTAGTTTTATGGCCCTGTTTGATAAGGCTTTCGCAGGAGTTTTGGGCATTTCCTGGGGTAGTTTTATGGCCCTGGTGGTAGTCTGACCCTTCTTCTGTACCGTGAACCTTTAAAATCACTCATAAGAACCCGATTAATCTCCTTTTCGGCTTTTGGAAATGGTTGACATGAGGAGTGGAAGTGTCTGAAGGTTTTGGGCATTTCCAGGGGTAGTTTTATGACCGCCGTATTACAAGAACACCTATTTGAGAAGGCTTTCGTAGGAGTTTGGGGCATTTCCAGGAGTAGTTTTAAGACCCTGGTGGTAGTTTGACCCTTCTTCTGTATCGTGAACCTGAAGGAACACTCATTAGAACCCGATTGACCCCCTCTTTGTCCTTTAGAAGTAGCTGATGTGAGAAGCGAAAGTGTCTTATTATACCAACCAATACTGCCTAAGAGAAACATCGAGGTAGCTGGCTAGTGGCTGGTGCTGGTGTCTGGCCGGCTCGCAGATTGGGTTAGGTTCCCTTCGTTAACATAATGAGGAGCCATCAGGGAGGCCGACCATAGCTAGATAGAAGGCTGACCACGGTAGAAAAGGGGTAGTGAAGGCTGGTGGTGGTGATGCTGGTGGTGGTGATGGTGGTGGTGGTGATGCTGGTGGTGGTGATGGTGGTGGTGATGGTGGACATAATGGGATATTTATGCTGATAATTGGGGGAATGTAATGGTGGTGGTGATGGTGGTGATGGTGGTGATGGAAGAGGAGGAGGAGGAAAAGGAGAGACATTTCAATAGTTTGAGAGAGAGAGAGAGAAATACCAATTATGAGCATGGGAACCTCCTGTACAGAACCCCAATTAGCTCTCGTTTCATTTGTCTTTCTTAGCGTATGGACCCCCTCTCTCTCTCTCTCTCTCTCTCTCTCTCTCTCTCTCTCTCTCTCTCTCTCTCTCTCTCTCTCTCTCTCTCTCTCTGTGGCTTACCGCGATCTGTCTAAGGATTAATTTACTTGGAAGAGGAATGACAACCTCTCTCTCTCTCTCTCTCTCTCTCTCTCTCTCTCTCTCTCTCTCTCTCTCTCTCTCTCTCTCTCTCTCTCTCTCTCTGTCTCTGTCTCTGTCTCTGTCTCTGTCTGTGTGTGTGTGTGTGTGTGTGTGTGTGTGTGTGTGTGTGTGTCCGGGGTCAAAGGTCGAGCGCCACGGGGCTCCCACAACCCCCGGGGGCCGCCAATGGCAAGGTTCAGTCACCCGGGGCTGCAGCTGAACGGTTCCCACGCTACGGCCAACCCAACCCTATGCAACCGAACGTAACCCGACTCAACTCAAGCCCACCCAAGACAACTCAACCTAAACTAACACCAACCCAACAGTAACCCAATGCAACACGGCGCAACCCAACCTAACCCAACCCAATGCATCCCAAAGCAGCCAGACTCAACCAAATAAAACATGACACTCTGCCTTACCTAACCAAACTAATCCTGAGCTAAATTAATCTTACTCACCAGCAACCAAACTCAACCTAAAGCAACCCAACCCATCTCAACCTAACAAAACATCACCTTACCTTACCTAACACCAATCCAAACCCAACAAAAGAAAATCCAAACCCTGGTCAACCCAACCCAAGTCAACCCAGCAGATGTGACCTTACCATACCTTACTTTACCGAACCTAATCTAACCTAACAGCATCCCAACCCAACCGAAGGGAATTCAACCCCACCGAACTCAACCAAACCCAACAGATGTGATTCACGCAACTCCCTCAACCATGCAACATCATACTCCATCATCATCAACATCATCATCATCATCATCATCGTCACTATCAGCAGCATCAGTGAGCCAGTTTTTATCGTGGACCAGAACGTGACGTAAGAAAAGGTCCCATAGTGAAAGTGAGAGAGAGAGAGAGAAACGAAGGAAGTAGATGGAAAAAATAAAGAAATAAAAGAAAAAGAAAAAACGAGAGAGAGAGAGAGAGAACAGTTATGCAAACGCTATACGGATTCCTGCAGTAGAGAAAAACACGAAATATTGAACCATTCTCTCTCTTTTTCCCTCTCTCTTTTTTTTCTCTCTCTCTGTGTGGAAAGACTCACGAAAAAAGGAGGAGGAGGAGGAGGAAGAAGAAGAAGAAGAAGAAGAAGAAGAAGAACGAGAAGAAGGAGAGGAAGAGGGAGGACAAGAACAAGAGGAAGAACAAGAACAAGAGAAAGAACAAGAACAAGAAGGAAAATATAACAAGAACAAAGAAGAGGAAGAAGAATAATAATAATGAGAAGGAAAATAGAACAAGAACAAGGAGGAGGAAGAAGAAGAAGAAGAAGAACAAGAACAAGAAGAAGAAGAAGACGAAGAAGAAGAAGAAGAAGAAGGAGAAAAACTAACCATCCCCCATCACCATCACCACCACCACCACCACCAACAACAACAACAACAACAAAACCCACCATTGACAAAAGAGACAAGAGACGAGAGAGAAAAAAAAAAAAAAAAAAAGGGGCGCAGTGAAAGTGAAAATGAATAAGTGACACAACACACGGGATCGGATTCCTTTCATTAGCCGAACCCATTTCTGGAAAGGGTTCTAATCGTCTCTCTCTCCAAGACTTTATAAGGGAAAGGTTATGGGGTGAGAGAGAGAGAGAGAGAGAGAGTGACATATTCTTCCATTAATTATATATCATTATTATTATTATTATTATTATTATCTACATTCTTCGTATATAGTTAAAGCCCCAATTAGTAGTAGTAGTAGTAGTAGTAGTAGAGGGAAGGGATAGAGAAATGAAAAGAAGAGAGAAAGAGAGGAAAGAAGGAAGAGGATTAAGAGACAAGGAAAAGAATAGAGATGAAGAGAAGACGAAAGGGAGGAAGGAAGGAAGAGAAACAGGAGGAGGAGAAAGTAAAGGAAACGGGATGGTTAAGGAGATGAAGAGAAAGGAAAGAGAGGAAGGAAAGAAGAGAAAGACAGACAGACCAACCAGCCTCAAATCAGCCCACCCTTCCCTTACCCCAGTGTCACCCCTTCACCTCTCCCTCCTCCTACCCTAACCCACCCTTACCCATCCCCATCCCTTTAAATCAAGTATAAGACGCGTATAGAAGATTTAGCCTCCCTCCTCTCCTCCTCCTCCTCGTCCTACGGTCTCCCGTTCCCTTAAGTCAAGTATAAGACACGTATAGAAGATTTACCCCACCTCCTCCTCCTCCTCCTCCTTTCCCCCTCCTCCTCTACCCAATCCTGTCAACTACACGTAATATACAAGTGACGCAACACGATCCAATCCTATATCAGGGGCTTGGACTCTAAATCCACGGTGTTAAAAGGCGATTCTGATTCTGATTCCCTTGCAGTTAAGAGGATTCGATGGTCTTTTGGGGTGGTGTTAAAGGGATTTAGATGCTATTGAGGTTGGTATGAGTTTTTTTTTTTTGTGTGAGAGAGAGAGAGAGAGAGATCGAAGTGGACAAACGTTACATACCATCACGACCTATAATCTCCTCCTCCTGTTGTTTCCTATATATTGTCCATTGTTTCGCATTTCTGTCTTTCTAACGGGGCGATCTTATCTTCTTCTCTTGCCCCCTTCCCTTCCCTTCCCTTCCCTTCCCTTCCCTTCATTTCTTTCCCTTTCCATTCCCTTCAGTTCTCTTCCTTTGCTCTCCTTTCCTTTCCTTTGCAACGAATCTCCTCTATATCAAAACATGACTAAGAAAGGACTAGAGGATGTTAATAACGCCATTCTAACAACGTGATGCTAATGCTGACTACGTAGATGAGGTCAGGTCAGGTCATCTTCCGGAGTGAGTTTACAAAAGATATTCAAAATGTACTTAAACCTGGTGACGGAAGACCCGGGACTGCTAACTACGTAGGTGAGGTCAGGTCAGGTCATCTTCCGGAGTTTACAAAAGACAGACTTAAAATGTACTCAAACCTGGTGACGGAAGAGCCGGGAGACGTGATGCTTACCTGGAAAAGAAGAAAATTTACAGGTTAATTAAGGGAAATATAGAAATGGAGATAACATGTGGAATTAAAAATGTGACGAAAATATGTAGAATAAAAATACCGACAGTTGTGCTCATACAAAAAAAAAACACGTTATATATTACGTGTTTCTTCCGATCAACCAAGTCTATCGGCAACACATTCCAATTTTTCGTCTAAACAAAGAAGAAACGAAGAAACACTGAAAATAAAAAAAAGAATGAAAGAGTGACGGCAGTGATACATTCTTGCACTAAGGAGTTGGACAGCTGGGGTAAAAGTATTCGGTAAAAAAAAATACTGAATGAATTAAAAGGATGAAAGAGCAAAAAGAATGTAGGACTAAAAACAACAACGAGTTACGACACTGCTAAACTCTTGCACTAGAAAGTTGGACATCTCGAAATCTCCCAAACTCGCACTCGGCCAAGTCAACACAACCCATTTAAACCCCGGCGCTGCATTCCTCGGACCCTCAGGTGGCGGTCACGAGGAGCAGGAGGCGGGGCACACACACCCTTAAAGCCTCGCTCCTCCAGCCTCTCGGTCAACAGGGCGGCGGGTGTTGACACAGGAGCCTCGGTGACCATGTAGGGCGCGGACTGTCCACCTCGAGGGCTCTGGGATGACGGGGAGCTGTAGCCACGGAAGGAGACGCGACCTCGCCGACCCCGGGCTTCTGTCAACACCTGGTCTGGCTGGGTGGTTGGGTGGGTGGCGGGCTGGCGCGTTCCTGTCACATTTTGCTTTGGTTCGAAGATGTTGCTACTTGTGCTGTGTTGTGTATTGAGTGTGTTGTTTGGGGTGTGACTGTGTGTGTGTGTGTGTGTGTGTGTGTGTGTGTGTGTGTGTGTGTGTGTGTGTGTGTGTGTGTGTGTGTGTGTGTTGTTGTAAGTTTTTTGTGTTGCTTGCCGTCTGTTTGTTGTTTGTTGTTTACTGGGGTTTTTTTACAGTAAAGGAAACAGTTCAAGGGCTTAAAAAAAAAAAAACAGTGAAAAAAAAGCCCACTACTCACTGCTCCTTCCCTCCTGTCTGCTTCCTGTTTGTTACTTTATGTCTGTTGTTTACTGTTTATATTCTGTTTCCTTGCTGTTTGCTTTCTGTTTCCTGTTTGCTTTCTTACTAATTATTTGACTCAGTTTGCTCTGATTTTTACTGTTTTCTTCTGTTGGTTTGCTGTCTCTTTGCTACTTAGGGTCTTATTGCTGTCTGTTTGCTCGCTTTCCCGGCCCATGACCCCCCGGCGTGAGGGTGTGGTTGGTCACTCACGAGCTGCGGCCATTATCCATTTGCTGGGGCCCTCTGCGTGACCGAGCCTCTCCTCCTGCCCTTCAGTCTTTGCCCTTCAGCCTCTGCCCTTCCCCTCCCCACTCAGCTACCATCGTGACCTTTCCCAGCACTGCATGACCCTCCCTCCCCCTCCTCCTCCTCCTTCTTCTTCGTCTTCTTCTCCCTCTTGCTGACCAATGTATGACCCTTGTGAACTGTTCAATCTCTTCCCACCTTAGTCATCAATCTGTTTCTTCCTTTTGTTCTCTCTCTCTCTCTCTCTCTCTCTCTCTCTCCTATTATACCAAATTCAGTGAACTACATTATTTTTTTTTCTCTCTCTCTATCCTTGCCCTTCTTCCTCCCTGACCGCTGTTTGACCCCCAACGAACACACAAACACGCGCACACACACACACAAGCAGACCCCCTCCCCCCCTCGGCAAGAATATATAATTACATTGAACCCATAATTACAATTCTCGATCTCTGTCCCACACTAATTGAGGGTGGTGGTGGTGGTGGTGGGGGTGGTGAGGGTAATCATAGACGTGGTGGTTCTTTTTCTGGCTTGGGTAACGACGTGAGGGTAAGTAGTAGGTAGGTAAGGTAAGGTAAGGTAAGGTAAGGTAAGGTTAGGTAAGGTAAGGTTAGGTAAAGTAAGGTAAGGTAAGGTAAGGTAAGGTATGGTAAGGTAAGGTTAGGTTAGGTAAAGTAAGGTTAGGTAAGGTGGGTTGGAAGGTAGGTAGGTACGTTAGGTTAGGTAAGGTAAGGTTAGGTGAGGATAGGTTAGGTTAGGTTAGGTAAAGTAAGGTAAGGTAAGGGAAGGGAAGGGAAGGTAAGGTTAGGTTAGGTAAAGTAAGGTTAGGTAAGGTGGGTTGGAAGGTAGGTAGGTAGGTTAGGTTAGGTTAGGTTAGGTTAGGTAAGGTAAGGTAAGGTGAGGTAAGGTGGGAATAGGTTAGGTTAGGTTAATTAAGGTAAGGTAAGGTAAGATAACGTGATGTAAAGTAAAGTAAAAGGAAGAGTTTACTAGTATGGCCCTGCTCACCACCACCACCACCAACAACAACAAAAAACAACAACAACAACGTCCTCATCAACACCTTACATAACCTACACACGTAACAAACCTAATTTCCTCCTCTTTCCCTCCTCCCTCCTCTTCCCTTTCTCCCCTCCCTCTTTCTTCTTTCCTTCCTCCCTTTTCCTTTTTTCTCTTTCCCTTCTCCCTATTCTCTTCCTCCCTCTTTTCTCTCTTTCCCTACTCTCTCCTTCTCTTCCCCCTCCCTCTCTTTTCCTCTTTCACTAACCATAAACTATTTTCCTTTTCGTATACTCAAGAAACCGCTAAACCAACCAGTCCCAACAAATCCCAATGCAACGAAGATAAGCACTGGGGCCATGCGCAGATATAGCCCCCAATTTCACCTCCTCCTTCTTCCCATAAACATAAACTATCTCTCCTACTCGAGAAACCGCTATACCAACTACCCCAACAAAAACCAACACAACAGAGATGAGCACTGAGGCAACGCGCAGCTATAAGGCACACCGTCGACTTCCTTTCCCTTTCCCCACACGCCGAAATGAACGATCAAACGGTATATCAGGAGCCGCTCTGCCCCGTCACCCACAACAAGAGGTTAAAAACGAGGAAACGAGAGCCCAGCCGACCCCTTCTTCACTGGCCTTTCCCGGGACCCGAAATAGCTTATGATGTGACTGCCAGTTCTAACCCGCCCGCCCGCTGGGGAAGTTGTATAGAGAGACGAGAGGTGAGTGTAGGAAAGGAGAGAGAGAATGGAGACGTGGGGGAATAGAGGAGATGGGGAGATAGGGAAATTGAGATGAGATATGGGGGTTAAGAAGTGAGAGAATAGGAGGGAGGTCAGAGAAGTTAGGGAATGATATGAAATGACTTCCTGAATGACTAACTGACCCTTGACTGACTAAATGACCCTTGACTGACTACCTGACCCATGACTGACGTTCTGACTGACTAACTGACCCTTGACTGACTTCCTGACTGACTAACTGACCCTTGACTGACTACCTGACTGACTACCTGACCCTTGACTGACTACCTGACTGACTAACTGACCCTTGACTGACTAACTGACCCTTGACTGACTACCTGACCCATGACTGACGTTCTGACTGACTAACTGACCCTTGACTGGCTTCCTGACTGACTAACTGACCCTTGACTGACGTTCTGACTGACTAACTGAGCTTTAACTGATTACCCTCTCTCTCTCGTTCAATTTTTGCCCTGCCTCGCCTCTCGTTTTTCTTTCTTTCTTTTTTTCTCTCTCGTTCTTGATCATTTTCTCGTTCTATCGTTCTCGGTCTCTCTCATTCTCTTTCTTTTCTCTCGATATCTTTTTCTCGTTCTTTCGTTTTTCTTTTTTTTTTCTTTCGTTCTCTTTCGTTTCCTCTTTCCCCCGTTCTCTCTCGTTTTGCCTCCATCTTCCTTCTCTTTTGTTCTATCATACTGGTGGTCGGCGCGGCGTGGCGGGCGTGGAGGGAGACAGGTACGGCGTGGTGCTGGGAAGGAGTGACTATGACCTCATTGTTGGCGAGCCGAGGACAAGCACTGAGCAGCCTGGTACTGAGGGGAAGGGAGGAAGGAAGGCAAGGAGGAGGAGGGGTGGAAGAACTGAGTGAACTGGTACTAAGGGAAGGCGAGGAGGAAGGAAGGAAGGAGGGGAAGAGGGGAGGTGTACGAGCAGGCACAGGCACACACACGAGGCATCTTGGCACGCGTTGTTGGCACTCCACACGGATACCTTGGGCGAGGCTGCATGGCCACCACCACCATCACCACCACTATCACCGCCACCATCGCCGCTACCTCACCTGTCCATCCCGTTAGCCTGGCCTAGTTTGCAACCGCCCAGTGTAGAATCATTGGTAATTACACGGTCGCCCCCTCGCTCGGGTTATTTCAGGGTCTCTCGGAAGGGCAGGAACAGGGGAAACCTTAAGCAAGTCGGCCCCTCAGTTCGCCCTGTTGAAAAGCCTCTCATGGTGGTAGTTGCTGGGTTTAAATGGACTGTTTTGTGGTCCTAGTGATAGTTTGACATGACTTCTACATCTTCAACGGGAGAGTCACCCATGAGAACCCGGTTAGCCGTCTCTGTGGCCTTGGATAATGGTCGTGATGGGAGCTTGATATGTTTAAAGAGTAGAACTTAGCACATTGCCTCGCTCGCCACCTCGCCTCCGCCAGACATCACCGCTTGGCTCGCTCCCACAATTAGCCTGTCAGTACCCTTGGCCGTGTACCCGCGCCCTCGCCCTCACGTGTCTTACCATCCGCTAGCCGCCCAGCCACACAGCAACCCTCACCTGTACCAGCACGTCATTGTCTCATATACATCTTAACACCCTTTCAATCACTGTTCCTTCCTCTTGAAACGTCAGCCATATATACTACACTAAACTACACCTCGCCTGTACCAACATGTCATTCTCTAATATACATCTTAACACCCTTTCAATCAGTGTTCCTTCCTCTTGAAAACGTCCCCCATCTATACTACACTAATATTCTATAACTATACCTATATGTCCTCACCTATACTAACATGCCATTCTCTACTATACCTTTTAACACCCTTTCAATCAGTGTTCCTTCCTCTTGAAAACGTCCACCATCTATACTACACTAATATTCTATAACTATACCAATACGCCCTCACCTATACTAACATGCCATTCTCTACTATACCTTTTAACACCCTTTCAATCAGTGTTCCTTCCTCTTGAAATCCTCCGCTAACATCCTTGTATACGAGAAACCTTTGCGGAAACCATCTATAAACTTATCCAGTCATTATCATCAGGCGTTATAAATCTAATGCAAAAGGAAGGACTATTTCAGTATATCGTTTAGGCCCGCTCGCTGCCCTCCCGACCGTGGGTGTCACATAACCAAGGGGCGGCGCTGGGCTTACTCTCGTCTCCAGCGGCCCGACTGGTACGTGTCAAGGAGGTGCTGGTCATGTCTACAGCCCGAGTTAATGAGCCCCGACGGCATTCATGTAGCCCTCACGACCCTGCCAATCACGTGATAATGTAGTCTCAGGGTCTTGACAGATTGCATTCAGTCCTTCAGCCCCTTCAAAAATGTGTAATATTGAAATACATGTAGCCTCTCGAAGCCCTCCCACCACGCGATATGCAAATAGTTCTAGTTGGAGGGTCTTAACAGCTTGCATTCGCCCTTCAGTCCCTTCAAAAATGTGTCTGGTAAAAATTCCAACGCGTATAGACCCCTCGACCCCCTCCTCATGCACTTGATATCCATATAGTCCAAGTTAGAGGGTCTTGACAGCTTGCATTCAGCCCTTCAGTCCCTTCAAAAATGCGTCTTGTACGAGTATAATTCCAATGCATGTTAGAGGTCTTGACAGCTTGCATTCAGCCCTCCAGCCCTTCCAACACGTGTCTTGTAAAAATAGACCCTCAACAGTATGTATATAGCCCCGCCAACTCCCGCCATAGTAAATACTCCTAGTTAAGACCTTGCCAGCAAACACCTAGCCCCCTCCCAGCCCTGCCAGCCACTCCAAGCACGTGTTAGCCCCTCAGCCTCAGCACAACTCCATCAGGGAAGGAATGAAGGGGGAAGGGTGTTGAGACGAAGAACAGAGATTAGACGAGAATGAACGCTGCCATCATGGGGTTTGAAGGGCGCTGAACGCATTCCAATTCCCTCCTTCAGCGGCTGTCAGGAGGAAGGCCTAACGTGAGGGGAGGAAAGGAGGGAGGGAGGGGAGAGAAGGGAGGGAGGGACAAGGTGGTGATGGTGGTGGTATTGATCGATTTAAAAGGGGTAGGAGAGAGAGAGAGAGAAGGGGGGGTAGAGAGGGGAGGGATATAAACCAAAGTCTAAGAGATTGGGGGAAGGGAAGGGAAGGGAAAGGAAGGGAAGGGAAGAGAAAATAGACGTCGCGACAAAGAAGAGGCATAAAAAGTGGATAAAAGAGGAAGAAGAAGAAGAAGAGGAGGAGGAGGAGAGGTAAACAAAGAAGATTATGGAGAGAAAAAAAGAGAAAGAGAGGAAGTGCAAGAATAGAAAGTGGAATACGAGGAGGAGGAGGAAGCGGAGGAGGAAAAGGAGGAGTAAGAAGGAAAAGATAAGTGGGAGGAAATAACACACACACACATACACACACAGAGTTGACATCACACCCGAAACAGCTCTCCACTCCCTCTTCCGCCCCCCCCCCCCTCTCTCTCTCTCTCTCTCTCTCTCTCTCTCTCTCTCTCTCTCTCAGTGCCGGTAACCGCAGTGCCGCCTAGTGCCACACCTTTTTACACACACACACACACACACACACACACACACACACACACACACACACACACACACGAAGCCACGCCCATCCCCTTCCTTTCCTTCTCTCTCTCCCACAATATCCGACATGAATGAAAGAATGAATGATTGAAGGAAGGAAGGAAAGAAGAAGGAAGGAGGGAAAGAAGGAAGGAAGGAAGGATGGAAAGGATGGAACCATAATATACAATGCACGTAGAATACAAGACGATAATAATAATAGTAATAATAATGATAATAATAATAATAATAATAATAATAATAATAATAATAATAATAATAATAATAATAATAATAATAATAATAATAATAATAATAATAATAAAGAAAAGTGTCAAAATTACCTTCATTTATACCTGAGAAATCCAACACAGGTGAGAGAGAGAGAGAGAGAAATATGTGTGTAGAGAGGTCATGGCCAAGGTTAGAACTGACACACACACACACACACACACACACACACACACACACACACACACACACACACACACACACACACACACACACACGCAAGCTTTTTTTATCAGACAATACAACATTTAAAAGCCGACATCTGACTTACTGACTGAATGACAAAGTTCCTCACCAACGACTGTTGCTTAAATTACAGGCTCACGGAGTAGAGGGTAAAGTTTTGAACTGGGTCAAGGCGTGGCTTAGCAATAGGAAGCAAAGAGTGCAAATCAATGGTAAAAGATCTGACTGGGGATGTGTTACGAGTGGGGTCCCACAAGGTTCGGTATTAGGTCCACTTTTGTTTATTATTTATATCAATGACTTAGACACAGGAATTAGTAGTGATGTTAGTAAATTTGCAGATGATACCAAGATCGGTAGAGTAATTGAGTCGGATCAGGACGCTAGTATTCTCCAAGGTGAACTCAACAGATTATATGACTGGGCGGATAAATGGCAGATGGAGTTCAATGTAGGGAAGTGCAGTATTCTGAGTGTAGGTAGGAACAACCCCTCACATAACTATTGCTTAAATGACACTCTCATAAGTAGGTCTGGGTGCGAGAGGGATTTAGGGGTCTTAGTGAGCTCTGATCTCCGTCCAAGGGCACAATGCATTCAAGCTAGAAATCGAGCTAATAGGGTACTGGGATTTATTTCAAGGAGCGTAAGCAACAGAAGCCCCGAAGTCTTCCTCAAACTATATTTAGCATTAGTTAGACCTCATCTTGACTATGCGGTTCAGTTCTGGTCACCCTACTATAGAATGGATATCAAAATGTTAGAATCGGTGCAGAGGAGGATGACTAAGATGATTCAGGGGTTGAGAAACTTGCCATACGAGGAAAGACTCAAACAGTTAAACTTGCATTCTCTAGAAAGGCGAAGGGTGCGTGGAGACATGATCGAGGTTTATAAATGGATGAAGGGCTTTAATAAGGGAGACATTCATAAGGTTTTGTTGGTCAGAGAACCGGGTAGGACACGAAGTAACGGGTTTAAACTGGATAAATTCAGATTCAACAGGGACATAGGCAAAAATTGGTTTACTAATAGGGTGGTGGATGAGTGGAATAGGCTTAGCAGTCATGTGGTGAGTGCCAATACAATTGTCACATTCAAAAATAGACTAGATAAATTCATGGACAGCGATATTAGGTGGGGTTAGATACACGGGAGCTTAGGGTCAAAGGAGCTGCCTCGTACAGGCCTACCGGCCTCTTGCAGACTCCTGCGTTCTTATGTTCTTATGTTCTTATGACTGGCTGGCTGACTTAATGAACGAATGACTAACTGAATGAATGAAGACCGACCGACTGACTGACTGACTGAATACCTAACCTAACCAACTTAACCTTACCTAACCTGACTGACTGACAAACTAACTCTTTAACTACTTTACCTAACCTAACTAACTGACCTCATACACACACACACACACACACACACACACACACACACACACACACACACACACACACACACACGTTATATCAAGCTCGTCATAAAATCAAAACTTTACAACGAAGACCAGCGCTATCACGTGACCTTTCGCCTGATCCTCGTGAGCTTACGTTAGATGGTGTGAAGACGAGGTCGGTGAAAGGTAGATAGTGGGAGTTACAGGTAATAGAAGGTGTTGAAGCAGGTAGAAGAATGTGTTACAGAAGGAGTTATTGATGGAAAAATAGATAGATAGAATGTGTAATAGATGAAGAGAGAGATATTGACGTAGATAGACAGAATGAAAGATAGAAAGAGTTAATGGTGGATAGAAGTAAAAGATTAGAGAATGAAAGAAAGAGAAAGAAAGAAAGAAAGTAGGAAGTGGTAGATAGCATGTTACTACTACTATAACTACTACTACTACTACTACTACTACGAATACAACTGTTAATCAGCTTGGTGGTGGTAGTGGTGTTGAGGGAATGCAGTGGTGGTGATGGTGGTGGTGGTGGTGGTGATAGTGGTGGTGATAAGAGTGGGGTGTGGGAGTGATGGTGTTGATAAGGAGTGGTGGTGGTGGTGATGACGAGGAGGAGGAGGAGGAGGAGGAGGAGGAGGAGGAAAAAACAAAACGATATAGACGAGGTGATGATGATGGAGGTAGAGGAGGAGAAAGAAGAAGAAGAGGAGGAGGAGGAAGAAGAGGAGGAGGGTGGTCATGGTAATACGGAAAGACAGTGAACTAAGGAGGAAGTGCGTGGGAGGAGGAGGAGGAGGAGGAGGAGGAGGAGGAGGAGAAAAGAGGAAGGAAGGGAAGGAGGGATGATTTATGACGAGACGGAAGAGGAGGAGGAAGAAGGGGAGGAGGAGGGAGTGACGTAAAGGAGGAGGAGGAGGAGAAGGAGGAGGAAATAAAGAAGGAAGGAAACAGACGAAGCAAATTCCTGTACAAAACACGAAAGAGAGGAAATAAGAAAAATACTGATAATTGCTTTTCCCGATTTCCTCATTTTCTTTTTCCTTCTTCCCTTTCGTAATTGCATTCTCTCTCTCTCTCTCTCTCTCTCTCTCTCTCTCTCTCTCTCTCTCTCTCTCTCTCTCTCTCTCTCTCTCTCTCTCTCTCTATCTCTCTCTCTCTCTCTCTTTCTCTCTCAAATTCTCTTTCTTCTTCTTTCTTTTAATCGTCTAACTCATTTCCACCTAATTATCTTTCTTTTTCTCTCTCTTACAGGTCTTTCTCCTCCTCCTCCTCCTTCCTTCCTTCCTTCTATCTCTCCTTCTCTTATCTTTCTTTTCTTCCCTTCTTTCTTTAACTTGTATATCTTAAACAAAACTCAAATTCATTATCTCTCTCTTCTCCTCCTTCTCTCTGTCTTTCCTTCTTTCTATAACTCGTATGTCTTTATCTCTCCTCAATCTCCTGTCTTTCTTTTTCCTCTCTCCTCCTCCATCTTCTTTTTCTCTTCTCTTTGTCTTCCTTTCCTTTCCTTCTTAAACGTAAAATTAACTTCAATCTCTCTCTCTCTTCCATCTTTTGTTCCTCTTCTCTTTCCTCTTTCCTCTCTTCTAATTCTCCTTTCTCATTTCCACATTCTCTTTCTCTACCTCCACCTCCTCCTCCTACTTCTCTTTTCTCTCCTCCTCCTCCTCCTCCTCCTCCTTTTCCTTTCTTAAACTCGCACATCTAACAGCAAATTCACCTCCACCCGACACCTGCGCACCTCCAATTAGCTAATGCCTTCTGAGCCTCATGCAAGACCAATTATAAGAACGATTTTAAGTCAAACAATTTATTTTTTTCCACTTCACCACCTCCTCCTCCTCTTGCACCGGTTCTTTACCTAGTGGAGGAGGAGGAGGAGGAGACAATGGTTGAGGTAAGAAGATGAGGAGGTGAGGAACGGGAGAGGAGGAGGAGGAGGAGGAGGAGGAGGAGGAAGGGACGGTGAGCAGGCCTTCCCCACACAGTCTGACTCACTGCTTACCTCTCTCTCTCTCTCTCTCTCTCTCTCTCTCTCTCTCTCTCTCTCTCTCTCTCTCGCCCACCCGCATGCCCTCAGTCTCCTCTCTCTCTCTTTTTCTCTCTCTCCCTCCCGGTATTTCCCTCCCCCTCTTCAGACGCTCCTCCTCCTCCTCCTCCTCCTTCTCCTCCTTTTACCACGTTCATTCGCACCATAAGGGGAGTTTTTGTGCCCTCGATGTTTTCCTTTAGTCTGTCTACGGAGGAGGAGGAGGAGGAGGAGGAGGAAGAAGTTAAGCGGTTTTCTTATCTGTTCTTCCTCTTCAACATTCTTCCTTTCTCTTTTGTCTCCCTTCCTTTTTTTTCTACTCTTTCTCCTTTTTCTCTTTCCCTTCTCTCCCATTCACCTCCTTTCTTTTATATTTCAAATTTCTTCCTCTTCTCTTCTTTCGTCTGTCTCCAGTTTTACATATTATCCTTTCTTTCTTTCTTCTTCCTCCTCCTCCTCCTCCTTATCCTGAACCTCTCCTTTCTTATCCTCTTCCTCCTCTTCCTCGTCTCATACATCTGCTTTCTTTCCCTTCTCCTCCTCCTCATCATCATCATAACACCACCACCATCACCACCACCATCATCATCAGACACCCGACCCTTCCCTTACCCTCCCTCACCTCCATCACAGTCTCCCTTTGTCCTCTAAACGCCCTTCAACTAACGTCCTAGAGGCCCTGCTGAGATGGGTACAAGAACGGACGAAACCTAACCTAACATAACATAACATACCCTTAAAGCATAACCCAGACCAAGCCTTTCGTCTCTAGTTGCACCCATCTTAGCACTGACCGTGGCCTCGACCTTTGCCTTGCCCCCTACGACCGCTTCTGTGTGTGTGAGGTTCTCTGTTATAAGGAGACTAAAGGGAACGTCTATGTGAACGACCTTTGTGACCCTTCCTAAGGCTACTCTTGCTACTTTGCTTTGGGATCGTGGGTAGGAGGGAAAGAAAGGAAGGGAAGGAGAGGAGAGGAAAGGAAAGGAAAGTAAGGGAAGGAAGAGAGGAAGGGAAGGAAAGAAAGGAAGGTAGGGAAAGGAAGGAAAGGGAAAGGAAAGGAAGGGAAAAAGCTCTTGCAACGACTTAGGATAGAAAGGAAAGGAAGAGAGGAAGGGAAGGAAAGAAAAGAAGGTAGGGAAAGGGAAAGGACAGAAAAGGAAGGAAAAAGCTCTTGAAACGACTTAACTTTCTGAGGTAAGTATATTATAAGAAAGGAATGATAGATTGATGGATAGATAAAGAAATGGAAAACAGAAAGCTAATATATTTGAACTATTGACTTATATAGACCCAAGAATAATTTGAGGTATGAAAAGACAAGGAAAAGATAGATAAAGATAGACAGATAGATAAGTAGATAGATAGATAAATTGAAAAAAGAAAAAAAGGAAAGGATAAACGAAAAGATAACACATTGTACTATTAAATTCCCTTCAGAAACAATAACAAAAAGATCAAACCCCAAGTATACGAGTCTTTTCTGTCCTCCCAAAACGAAACAAAAGTAAATATAGAAAGAAAAAAATAAAGAAACCCGAAAAAAACGAGTAATTTGTCCTCAAAAAACATCAACAACAACAAGAGTAAAAAACTCAACCCAAAACCACAAGTGACTTCGATCCCTTAACCCAAAACCTCAACTGATTTCGATCCCTTAACCCAAAACCTCAACTGACTTCGATCCCTTAACCCAAAACCTCAACTGACTTCGATTCTTTAACCCAAAACTTCAATAGACTTCGATTCTTTAACTCAAAACCTCAATGGACTTCGATCCCTTAACCCAAAACCTCTACTGACTTCGATCCCTTAACCCAAAACCTTAACTGACTTCGATCCCTTAACCCAAAACTTCAATTGACTTCGATCCCTTAACCTAAAACCACAAGGGACTTCGATCCCTTAACCCAAAACCACAAGTGACTTCGATCCCTTTAACCCAAAACCTCAAGGGACTTCGATGCTCTTACTTCTCTTCTGCGCAAAATCCTCTTCGAACGGAATCCCCAACCGTCGGCGTCTCTTCTGCGGGTCCTCTTCCTCGTCCAGCTCCTTCTCCTCCGCCTTCGCGTTCTCCTCTTTCACGTCCTCCTCCTTCAGGTTGACGATGCTGCGCGGGACATGCTCGTACCTACTGATGCCCGTGCCCGCGTAGCTAACCTTCCGTTCCTTCTTCGTGGCCGTTGCTCCGTCGTGGTTTGGCGTTACAGCCGTGGAGTATCGACGATGCTTCTCCATCTTGCGGTAAGGAGAGCAAGACCTTCGATTCTTAGTGTCCCTAGGGTCTTACGGCGATTGACACTCCAAGAAGCCCAAACGCCTGGTCTTGGGGGTATAACAAGCGATTGGACGTTGATTCTAAGCCCAAGTGTCTGTTTCTTAAAGCGACTGGGAGTGTTAGAAGCGATAGGGTCTTGATTCTTGTGTTCTAGGGTCTGTTCTTGAGGCGATCGACACCAAACGCCTGGTCTTCCAAGTGTCTGTTTCTTAGGCGACTTCTTGATTCTTGGCCCAAATGACTGTTCTTGGGGCACTTAACACTAATGAGCGAGATTAAATTAGCAAGGGCGAGATTTTAACCCAGACGTCTATTCTTGAGGCTCTTAACACTGCGGGGAGCAAAACTCAACCCAGAAGGACGCCTCTTAGCCTCTTAAACTCACACCCAAGCGTCTGTTCTAAGCTGGGACACGATATTAGCAGAAAAAGGGTCAATCTTCACCAAAACTTCACCTCTCACGGCGATAACACAACCGGGAACGAAGGAAAGTAACTTGGGTGAACGGTTCAACGGAGAGGAATCAAACTTCACAAACACTTCAGCTCACACGACGGGGAAAGAGGGAAAGTAATAAAGTGGGCGAGCGGTTCTGCCCCTCACGAGCACTGGGCCACTCGAGCACTGCACTACACACGGCTGAGGGTGCGTGTGGCTGGCTGGCTGGAGGGTCGAGGCGCCGGGTAGTACAAGCGTGGAGGCGAGACGAGGCGAGAGACGTGATCCTAAGCTACTGCCTCGATGCGGGCCGCGGCGGGACTGGGTCTGGCTCTGATGGTACTCCCAGGATATGACATCAACCCAACATCATCATTTCTGGGAGAGGGTTACCTAATGTCACCTCTATCTATGCCTCCTCCCTGTCACCTCACCCTCCCTTCCTTCCTCTCATGACTGACCATACAGCTACCGTCCCGCCCTCACTCTCTGTCTGTCTGGCACTTCCGGTAGCCTTGTCAGAATGGAAAGGTTGGTTTGTTGGTGTTATTTTTAGAGTTTTTCGTCACTTCCATGCGGCTTTCAGGGTTTGTTTGCGTCTAGAAATGAGGGTTAACAGGGTAAGTGTCAACCCAGGAGAGTGTCATTATCAGGAGTGAGAGATAAGGGTGAGTGATCGAGTTTGTTTGAGTTTGTGTTGAAATGTGTGTCAGTCTCTCTCTCTCTCTCTCTCTCTCTCTCTCTCTCTCTCTCTCTCTCTCTCTCTCTCTCTCTCTCTCTCTCTCTCTCTCTCTCTCTCTGTCCCTCGTTACTGTTAGGTTAGAGAGAGACAGAGATAGAGAGAGGAAGAGGAGGAGAGGAGACAAGAGATATGAGACCAGACCTCCTCCTCCTTCTTCTTCTTCCTCTTCTTCTTCTTCTTGCTTTTCAACGGCCCTTCACAATGGACCCATCTTAGTCATCCTCGGTCCACCTTCCTACCCAGACCAAGACCAAGACCCAGACTGAGACCAAACCAGAGGAATGTCAGAAGAAGATGGGAAGGAAGATAAGACAGTAAGACCAGTGGAAGAGAGAGAGAGAGAGAGAGAGAGAGAGAGAGAGAGAGAGAGAGAGAGAGAGAGAGAGAGAGAGAGAGAGAGAGAGATTATAGCTATCCTACTTTGTCCTGACGCATACACACACACACACACACACACACACACACACACACACACACACACACACACACACACACTACCCCCCACCCCTACCCCCATCACCCCCACCATCACCACCACAGTGTTATCGGGATGAATAAATCGGTGTGCCTTGTGCCCTTATTGAAACCGGTTTATGGGGGGGGGGAAGGGGGGGAGGGGGGAGGAGAGGGTATGTTCGTAAGTTCGTTCTTTCCACCTTTCTTCTTGCACCTGCCACGGACGATATTGGTGTGGAGGAGGAGGAGGAGGAGGAGGAAAGGAAAGGAAAGGAAAGGAAAGGAAAGGAAAGGAAAGAGAAGGGAAAGGAGGAGAATAGAGGGAAAGGAAGAGGAGGAGAAGGTAAGAGAAGGGAAGAGAAAGGAAGGGAAGGGAAGGGAAGGGAAGGCGATAAGGGTGAAGAATGGGTAAGGTTAGACGTGCGTGCGTGTGTGTGTGTGTGTGTATGTGGGTAAGGATAGGAGAGGTAGAAAGGGTAAGGGAAGGGAGATGGGTAGGATGGGTTAGGTTAGGTTAGGTTAGGAAAGGAAGGAGGAGGAAAGAATGAGATAAAGAAGGAAGAAAAGGAAAGTTGAAGGAAGGAGATAAAAAGGATAAGGAAAGGAAGGAAGGAAGGGAAAGAGAAAAGAGTTAAATAGTAGAGAAAGGGAAAGAAAGGGAGAGATGAATCAGAAATAAAGATACGAGACAGTCAAGGAAGGGAAGGGAAGAGGAGGAGGAGGAGGAGAGGGAGGAAGGGAGAGAGGAATGGAGGAAAGGGAAGGTAGATAAAAACATTCCTCCCTGGATTTAAGATATGGAGGAGGAGGAGGAGGAGGTGGAGGAAGGGAGGAGGGGGAGGAATTAAAGGAGGAGGGGAGGGGGGGTTACATGTGGTCTGGGAGGGATTAGGGTACACTGAGGAGGTGGAGGAGGAGGAGGAGGAGGAGGAGGAGAGGGAAAGTGTATCATGTATTACCCAAGTTTCTTCTTTCTCTTATTATTATTATTATTATTATTATTATTATTATTATTATCATTATTATCATCTTTATTTTCCTCTTCCACACCTCGTCCTCATTTCACTCCACTCCACTCCCATCCACATTCTTGACCTTTCTCTCTCGCCCACGCCTCCTCCTCCACCCACGCTTGAGTCATCCACCTGCACCCTCCACCAAGCTCAGGTCACCCGCACCCACCCACCCACACACAAACACCAACATAAATTATAAGGCCCCGTTCCAGTCTCTTAATCAACACCAACAACACCCACGACCCAGCCCAAGACCAAGAGGGAACAATAACAACATGCACGTCTTGAACTTGATCTGGATAACACAGGTGACAGGTGACTACTATAAGTTTTGTCTGCTCTTAGTCTCGGTCTGGGCCACGTGCGACGACTCAGCGGTGACCGAGAGGCGCAAAAGGATGAGCTATATACCGAAGGCGACCCTGAGGAGTGCAAATAAATGCGTTCCAGATAACACTGCGACTAATTTGGTATGTCTGTTAAGGGAGGAGGAGGTGGAGGAGGAGGAGAGATGGGTGTGTGTGTGTGCGTGTGTGTTGGAAGAGTGGAAGAGAGAGAAGGAAGGATGGAAGGAAGGACTAATTTGGGTTTGTTTGTGAAGGAGGAAAGGAGGGAGGGACGGAAGGAAGGAGAGGAAGGAGGGAGGGAAGGGAGGAAAGACTGTGTTTGTGTATGCATGTGTGTGTGTGTGTGCAGGAAAGGAGAAGAGATTAATGAATGAAGGAAGGAAGGAAGGATGGAAGAATGAATGAGAAGGAAGGAAGGAAGAATAAGTAAGAGAAAAGGAGGAAGAAGAATGAGAAAGAAAAAGGAAATGGCAGAGAATGAAATAAAGAAGAGAAGACATAAGAGAGAAAGAATGAAGAAGAGAAAAGAGAATGTGAGAAAAATTAATGATCCACAAAAAGGAAGAAAGAAAGAGAAAGAAAGGAGAAAAAAAGCGAAGGAAAGAACAAGAGAAAGAAAGAAAGGAAGAGGAAGAAAACGAAATAACAGAAAAATATATAAACAAAGAAAAGGAGAGGAAAGGAAAGGAAAGGAGAGGAAAGAAGGGAGGGAAGGAGAGAGAGAGGAAAGAAGGGAGAGAGAAAAACACACACAAGATGCAAAAGGGAAGACACACACACACACACACACACACACACTACACCATGGGAACAACAAGACAAGGAGAAAAGAGAGAGGAGGGAGGAAGGGAGGGAGAGAGGGAGGTAGACTACTTCAAGGAAAACGCAAAGTGACATTGGCAAGGAAGGGAAGAAGGGAGGGGGAGGAGGAGGAGGAGGAGGAGGAAGGGCAAAAGAAGGGTGGGGTGTGGTGGCGCCCTTACTGACTTAGTACTCCTCCTCCTCCTCCTCCTCCTCCTCTTCCTCCTCCTGCATCTCATTATAAAAGAGGAAACCAAGGCAGTTCGCGGAATACAAGATTTACATAGATTTACATAGATATAGTCAGACTACACAGACCCCCTATAGTAAGGACCCACGTATATGATGGTAAGATAGATAGATAGAGATAGATAGATAGATAGACAATAAGATAGATCGAAAAAGATAGAGGAAAAGATAATGAAGAAGGAAAGAGAAAAATGTACTGAAGGAGATTTAATGAAAGAGAATGGGAGAAGGAAGGAGAAAGAGAGGAAATGGAGAGAAGGAAAGAGAAGATAAGAAGGAGAACTGTAGAGAAGGAGAGAAAGAGAGAGAAAGAGAGGGAGAGAGAAAATAAATGAGGAAAGAGAAGGAAACAGAAGGGAGGGAAAGAAAACATAAAAAAGGAGGTAATGGAGAGAGAAGGAAGGGAGATGGAGGAGGAGGAGGAGGAGGAGGAGGCAAGACCACATAATTATACACAAACAAACAGACTGACAGACGAGCAAGCTAGACACAGGGAGCAGGTGGCGGAGGAGGAGGAGGGGGAGGAGGAGGAGGATCACCTTGCTAATTAAGACGCCGCCTATAAGGAAACACACACACACACACACACACACACACACACACACACACACACACACACACACACACACACACACACGTTTTTTCTCTTTCCTTCCTTTCTATCCCCTCTCTTCTGTTTCCTTCTCTTCAATTCTCTTTTCTTATCCTTCTCTTTTCCCTCCATTCCCTTTTCTTAGTCTCCTTCTCCCTCTCTTCCATTTTTTTCCCTTTCTATTTCCATCTTTTTCATAATCTTTCTTTCTCTTGTTTTTCTCACACTCCAATTAAAAGCTTCAAAAATTATATAAAAACCGTTTAGATTCCACACCCGACTATAATGATTGGATTTTCAACACCTTCACGTCAAGCCAGAAGAGGAATGAGGCAGATAAGGAGAAAAATGTAGCTGGCAAAGGATTATGGAAAGGCCTTGTAAGTCACGCTCAGCTTACCTCTCGGGAAAGGATTTGAATATCACACACACAAGCTTATGAACCTAATCTAAGTATGACACGAGCTAATGAATGACCTAAGCTACTGAGTGACCTAATCTATGACTTAAGCTATTGAATGACGTTATATATTGAGTGACCTAATCTACTGAATGACCTGATCTACGTTTGACCTAATCTGAATATGATATCTAAGTTATTGAATGACCTAAGCTAAGTATGATCTATTCTAAGTGTGACCTAATCTAAGTGTGACCTAATCTAAGTGTGACCTAATCTAAGTGTGACCTAATCTAAGTGTGACCTAATCTAAGTGTGACCTAATCTAAGTGTGACCAAACCTAAGTGTGACCAAACCTAAGTGTGACCTAACCTAAGTGTGACCTAATTCAAGTGTGACCTAATTCAAGTGTGACCTAATCTAAGTGTGACCTAATCTAAGTGTGACCTAATCTAAGTGTGACCTAATCTAAGTGTGACCTAATCTAAGTGTGACCTAATCTAAGTGTGACCTAATCTAAGTGTGACCTAATCTAAGTGTGACCTAATCTAAGTGTGACCTAATCTAAGTGTGACCTAATTTAAGTGTGCCCTAATCTAAGTGTGACCTAACCTAAGTGTGACCTAACCTAAGTGTGACCTAACCTAAGTGTGACCTAATCTAAGTGTGACCTAATCTAAGTGTGGCCTAATCTAAGTGTGACCTAATTTAAGTGTGACCTAACCTAAGTGTGACCTAACCTAAGTGTGACCTAACCTAAGTGTGACCTAATCTAAGTGTGACCTAATTTAAGTGTGACCTAACCTAAGTGTGACCTAACCTAAGTGTGACCTAATCTAAGTGTGACCTAATCTAAGTGTGCCCTAATCTAAGTGTGACCTAACCTAAGTGTGACCTAACCTAAGTGTGACCTAATCTAAGTATCTATTGAATGTTCCTATCCTTATCTTCACTATCTAGAATGGCTTTTAAATATTACCCACACGAACTCACTTACAGACTTAAATGATCTATCTCAGTAAAATATACGAGAAAATTGCCTAATCTAGTATAACATAAGGGAGGAAATGAGCTAATCTAACAATAACATAAGGAGGCAGTGTCCCTATCCTTATCCTCACTAGCTGGAAAGGCTTAAATATCACCCAAGCGAGCATACTAAAGGATAAAAGTTACCTAACCCATCTACAAGGATAAGGAAAAAAATATAGCTATCAAGGGTATTACAAAAAGACCTAACGAGCAATGCATATCCCCTCTCGCTCTCTGGTAAGGCTTTAAATATCAGCCACACGAGTTCACAGAAAGGATAAAGTAACCTAACCCAACTATAAGGATAAGGAAATAGATATAGCTAGCAAGGGTATTACAGAAAGACCTAACGAGCAATGCATATCCCCTCTCGCTCTCTGGTAAGGCTTTATATATCAGCCACACGAGTTCACAGAAAGGATAAAGTAACCTAACCCAACTATAAGGAAAAGGATATAGATATAGCTAGCAAGGGTATTACAGAAAGACCTAACGAGCTATGCATATCCCCTCTCTCGCTCTGGTAAGGCTTTATATATCAGCCACACGAGTTCACAGAAAGGATAAAGTAACCTAACCCAACTATAAGGAAAAGGATATAGATATAGCTATCAAGGGTATTACAGAAAGACCTAATGAGCTATGCATATCCCCTCTCGCTCTCTGGTAAAGCTTTATATATCAGCCACACGAGTTCACAGAAAGGATAAAATGATCTAACCCAACAAGGATAAGGAAAAAAATATAGCTAGCAAGGGTATTACAGAAAGACCTAACGAGCAATGCATATCCCCTCTCTCGCAATGGTAAGGCTTTATATATCAGCCACACGAATTCACAGAAAGGATAAAAATTAATGATCTAACCCAACTATAAGGATAAGGAAAAATATAGCTAGCAAGGTATTACAGAAAGACCTAACGAGCAATGCATATCCCCTCTCTCGCAATGGTAAGGCTTTATATATCAGCCACACGAATTCACAGAAAGGATAAAATGATCTAACCCAACTATAAGGATAAGGAAATAGATATAGCTAGCAAGGGTATTACAGAAAGACCTAACGAGCTATGCATATCCCCTCTCGCTCGCTGGTAAGGCTTTATATATCAGCCACACGAGTTCACAGAAAGGATAAAGTAACCTAACCCAACTATAAGGATAAGGAAATAGATATAGCTAGCAAGGGTATTACAGAAAGACCTAACGAGCAATGCATATCCCCTCTCTCGCTCTGGTAAGGCTTTATATATCAGCCACACGAATTCACAGAAAGGATAAAATGATCTAACCCAACAAGGATAAGGAAATAGATATAGCTATCAAGGGTATTACAGAAAGACCTAACGAGCAATGCATATCCCCTCTCTCGCAATGGTAAGGCTTTATATATCAGCCACACGAATTCACAGAAAGGATAAAATGATCTAACCCAACTATAAGGATAAGGAAATAGATATAGCTAGCAAGGGTATTACAGAAAGACCTAACGAGCTATGCATATCCCCTCTCGCTCTCTGGTAAGGCTTTATATATCAGCCACACGAATTCACAGAAAGGATAAAATGATCTAACCCAACAAGGATAAGGAAAAAAATATAGCTAGCAAGGGTATTACAGAAAGACCTAACGAGCAATGCAAATCCCCTCTCGCTCTGGTAAGGCATTAGATATCACACACACGAGTTCACAGAAAGGATAAAAGTATCGAACCCAACTAAAAGGATAAGGAAAAATATAGCTAGCAAGGTATTACAGAAAGACCTAACGAGCAATGCATATCCCCCGCTATCTGGCAAGGCTTTATATATCACACACACGAGCTTACGGACGGAGAGAAGTGACCAAGTAATCTGAGAGGCGTGATAAGGCGGTGATGAATGACTGATACTACACCTGCCTAGTTACCTGGCTACCTGCTGGCTCCTGGGGTCATTGGCCGGGTGGGTGTCGTGTAGTGAACAGGTATTGTGGAGGGACTGAACGTGTCTTATACAAGTTGGTTATGTATAGTACTGCATACACACATATATACGTACACACACACACACACACACATAGGTAGTTTGTTTGTTGATGTGTAAATATGTGTATCTATCTATCTATCTATCTATCTTCTCTTCCATTCTCTTTCTTCCTCTTCTTCTCTTTCCTCTTTTTTTTCTTCTTTTTCCTTCTCATTCATTCGCTTTCATTATCTTTTCCTCTCTTTTCTCTTTCCTTCTCTTAAACACACACACACACACACACACACACACACACACACACACACACCTCGCCTCCCCTAGTGTGTGTGTGTGTGTGTGTGTGTGTGTGTGTGTGTGTGTGTGTGTGTGTGTGTGTGTGTAGAGAAACCCACAACGTTTGTCAATATATCAAATTCCTACAAGATTACATGCAACTGGGGTGAGCTGGAAGGTGTGTGTGTGTGGGGGTGGGGGGAGCTGGAGGGGAGCTTAACTTAACCTCCCCACTCTCCCTAAAACTCTCCTCTCTCCCTCCCTCTTACACACTCTCTCTCTCCTCAAACTCTATCTAACCTCCTCTCCCTTCTTCCTCTGTCTCCCTTCTCCCTTCCCTTTCTCCATCATCTCCCTCACCTCCTTTTCCCCTTCTCCCAATATGCTTCTCCCCTTCCTCCCCTTCTCCCTGTGTCTATATTCTTCTCCCCTCAATCTCGGTTTTTCCTCTTCTCTTTCTCCTTCTTTTCTTTTTCTCCCCTTCCCTCCTCTCCCTCTCCCCAAGCTCATCCGCACTCCATTGTTTTGTAATACATGTGATTCACCATTATTCTCTCTCTCTCTCTCTCTCTCTGCCCTACAGCATCCCTCCACCTGTCTCCTCTCTTTCTCTCCCTCTGGGCATAACGGAGAGATGATGTTCTCCTCCTCCTCCTCCTCCTCCTCCTCGACCTGTCAGTGCACGCCCTTAGGTCACTCCCCTCCCCTTAGGCTCTGCTCCTCCCCCTCCCCTGACCCCCCTTGAGTACTGGTGGTGGTGGTGGTGGCGGTGAAGGTGGTGGTGGTAGTGGTAGTGGTGATGGTGGTGGTGGTAGTGGTTGTGGTGATGGTGGTAGTGGTGGTGGTGGTGGTGGTGGAAGGTCGTAAGATTGCCAGCCGCTCCACCTGCTTTGTCAATACACACACACACACACACACACACACACACACACACACACACACACGAGAGAGAAAGAGAGATGACCCATATTTCCCCTCCTCCTCCTCCTCTTCCTCCTCCTCCTCCTTCTCCTTCTTTAACTTGCTTTACATAATGTTGCTCTTGATCTGCATTCTCTTATCCCGAGCCAAGGCGGTTCACTCACTTTCCCCACAAAACGAAGAGCTGGGACGGGGCGGGGACGGGGCGAAGACGGGGAGGAACGGGACGAGACGGGGCGGGACGGGGCGGAGAGCATATTCACAGTCTCTTTCCTACTCTTTCCTATTCTTTGCTTCTTTTAGCTTGTCCTATTTCTTCCCTTCTCTTTCCTTCTCTTTTCTCTAACTTATATTCCTTCCTTTAATGTTCCCTTCCCTCTCCTTCTCTTACAATTTCCTTCTATCCTTCCTTTCTTTAATATTTTCCTTCTTTTGTCCTTCCCTTCTCTTTCCTTCTCTTTTCTTTAACTTATATTCCTTCCTTTAATGTTCCCTTCCCTCTCTTTCTCTTACAGTTTCCTTCTATCCTTCCTTTCTCTAATATTTTCCTTCTCGTTCCTTCTCTTTTCTCTAACTTATATTCCTTCCATTTATGTTCCTTTCCCTTCCTTTCTCTTATAATTTCCTTCTATCCTTCCTTTCTCTTATGGTTTCCTCCTATTCCTTCCCTTCTCTTTCCATTTTTCCCCTTTCCTATCCCTTTCTGCTTTCCCATCCCTCCCATTATCTTCCCTCCCCTTCCCTGAGTAATGGTACGGGGCGGGGACGAGGCGCGAGGGGAAGGGAGGCGGAGCAAGGATAGAGAAAGGTAAGGGGTAAGGAGGGTAAGGGAGCGTGTGGAACGAGGTGGAACGGGATAAGGGGAGGCATACATATGGGGATAATGGGGTGAGACATGAGTGGAACGAAGGAAAACGGGGCACAGGGGAGGGTGAGACAGATTGAAACGGGGCATAAAATGGGTATGACAGTGCGAGACCGGCATGAGACGGAGCGAAACGGGGCATGAAAGTAGATGAAACGTAGTGGAACGGGGTGAAACGGGGCAAAGGAGGAGGGAAACGGGGCATATAATTAGGTGAAACAGGGCATAGTATGTGAGGTGTGGGTAGGTTAGGGATGTTAGGTTAGGTAAGGTAAGGTAAGGTGAGGTAAGGTTAAGGTTAGGTTAGGTTAGGTTAGGTGAGGTTAGGTAAGGTTAGGTAAGGATAAGTTAGGTTAGGTTAGGTAAGGTAAGGTGAGGTGAGGTAAGGTGAGGTAAGGTTAAGGTTAGGTTAGGTTAGGTAAGGTAAGGTTAGGTAAGGTGAGGTAAGGTTAAGGTTAGGTTAGGTGAGGTTAGGTAAAGTAAGGTTAGGTAAGGATAAGTTAAGTTAGGTAAGGTAAGGTAAGGTAAGATTAGGTTAGGTAAGGTGAGATAAGGTAAGGTAAGATATCGTAAGGTAAAGTAAGGTAAGGTTAGGTTAGGTAAGGTAAGGTTATGTGAGGTTAAGTTAGGTTAGGTAAGGTTAAGTAAGGTAAGGTAAGGTAAGGTTAAGTTAAGTAAGGTAAGGTTAGGTTAGGTAAATAAGGTTATGTGAGGTAAGGTAAGGTAAAGTTAGGTAAGGTTAGGTAAGGTGAGGTAAGTTAGGTTAGGTTAGAAGAGGTAAGGTTAGGTAAGTTAGGTAAGGTAGGGTAAGGTTAGGTTAGAGGGAAAGTGAGGTAAGGAAAGGAAGGGGTGAGGTAAAGAGGTTAGGTGAAGGGGGGTGAGGTGAGGGGTGAAGGGGGGTGAGGTGAAGGGAGATGAGGTGGGGGGGGGCGGGGCACAGATACGAGGGTGGAGTACAGATTAGTTTGGCACGCGTCACTTCATCTCCTCCTCCTCCTTCCTCCTCCTCCTCATTCCTATTCTTCATCTTCACCTCCTCCTAAGCTATTGAATGACCTAATCTGTAAATGACCTAATGCAAGTAAGTGACCTAATCTATTGGGTGACCTAAGCTAAGTATGACCTAAGCTGCTGAATGACCTAGGTTAAGTATATGACCTAATCTAAGTATGACCTAATCTACTGAATGACCTAATGTAAGTGACCTAAGCTAAGTATGACCTAAGCTGTTGAATGACCTAGGTTAAGTATATGACCTAATCTACTGAATGACCTAATGTAAGTAAGTGACATAATCTATTGGGTGACCTAAGCTAAGTATGACCTAAGCTGCTGAATGACCTAGGTTAAGTATATGAACTAATCTAAGTATGACCTAATCTACTGAATGACCTAATGTAAGTGACCTAATCTACTGGGTGACCTAAGCTAAGTATGACCTAAGCAGTTGAATGACCTAGCTTAAGTATATGACCTAATCTAAGTATGACCTAATCTACTGAATGACCTAATGTAAGTGACCTAAGCTAAGTATGACCTAAGCAGTTGAATGACCTAGGTTAAGTATATGACCTAACCTAAGTATGACCTAAGCTGTTGAATGACCTAGGTTAAGTATATGACCTAAGCTGTTGAATGACCTAGGTTAAGTATATGACCTAATCTAAGTATGACCTAATCTACTGAATGACCTAATCTATTGTATAACCTCCTCTTCCTCATTCTTCACCTCCTCCTTCACCTTCTACTCATTCTTCTTCATCATCATCATTTTTTTTTTTTATGTTCTTGACCGCGTTGTTATTCTTTCTCCACCTCCTCCTCCTCCACCTCCTCATTCTTCACCTCCTCATTCTTCACCTCCTCCTTCACCTTCTACTCATTCTTCTTCTTCTTCATCATTTTTTTTTTATTTATGTTCTTGACCGCGTTGTTATTCTTTCTCCACCTCCTCCTCCTCCACCTCCTCATTCTTCACCTCCTCATTCTTCACCTCCTCCTTCACCTTCTACTCATTCTTCTTCTTCTTCATCATTTTTTTTTTATTTATGTTCTTGACCGCGTCGTTATTCTTTCTCCACCTCCTCCTCCTCCTCCACCCACTCCTCTTTCTTCTCTTCTTTTCCGACTCCTCCTCATCATAATCATCCTTCTTTTCATATTCTTCTAATCATTTTCCTCCTCCTCCTCCTCCTAATCTTCTCTTAATCTCCCTCTTCCTCCTCCTTATTTTCCACTTCTAATTTATCACTTTTTCTTTCCTCCTTCTCCTCATCTTTTATTCCTACTCCTCTCTCATTCATTCCTCTTCCTCTCCTCCTCGTCCTCCTCCTCCTCCTTTCCGTTCCTCCATCTGGACATTTAAATCTCCTCACATTCTTCAGATCAGCTGTCGACCTATCTCCTCTCTCTCCCTCCTCCTCCTCCTCCTCCTGGACACTTCACTCACTCAACACTTTAGGCACGCGTTGCATCAGTACTTTCACTCACACACACACACACACACACACACACACACACACAAGAAGAAAAAAAAAGGAGACATCGTAGAATATAAAAATAGGTTTTGTCATAAGTGTGTATGTGTGTGTGTGTGTGTGTGTGTGTGTGTGTGTGTGTGTGTGTGTGTGTGTGTGTGTGTGTGTGTGTGTGTGTGTGTGTGTGTGTGTGTGTGTGTGTGTGTGTGTGTGTGTGTGTGTGTGTGTGTGTGTGTGTGTGTGTGTGTGGTGTGTGTGTGTGTGTGTGTGTGTGTGTGTGTGTGTGTGTGTGTGTGTGTGTGTGTGTGTGTGTGTGTGTGTGTGTGTGTGTGTGTGTGTGTGTGTGTGTGTGTGTGTGTGTGTGTGTGTGTGTGTGTGTGTGTGTGTGTGTGTGTGTGTGTGTGTGTGTGTGTGTGTGTGTGTGTGTGTGTGTGTGTGTGTGTGTGTATGTGTGTGTGTGTGTGTGTGTGTGTGTGTGTGTGTGTGTGTGTGTGTGTGTGTGTGTGTGTGTGTGTGTGTGTGTGTGTGTGTTGACAAGAGCTCCACTTCATAACGCTATTTAAATCCCTTTTCCGTGACTCATACTACGTCGAAATTTGATCTCCTTCATTTCACAATAAAATCCAACACTATCCATTACCATATCACAACAGGATCCGATGCCATTAACATATTTACGGAGTTTATACGAGTGAGTGAGTGAGTGAGTGAGTGAGTAGATCAGTTAATGAGATCGTGAGTTAAGCAGAACGTGACATTGATTGACTGACTGACTGACTGATTAAGTAAGTTAGTATATGAGTAAATGAATGAATAGATTAGTAAGGAAAAACGAGTGAAGAGCATGAGTGAGTAAATAAGTACTTGAGGTGAGTGTGTGAGTACGTACATGAGTGAGAGTGAGTAAATAAACAAGGGAGACTGTCAGGGAGGTACGCGAGTGACCGAGCGATTGAGTACGTGAGTGAGTGAGTGAATGTAGAAGAATTTAAAGGCCAGATCAAGCTAGTCAACGATAGAGGCGGATTTAACAGAGCAACGATGCGGATATTATAAGCCTCAGATAAAGTAATGTAAGGTAAGGGCGTCCACGTGAATATAGAAGAATTTGAAAGCCTGATCAAGTTAGTAATACGATAGGGAGACGGGTTTAATAGAGCAATGATGGGGATATTGAGCCTCAGATAAGGTAATGTAAGGTAAGGGAGTCCACGTGAATATAGAGGAATTTAAAGGCTCTGATAAAGCTATAAGGAAGTGGATTTAGTTAGGTAGTGATCAAAATATTATAAGCCTCAGATAATGTAATGTTAGGAGTCTTAGAGGTGTTTGTTATGGGGGAGAAAGTAACATATGAGAGTTTTGGTGAATATAGAAGAATTTTGAAGACCAGATTAAGTTAGTGAACGATAAGGAAGTGGGTCTAGTTAGGTAGTGATCAAGATATTATAAGCCTCAGATAATGCAATGTTAGGAATCTTAGAGGTGTTTGTTATGGGAAGGAAAGTAACATATGAGAGTTTTGGTGAATATAGAAGAATTTTGAAGACCAGATTAAGTTAGTGAACGATAAGGAGGTGGGTTTAGTAAGGTAGTGATCAAGATATTATAACCCTCAGATAATGTAATGTTAGGAGTCTAAGAGGTGTTTGTTATGGGAAGGAAAGTAACATATGAGAGTTTTGGTGAATAAAGAAGAATTTGGAAGACCAGATTAAGTTAGTGAACGATAAGGAAGTGGGTCTAGTTAGGTAGTGATCAAGATATTATAAGCCTCAGATAATGTAATGTTAGGAGTCTTAGAGGTGTTTGTTATGGGGGAGAAAGTAACATATGAGAGTTTTGGTGAATATAGAAGAATTTTGAAGACCAGATTAAGTTAGTGAACGATAAGGAGGTGGGTTTAGTAGGGCAATGATCAAGATACTATAATATTCAGATTAGGTAATATAATGACTCAGAAGTTTTCCTTTCACAATATGAAGTAGAAATGCGATAAAAATAATACAATGAACTCTTTAGTAGGGCAATAATACACCCTTCCTACACCCCTGAAATAGATAACTGAGATAGAGAAATAGTGAAAAAATAGGAAAAGTTTGGAAAGTTTCGTTTAGTCGGCGCAACATCTGTGGTCATATGCCGGAGAGAGACAGAAGGGGGAAGGAATTATACGAGAAGGGAACAGATCCCAGGAGACGGGACACAACACCCGATTAATACCTGGTACCCATTCACTGCTGGGTGGACAGGGGCGTAGGGTAAAAAATGGGATATGGAAAATAGAGTTGTAAGGGAAAGGCTTTGGTGACTCTTAGAAGCTTTCCTCTGCACATATGAACTAGAAATACGAAAACAATAACAATACCACGATGACATAGATATAGTACCGTAGGGCAATGATCTCGACATAGCAAAAACAAACGTCACTGATCCACCATTGATGACTGAAGGAATAGGAGCCACAAAACATACGAAAATAATAACAATAACAAGATGACGTTGCTAGAGTACCATATTGAAGTATCTTGACATAGCAAAACAAACGTGACTGATCCGCCATTGATGACTGAAGGAATAGGAGCCACAAAACATACGAAAATAATAACAATAACAAATGACAGACCTGGAGTACCATACTGAAGTGATCTTGACACAGCAAAAATAAATGTGACGTATTCAGAATAAATAAGTGTGAAAGAATAAGTACTTGAGGTGAGTGAGTGAGTACGTACATGAGTGAAAGAGTGAGTAAATAAACAAGGCAGACTGTCAGTGAGGTACGTGAGTGACTGAGTACGCGAGTGAGTGTAGACGAATTTAAGGACCAGATCAATCTAAAAAATATACGAAAAAAACAATAGCAATACCAATACGATGACATAGCTTTTAGTAGGGTACACTGATCTATAATAATTCATGAGTTATAGATACAATGAAATGGACTGCAAAAAATGTGTAATTAGACTTATAATTGAGAGTATACGAGTCATATAATTAATACAAGAATGAGGTTATTAAGATTACGAACCTTATTGGTATAGTTAATGAGTTTCAGATGAGAGGAGAAAAAGAATGGTATTGCAAACGAGGACAAGGTAACACACACACACACACACACACACACACACACACACACACACACACACACACACACACACACACACACACACTGCATACAAACAAAGGGAATGAGATTAATAATTAGTGATCTGGGAGTGATGAAGTCTTTGTTATGATGAGTTTGAGAACAGTAAAAAAAAAAAAAAAAAAAAAAAACGAGGTCAGTCAATCAATTCAATTTCTCGTTAGTGTTTAATTGAGGTTGCTATTATTAACAACAACAACAACAACAACAACAATGGGCAACTTCCAATGGCTTCTATAACCACCATTACTACCACAACTAACCACTACTGAAACTACTACTACAATTACTACAACCAAAACCGTGACGTCCTTTTAAATACACAAATCCTAGCAACAACGTCTAACACACACACACACACACGGTAAGGATGATGCTGGGAGAGGTAGGAGAGAGAGAGAGAGAGGGCAGGAGGAGGCTGACTAACCAGACGAGAGGATAACCGTGTACCGGAGCAGCCTTCAGCCTCCCTCCTGCCTTCCTTCCTTCCCCTTCACCTCTCCTCCCTTCCCTTCCCTCATCAGCTTCACTTTCCAACAGGTGGTAGCAATACACACAGATGCCGCTCTCCGCCGCCTCGCCCCCATCACACACACTCAGCACGGATCGGTAGAGAGGTATATCAGCCCTTGGAGGAGTGCTATAGCCAGTAGGGAAACCAGTGGCCAGTTTTTTGGAGGGTCGGGACTCGGACAAGGAGCTGTGTGTGTGTGAGAGAGAGGGCGAGACGAGGGACGGCGGTCAGGTTTAGCAAGGTGGCGGGTTCTATATTCTTTTAAACGTATCGGGCTCCCATTACGACGGTTTCCCAAGGCCACAGAGAGGAGTAGTCGGGTTCTCATGGGTGGTTTTAACGTTCAAGATGCAGGAGGAGGGTCAAACTATCACTAGGGTCGCGAAACTGTTCATGAAAATCCCAGGTATACTTCCACGAGAGGCTTTGTAAATAGGTGATCTGAGGGCTGAGGCGCCGTTCTGAAAGGGTCATATACTTAACATTTCAGCGTTCAATCTCACATAATTATTTGACAAAGCTTTCGTAGGAGTATTGAGGGGCATTTCCAAAGGTAGTTTGACACCTTCTGTACCATGAACCTCAGAGCAGTAACCGGGTTCTCATGGGTGGTGTTAACGTTCAAGATGCAGGAGGAGAGTCAAACTATCACTAGGGTCGCGAAACTGTTCATGAAAATCCCAGGTATACTTCCACGAGAGGCTTTGTAAATAGGTGATCTGAGGACTGAGCCGCCGTTCTGAAAGGGTCGTATACTTAACATTTCAGCGTTCAATCTCACATAATTATTTGACAAGGCTTTCGTAGGAGTATTGAGGGGCATTTCCAAGGGTAGTTTGACACCTGTACCATGAACCTCAGAGCAGTAACCGGGTTCTCATGGGTGGTTTTCCCGTTGAGGATGTAGATGGAGGGTCAAACCATCACTAGGGTCGCGAAACTGTCCATGAAAGGCCCAGGTATACTTCCAGGAGAGGCTTTGAAAATAGGTGATCTGAGGACTGAGGCGCCAAGATGATTGTTAAGAATAAGAGTTCGGAAAGGGTCATATACTTCAACATTTCAACGCCTAACCTCACATATTTGACAAGGCTATCGTAGGAGGACTAAAGCGCCGAGATGTTAACAATCCGAGTTCTGAAAGGGTCATATACTTAACATTTCGGCGTCCAATCTCACATAATTATTTGACAAGGCTTTCGTAGCAGTAGTGAGGGGCATTTCCAAGGGTAGTTTGACACCTTCTGTACCATGAACCTCAAAAAAACACTCATTAGGACCCGACTGATCTTCTCGGCCCATGGAAATAGTTGATATGGGAGCCAAAAGCGTCTGAGCATAGCGATCGTTTGGTTTATGTTCACAGGCGGTGAGTCCACGGCACGCAGCACACCACAGGGGCCATGCACGTGACGGGTCCCGCCTACCTATCAGCTGGTAGATGTTGAGCGTGTAGACAATACCTTTGAACTTGCTGAGCGACTCCTCGTAGCCGCCGAAGGTCTTGAAATCCGCGCCCGTGTTCTTGCCGTCGCGGGTTCCGTTGGCGCGGGCCTCGGTGGGGTCGAGCCCCAGGCGTTCCTTGTAATAGTGGTGCGTCGACATGGTGCAGGGCAGCTGGCAGGGGCGCCTGAACCAGCAGCAGGGGCAGCAGGGAGCGGGGGCAGTCACTAGCTACACTGGACTAACTAACTACACGGGCAGCGGGGCCGACACCGCCGCACCCAACACACACCGTCTGACTCGCGGGCGTTACTGACTTGCCGCCGCCCGGGATCCCGCGGCCTACACTGCCCTCCCTCTCTCTCCCCGCCCACAACACTCCTTCTCCTCCGCCCAGGGACCCCAGTCTGCCCAGGGCCCGGGTCCCTGCCCACTCACTGACGCACACACGCACGCACACACCGAGGGTCGCAGCCGTTACCTCGCGCACACACACTCGGACACCTGCACCCTCGCGGCGAGGGAGGGCGGCGGGGGCGGTGGGTGCAGGGGCTCCGTGCACAACACTGGCCAACTCTGTACTGGCAGGCCCCAGGCTCAGCCCTCCCCAGCCCGCGGCACAAGACGTTCCAACAATACGGCGGCTGCTGGGGGCGGGGAGGTGGATGGGGGAAGTGGGAGGCAGTACACTCAACGCTCCGCCGGCCACACTAACCGCACACCGTCCACGCACACACACACCGATCAGTCCTGCAGGAGTAAGACACTATAGGCGAGGCAGCGGCGAGTCGTGAAGCTGTGGCAACGCAGGGCGAACGAGAGAGAGGGCGAGAGGGGGGCAGGAATGTGTGCCTCACCTGTGCGGGCCGGAACACCTGCGCTGGCCCGTAATGACAGTCAGTACGAACACTCGTGACCTCTTTACAGTGCGGCGCTGTGTCCTGCTCCACACACCCACACACACACCTACCAACCCACACACTAACAAGCCGTGAGAACCCGCCGCCGCCAAGCCCTGTGGGAAAGGATTCACTTATGCAGCATCACGGAAGGGCGGAGCGAGGAGCCCACAACGACGGCAATGTCCTACCGGGTTGTTATTGCGGGAGGCAGGTGGGTGGGGCTTCCGCGCTGACGCATCTATGACATCACCGACACGCCACGAGTTCCCGGACCCTTGCAAATAGTGACGCCTCCCCACGACTCCCTTTACGCGGGGGTTCTCAGACTCTAACATGCACTACTTCCAAAGCCTAAGGAGATCAACTACTCAATGAATGAAGCAGACGAAGAGAGACGAAACGAAGCAGGGAACTGATGAGGCAGAGAGAGAGAGAGAGAGAGAGAGAGAGAGAGAGAGAGAGAGAGAGAGAGATGTATAGTGCACCAGAACTGACCGTCTGAGTGTGTGTGTGTGTGTGTGTGTGTGTGTGTTCTTGCCCGCATTGTGTCGCTAAACGTTCGCAGTCGCTTCTGTTATGAATTAATTGAACTCTCTCTCTCTCTCTCTCTCTCTCTCTCACACACACACACACACACACACACACACACACACACTGCATAACAAACACAGCGAAGGGAGCGAGAGAGAGAGAGAGAGAGAGAGAGAGAGAGAGAGAGAGAGAGAGAGAGAGAGAGAGAGAGAGAGAGAGAGAGAGAGAGAGAGTAGAGGTGGTAACAGTGGGCCCAGAATCAAGCGAACAAGCAACCAATTCTTTACTTCCTCTTACTTATTCCTCTATATCCCCACCACTACTCCACTTACACTATCCTCCACTTAACCACACCTACCCACAACCTTCCCCTAACACCACACCAAGTTACAGGCTCCTAACGCGCTTACTTTTGACAGGGGAAGGAAAAAAGTTAAGACATACACCAGGAGGGTATTTGAATGAGGTGATAGCCATGACATAACGCCTATTTTGACATTCGTTCAGCGCCTAATACCCGTGACCACTCATTTCCCGGCCCTCGTCCCGTCCCACGCTTAAGGAAACAATTAATTAAGGCGTCCACGCTTCGAGGAATGAAAGTAATTACTGTTGATTCGTCAGAGGAAGTGAAATAAAGAAAATGGTGGTGATTTGAGCTTTTTTGGGGGGGCTATATGGAGATGGAGGGGAAGGGAGAGGGAAGGGAACGGAGAGAAGAAAAAGGGTAGGGAGAGGTAAGGGAAGGTAGGAAAGGAAAGGGAACGGAAGAGAGAAAAGAAAGGGAGGGGACTGAGAGGGAAGGGAAATGGAGAGAAAAGAAAGAGAAAGGGAGGGAGAGGAGGAGGAAGGTAGGAAAGAAAAGGTAAGGGAACGGAGGAGAGGTAAAGGAAAGGGAAAGGACTGAGAGGGAAGGGAAAGGGAGAGGAAAGAAAGAGAAAGGGAGGGAAAGGAGGAGGAGGAAAAAGTTGGGAATATTATTAACGGCAAAAAATATATGAATGAGAGAGAGAGAGAGAGAGAGAGAGAGAGAGAGAGAGAGAGAGAGAGAGAGAGAGAGAGAGAGAGAGAGAGAGAGAGAGAGAGAGAGAGAGAGAGAGAGACAGACAGACAGACAGACAGACAAATAAACAAACAAACAGACAGACATACCACCTAAGCTAACAGTGAAGGAGAAAGGTCAACCCTGCAACTCCCTTAATAAGAAAAGAAAAAAAAAAGAATGGAGACAGACAGACCCACTTACAAGAACTGGAACCGTACGTACACACACACACACACACACACACGAATTATCTCTCAATATCTAAGAATGAATGGCCTTGTTTTTTTTTTTTTTTTTTTTTTGTTTTTGAGAGAGAGAGAGAGAGAGAGAGAGAGAGAGAGAGAGAGAGAGAGAGAGAGAGAGAGAGAGAGAGAGAGAGAGAGAGAGAGAGAGTAATAAATGTGTGAGAGATAATTGATATGTTGAGGAAAGTGACGCGTGTGTGTGTGTGTGTGTGTGTGTGTGTGTGTGTATGTGTGTGTATGTGTGTGTGTGAGTCATGCCATTGTTGTTTTACTGGTGATTGGAGAGAATTATCAAACACGAGATTAGATTGTAGAGGAGGAAAGGTGAGAGAGAGAGAGAGAGAGAGAGAGAGAGAGAGAGAGAGAGAGAGAGAGAGAGAGAGAGAGAGAGAGAGAGAGAGAGAGAGAGAGAGAGAGAGAGAGAGTATGTATGTATGTGTGTGTGTGTGTGTGTGTGTGTGTGTGTGTGTGTGTGTGTGTACAGAGTATTGCAACAGCCTCCAGCCAGCCAGCAAGTCAGTCAGTCAGCAAAGAAAGTCAGCGAGCCTCGAGCATGAGTCAGGAGGGCAGTTCAGCACCATATATGCAGCACACACACACACACACACACACACACACACACACACACACACACACACACACACACACACACACACACACAGTCTTGACCAGGGCGGGGTTGCGGCGGGGCTGTTGACTCAGTGCAGGCGGGGACACACACACACACACACACACACACACACACACACACACACACACACACACACACACACACACACACAGATGGCGAGGGGACCAGAAGAGCATGACAGGACAAGAGAGGACGTGAGGAAAGAGGGACAGAAGGACAAATTAGGAGGACAAGAATAGAGAAAGGAGAAAGTAGGATAGTCGAAGGGGACTGAATAGGAATAATGGACAGTATATAATATGGGACAATACAGAATAGCGAACATTAGGGCAGAATAGGGAACTGAAACTGGACATGAGGATAGACATAGAAGACAGGAGGAGAGAACAGAGGGACAGACAGAACAGAACAGGTGACAGGAACGGAGAAAAGACCAAGGAGACAGAGGGAGAGAGAGAGAGAGAGGGATAGACGAGGCAACATTGGGCCAAGAACCAAGTCAACAAACACCAATTCTTTACTTCCTCTCACTAATCCTCCACTACTACTCCACTTACAACTTTCCTCCACTTAACCACACCAACCCACACCCAGTTCAGAGGGACAGGAAAAGGAGGCAACACGGCAGAACTTGACCTCTCTTTCGGCCACCTCTTTTGATTGTTTTTTGTACGAGCAGCGAGTTGCGGGCTTTTTTTTAATTGTTGTTTCTTTTTTTGTGCCCTTGAGCTGTCTCCTTTGTTGTAAAAAAAACACAAAAAAAACAGTGGACCAAGAGGACAGGACGGTGACAGAGAGGACAAGGACACATGTATTATTCTGAGCGCCCTTCTTGCCGGCCTTCCCTCTCTGGGCCATGCAAGCAAACCAGCCTTCCTCCTCCTCCTCCTGCCTTAAAAGTCTTGGGTGCATGACGCCTGGACGCTGCCTAGGACAAGATAGAGAGAGCTAAACCAGGCAGCTTCAGCACCTCAAGCCCGCGCAGATTGAGTGTTTAGCAATTATCGGAGGGAAGGAAGAGATAAAAAGTACAAACCACTACATTAAAAGAGGTACATAGAGTAGAGAGAGCATATTGAGGCACGTATAAGTTGGAGGTTCTTGAGTTACTGACCTTACGACCTTGCTGTCTTCATCTTATTTGGAGGGGGAGAAAAGAGCAAGAAAACGGATATCTCTACATACAAAGAAGTGGATAGTGTAGAGAGCCACATACAAGTAGGCGGTTCTTGAGTGACTGACCTTACGACCTTGCTGTCTTCATCTTATTTGGAGGGGGAGAAAAGAGCAAGAAAACGGATATCTCTACATACAAAGAAGTGGACAGTGTAGAGACAGCAGTTTGAGGCACATACAAGTAGGCGGTTCTTGAGTGACTGACCTTACGACCTTACTTCATTTATCGTCATTGGAGGGTGAGAAAAGAACAAGAAATCGCATACCTCTACATACAAGAAAGGGTAGAGTAGAGAGTACGGTAGAGGGAGAGTGGCGAGAGCAGTTTCGGGCACGCGTAAGTAGACAGATCTTAAGTTCCTGACCTCCCTATCTTAATCAGACCCTTTGTTAGTCTTTTTACTGACCTCATGCGTAAGTAAAGACACATTTTGACCCAGCATCCGACCCTCTTAAAAGCTACCTGATGAGCACATACAGATAGCCGAATCTCAAGTTCCTGACCTCCCTATCTTAATCAGAGCCTTTGTTAGTCTTCTCACTGACCTCATGCGTAAGTAAAGACACATTCTGACCCAGCATCCGACTCTTAAAATCTACCTGATGAGCACATACAGATAGCCGATTCTTAAGTTCCTGACCTCCCTATCTTAATCAGAGCCTTTGCTAGTCTTCTCACTGACCTCATGCGTAAGTAAAGACACATTCTGACCCAGCATCCGACCCTCTTAAGATGGCTGATCCCCCTCTCTGTGTCTTAGTATAGGAGGTATTCAGCATCTGTTAGCAAGCGTATCTTCCTTACTATAAGTGTTATGTGCTAAGAGTAGAAGTTGTTTACACGGAACTTTTTTGGGACCTAACACCCGTAAGAGAATCGCACACTCATGCACCCCAAACACACACACACACACACACACACACACACACACACACACACACACACACACACACGCAAGCCAGAACCCAAGACTCAACCCACTGCAATGTCATCCAGGCCCAAACACGGTTGACCACCACCCCAACCGACCACCAAACAAGGTCAACCAAACGCCCCTCGCCCTGTGCTTCAAAGGAGGGAGACGGGGGAGGTCATGCTCAAGGGGGGGAGGGGGGAAGGTCATACCCTCTCTCCCTTTTCATGAGGTCAAAGGTAGGATGAATTCATCCACACTTTATGAATGACCTTACCTTCCTTCTGACCTTCCTGACCTGACCACCATCTTCTCTATGACCTCTTAGAAGACCCGCGAGAGGAAAAAGAGGAGGAGGAGGAGGAATACACAGAAATACATAGGAAGAACAGACACCAGAAGACCTATCGGAGGAGGAGAAGGAGGAGGAGGAGGAGGAGGAGGTCTTCTTTTCTCTTTTCTTCTTATTTCTTCTTCTTTCCTTTCTTCCTTCCTTCCTTCCTCTCGGCCCAGCATTCCTCCTTCCTTCCTTCCTCCTTTCCTACCCTCTTTTTCCTTCCTCCATCCTTCCCTCCTTTCCTCCTCCTCCTCATCCTATTCATTAACCTTCCTTCCTTCCTTCCTCTCCATTCACTAACTCTTCCTCCTCCTCCTCCTCCTCCTCTTCCTTCCCCTCACACGATTCCTATCACCGCTCACCTCCTCAATCTCTCTCTCTCTCTCCCTCTCTCTCTCCCCGGCGCCTGGTAACGACCCTTCAGATGCCCTTCACGCCCCTCCCATTCAAGGCACTGTCGGTCCACACACTTCAACGAGCTGCCATACATCCGTCCCTCAGGAGAATGCGATCTGAGGGTCAGTGTGGATGGGGGAGTTCTTGCTGTCTGTCATCCTCTCTGTCTCTCTGTCTGTGTGTCTGTATGTATGTCTGTGTTTGTTTTTCTGTCTGTTTATTTCTGTCTCTTTTTCTCTGTCTATCTCTCTCTAAGGCAAGCATTTCTTCTCTATGTTTCTCTTCCTATCCAGTTTTATCCTTTTTCTTCCTCTTCTTCCTCCTCCTCTTCCTCCTAATCTACTCTGCTGTTCCCTTTTCCTTGCTGTTCCTTCCTTCCTTCCTTCCTTCATTCATTCATTCATTCATTCATTTCCATTCTGAGACGTAATCTTTCTTCTTATATCTATCGACTACTTACATATATCTACTACTACTACTACTACTACTATTACTACTACTACTACTGTCATTTCTTCTTTCTCCTCCTCTTCTCTACCAGGTGCGCGGTCCTTCCTCCCCGCACAATGAACAGGTACGTGACAGGTGGCTCCGCGTGGCATTAATGTAACCGACGAAGCCTTCTGGACGTGAGAGCGCCTTGATACCCCTCCATTGTGAAGCCGCGGACGGAAGGGAGGGAGAGAGAGAGAGAGAGAGGGAGAGGGAGCGGAGTGGTCAGATCGTCGACTTGGTTGGTTATTTGTAGCTATAGTGAGGAGTTCTTGAGCTTGTATTTGTTGCTAGAACGTCGACTTGATGAACTTGAACTAATGGTACCTAGACTATGGCATCGACGTCCTAATCGTGTATATAGTAAAGGTGTGTTTTGTGTGTGTGTGTGTGTGTGTGTGTGTGTGTGTGTGTGTGTGTGTGTGTGTGTGTGTGCTTTCACACACACACACACACACACACACACACACACACACACACACACACACACACACACACCTTTGCTAAACAATTTCTCAACGCATCACTCGCCTTCCTGGACATCACTTTCACTACACACACACACACACACACACACACACACACACACACGCCACTGTCTGTATGAACGTAATGCGCTATAAATACAACTCCCAGTGAGACAGACATACGCACGCACATAGTTTTCCTTTCCATTTCGTAATAAACTCACACACACACACACACACACACACACACACACACACACACACACAGACCCGCCGGCTATACTGGAGAGCTGGTTGGATGGTTGAGGTGGTGGTGATTGTGGTGGTGGTGGTGATGATTGTGGTGGTGGTGGTGATTGTGGTGGTGGTGGTGATTGTGGTGGTGGTGGTTATTGTGTTGTGACAAGGCCCCCCTCCTCTCTCTCTCTCTCTCTCTCTCTCTCTCTCTCTCTCTCTCTCTCTCTCTCTCTCTCTCTCTCTCTCTCTCTCTCTCTCCCCCTTCTCTCTTCACTATCTCTTCCTCCCCCCTCCTATACCTCCTCTCTATATCCATCTCTCTCTCTCTTTCCCCTCTCTCTCTTCCTCTTTCCTTTTACTCTCTCTTCCTGCATTCATCTCCCTCTTTCTTTCCCAACAGCCATCTCTACCTCTCACACATTAACTATAGGTGACATAACATAAGAGGGTAGAGAGGACCAACCCGCGGGAACCAACCCCAAAACGGTCCCGTCAATCTGGTTTTATAATAGTCCCTCCCTTTTCCTCTGTGGGTAAGGGATAGGGAAGGGGTAAGGTGTTTCAGAGGGGTTACAAAAGCGACACCCGGCATGACACCTGGCTCCCTTATCAGCTAATAACACTCGCGCCGGTATAGGTAAACAGTTGAACCGCCCAACTTGCTAATCTTACACCTGATAACGACAGGGAAAGGTGATTAGGTGAGTAAACAGGTAGGTAAGTAGGAAAGTAGGAGAAGTAGGAGAGAGGGAAGGAAAGAAGAACGAAAGACAGACGGAGGGAAAGAAAGGGAGATAGGAAGGAATGATGGATGCTGGGACGAAATGAAGGAAGGAAAGACGAAGAAATAAAGAGAATAAGAGACAGAGAGGGAAAGAAAGGAAGATGAAGAGGAAGGTAGACAGGAAGGAAGAGAAAGAAGGAAGGAATTAATAAGAGATGCTGGGAAGAAATGAAGGAAGGAAAAATGAAGGAAATAGACAGAATTGAGACAGAGAGAGAGGGGAAGAAAGGGAAATGGAGAGGTAGGTAGGTAGATTTTTTTTTTACAACAAAGGAGACAGTTCAAGGGCACAAAAAAGTAAACAATAATAAAAAAAAAAGCCCGCTACTCGCTGCTCAAGATAAAGGAAGGAAGAGAGGGTAGAAAGGAAGGGATGCTGGAACGAAATGGAAAAAGGAGAAGACAAAGAAATAGACCTAATTGAGACACAGAGAGAAAGGGAAAGGGAAATAGATAGATAGATACATACATAAATAGGTAGGTTGTTTCAAGGTTATATATAGGAAGGGTGTTACTTACGAGCCCAGAAAAGCCAATTGAGTTATAGTTTGATCAGCTGTTTTTTGGGGGTCCTCGTAGGTAGCGATGTGACCTTACCTGTGAAAGAAAGAGAAAGTGTTCGTTATTTACTGTTGTTGTTGCTGTTATTGTTATTGTTATTATCAGTAGTAGCAATAGTAGTAGTAGTAGTAGTAGTAGTAGTAGTAGTAGTAGTAGTAGTAGTAGTAGTAGTAGTAGTAGTATCGTTCATATGACTACTACTACTATTACTATTACTACAACTACTACAACTACTACTGCTACAACTACTACTTTTGCACTTATCATTTGGTAGAGTTAATCAGTAAAGTAATATGATAAAGTTACTCTCTCTCTCTCTCTCTCTCTCTCTCTCTCTCTCTCTCTCTCTCTCTCTCTCTCTCCCAAACTGGTCAGCTGGTCTCCTTCCATCCCTTCCTCCTCCATCCCATCCCTTCCCTTCCCTTCCCTCCCTCCCTCCTTACTCGTCCCTTCCTCCCGTCCCTTCCCATCCCTTCCATCCCTGTAAATCGTGGAAGGAACCTGTTCACCACTTAAGACTCAGAACACATTAATATTATCTCCCTGGACTCTGGGATCACTTAGTCCGCCCTGGTGTGTGTTACAAGGCGCATTAATAACATTGATTGACAGTGATGTGCCTCGCTTGATAAGGGTCAGTTGGTGGTTATGTTGAATTAGTATGTTGTTTTGGGGGGAGGGGGGTCGTGTGGGGGTGGGGTGGGGAGGAGTGTGTGTATGTGTGTGTGTGAATGTGCGTGTGTGTGTGTGTGTGTGTGTGTGTGTGTGTGTGTGTTAGGTAAGGATGTAGGGATGTGGAATTTCTTTCATTCTTTCTTTCTTTCCTTCCTTCCTTCCTTCCTTCCTTCCTTCTTTCCTTCCTTCCTGTCACACACACACACACACACACTGGATCAAGGTTCTTCACTCTCGTGGGTGGCGGCGGTGGAGGTGTTTACGACTCGGGGTGGTGGTGATGAGAGGACTGGAGGTGATGGAGGTGGAGGTGATGATGGTGATGGTGGTGGTGGTGATGGGTGTGTTTATATGAGTTACTTCTGACTTAACATCACCATCATCATCACCATTATCATCGTTATTAATCTTTGTACTCTGATTATGTTGTATTGAGGAAGAAGGGAAGAAGAGGAGGAGGAGGTGGAATAGGAAGAAGAAGAAGAAGAAAAAGAGGATAGAGAGAAGGGTTAAACATGAAGGAAGGCAAAGAGAGAGAGAGAGAGAGAGAGAGAGAGAGAGAGAGAGAGAGAGAGAGAGAGAGAGAGAGAGAGAGAGAGAGAGAGAGAGAGAGACCACGCTACTAGTTCAGGTGACGGTCCACACACACACACACACACACACAGACACACACACACACGCACACACACACACCACGCCCAAACAGGGAGAGAAAGTCAGAGCCACTCACTCACTCACTCACTCGCTCACTCTCTCACTCTCTTACTCACATTATTTTATTTTATTTTCTAGTAATGCTTTGAGGGGGGCATTTTTATTTTTGTTTACTTTTCTCTCTCTCTCTCTCTCTCTCTCTCTCTCTCTCTCATCAACATCAATAACAACTATATCAACAACAGGAGCAATTACTACTACTACTACTACTACTACTACTACGCCCACTACCACCAACACTACGATCACTTTCACTACTGCTAATACTACTGGCACACCTACTACGGTACCTGCCTATTGCTACTACTACTACTACTACTACTACTACTACTACTACTACTACTACTACTACTTTTATGACTCGAAGGAAAGTATCACCACCACCATCAACACCAATATCACCACCACCATAGCTCTCTCCTTCACGACCACCACCATCACCATCACCACCATCACCACCATCACCACCACCATCACCACTTCACGATAAACTTCAATCAGACAGAATAAACTCTCACCCAGCTCCAACACCACCATCACCACCATCATCACCACCACTACCATACTTACAAGCACATCACCACCACCACCACCACCGTCATCACCATCATCATCACCACGCAAGCACCTCAAGGCTGCCTCCGTACCCCTCACTCATCACTTCCTCCTCCTCCTCCTCCTCCTTTGCCTGGCGCCGTGGAGGTGAAAACACGAAAATGATGTATGAGAGAGAGAGAGAGAGAGAGAGAGAGAGAGAGAGAGAGAGAGAGAGAGAGAGAGAGAGAGAGAGAGAGAGAGAGAGAGAGAGAGAGAGAGAGAGTAAAGGGGGGTAGGGGGTACAGACACAGATAAAGACTAATGAAGATAAACATAATTATACACACACACACACACACACACACACACACACACACACACACACACACACAGAATAAGAGAAGGAAATACCAATGATAAGAAACTAACAAAAAAGAGGAGAAAAAAAAAAAAACACTCGTACAAGACCTCAGGCAAACACATACCAAGAGGAGGAGGAGGAGGAGGAGGAGGAGGAGGAGGCAGGAGAAGCGACAGCCCTGATGAGGTTAAATATCTCAACAACTGCAGCCCTAACCTTCCTAACCCGGCAACCACCAACGGCAACGGTCTCCACGGCACGCCTTTAGCTTAGGGACGCATGTAGCCAGAGTGAGGGAGGCAGAGAGAAGACCTAACGACCTAATTTTTTAGCTAGGGCAAAAAGACAGACCAGGCAGACAGACAGAGAACGTACCAGTTAATTGAGTTGGGCAAGAGGCAGACAGACAGAGAGCACAGAGAGAATACTACCTACTGCAAGATTAGGCACAGACAGACAGACAAGGGCAGAACAAGAGAGAACGTACTACCGCATTGAGTTATAGGCAAAGACTTACTCAGGCAGACAGACAGAGAACGTACTACCGCATTGAGTTATAGGCAAAGACTTACTCAGGCAGACAGACAGAGCAGAGAGACAGTACTGCAAGCAGACAGGCAAAGGCAGATTCCGGCAGGCAGACAGGACAGCAGCATTACGTTATTGAGTTATAGGCAAAGACTTACTCAGGCAGACATATAGAACAGATATAGACAGATATAGAATGACAATGAGAGAATGAGAATGAGAATCAGGGAGAGAGAGAATGAATGAAAATGAGAGAATGAGAGAGAGAATGAGAGAGAGAGAGAGAGAGAGAGAGAGAGAGAGAGAGAGAATGAGAGATAGCCAACAACTTAAACAGACAGGCAGACAAACACAGAAGCAGATACAGAGAGAGAGAGAGAGAGAGAGAGAGAGAGAGAGAGAGAGAGAGAGAGAACAAACTAAACAGAGACAGGCAGAAAGCAAGACAGAGAGAGAAATGGAAAGAGAGGCAAGAGAGAGAGAGAGGAGTCTCCAAATGTCTTCAGAGTCGAGAGAGATTAGTCGAGTTCTAATGAGTGTTTCTTAGCGTTTATGGTGCAGAAGTCTTGTCAAACTATGGTCTCACTGGGGTCATAAACTACTTACACATGGACATACTAACACAACCTCCGACCTTATTCCTTCCTTTCCTTACATTCCTCCTTATATGACTGACTGACTGACTGACTGACTAACTGACTGACTCACGAACTAATAACTGACTCATAACTCATTCCTTCCTTTACTCACCTTATCCATTCTTCTATTTCAAATCTCATAAACTCACTCACTCACTCACTCACAAGCTTTCTCATACCTCACTTCTCTCCTTCCCTCCTCCCATGCCTCACCTCACAAGCTCACTCTCAGTCACTCACAAGCTTTCTCCTACCTCAATCTTCACTCTTTCCCTCCCATTCCTCACCTCACAAGCTCACTCTCACTCACTCACAAGCTCTCATACCTCACTCTTTCCCTTCCCTTCTCCTATGCCTCACCTCACAAGCTCACTCTCACTCACAAGCTCTCTCCTACCTCACTCTCATACTCTTTCCCTTCCCTCTCCCATTCCTCACAAGCTCACTCACTCACTCACTCACTCGCTGTCAGTTCTCGTCACCCATCTCTCACGCAGGCTTGTTTTCCCTCTCCTCCTCCTCCTCTTCTTCTTCTTTTTTTATGCTATCCATCAACAGCTCAGCAAACAGCACCTCTCAGCACTCCATCTTCATACATTACTTGCTGCTGTTGGTGTCTGAAGATGCTGAGTTGAGTTCATTTTTTGCCATGTTTTGTTTCTTTTTTTTTCTTTTCTTTTTTATCTCGTCTGCTACTACATCCACTCTGTCTTCACCAGCTCAGTTCTCCTCCTCCTCCTCCTCCTCCTCCTCCTCTTCCTCCTCCTCCTCGTTCTGGTGTTGGTGTTTCTCTCCTTCTTTCTTCTTCTTATCTTCGTATTTTTCTAACTCTAATTCCTCTTTCTTTTATCCCTACATTTCCTTCCCTTCCTTCTGATTCTTCTTCTTCTTCTCCTCCTCCTCCTCTTTCTTGTCTTTGTATACATCTTACTTCTCCTTCTCATCTTTGTATTTCTTTATCTCTTTCCTTTATTCTTCTTTAATCCCTCTCCCCTTCCAACAGTCTCTTTATGCCTTAAAAGGGAACGCAAACAAAGCACCAGCCAGTCCATCGCACCGTGGTATTCTTGGTGCCGTTGCAGCGCTTGTCATAAATGTTCTCGACACAGCAAGCCGACGATTTTTATCAGTCATTATCTTCACACAACTCTTAGCTGCGATGAGCCACGCACGAGCCGCCACGAGGCCGGCGCGGCGTGGGGCTGCAGCGCGGCGTCACGGAGCGCTGGGCTGAGGCGGTGGTCGAAGCGGCACGCCTGGGGAACAACGCCGCGGCCTCCAGGCGTGTAGCGATGCCTGGCGCCGTGACTCACGCCGCACAAGGCCCGCCGCGCACCGCACCGCAGCGTGGCGGCCACCGAGGAGCCGAGAAACTTATTTAAAGCAAATCGAACCTTCTAAATAATTAGTGTCTACGCAGAATCATGGGATATCGCTTGAATGACTGTGTGTCAAACCGGCGACTACTCCGTGAGAGTGATTCGACATATTTTGCCCGCACAGTGCCTCAACGCCAACTCCGACTGTACGGGCACGTGGCACGCTGCCGAGAAGCCGTCCCTGCCCACCGGGGTGTATCTGTAAAGCCCGAGTCAGACATTCACGACTATGACTCCCGGCGCTCTCCCGACTCAGACCACGCCTCCCACCGTCGGGCCGCACGCCGACAGTTTTGGACATTTTCAAAACAATCGGGGCCCTCCCCGATATCTGTCACCCGTCGCGAATAAGCTACGGCCGTCGGATGTCATCTCAACGACGTCGTAACAACGTCGTTTCGACATCGGCTATGGTCGGCACTCAAGGGGATGGACTTACGATGGTCGTTACGTACGTCTGGCAGCGCGACATTCCAAAACTGGCAGCGCGTGGTCTGATGTCGGGAGGGCGCCGGGAGTCATTGTCGTGAATGTGTGACTGGGGCAATGCTGAGTAGAGGAGGCCAAGGGGACGCCCACAGAGCTCGTTGTCTTGAGCAAGTCGATAGATCCTGCCGGGGGGTACTCGGGATGAGAAGGGGACTTGCATGGAGACTTGCCCGGCGGGACCCTCGGGCCTGGCGTCGTAGGGTGGGCGAGGCGATGCACCCCCCCGGCGTATGCTCCTAATAACTGATTGACTGACTGATGGATTGAATCTCATAAACACAACCCCTGTATAAGAACTCGAATCGACTCATACGGTTTAGTACCTCGACTCACTCATCCTTATCTATTGTAGAGGCTAAGTAACCTGTGTTTAAAGACGATCGCGACCCACAAACCCAAATGATACATCTCAGCGCTTACTGGAACACGACCACGTCATCTGTACTGTGGGCTGATCACCAGGTATCGGATACACTCAGCCGTCACGCCGCGCCGACCGCCTCCCTCGGCCCGACTTTCTAGGAACCGTGACAGCCTGTGCATGACGCCCGCCTGGACCCTGCCGCATCTAAGCTAAGCTACAAGAAGACCGAGAAACGCGCCTCCCCGTGCGTTAGCGAAGGTCTTAGGAAGGGAACGATGAAGGAAACAGGCAGGAAGGAAAGGAGGGAGGAACAGAGACCAGAAAGAGAGGGAAGAAGGAAGGAGAGGAAGAAAGGAGCCCTACGCGAACCCCCCCCCTCCCCTCCCCCCGGTGTAATAATAAGAAAAAGAGCTGGAATAAGAATAATAGGAAGGCGTGTACGTACAAAATAAAATACACTGTTACTTAATAATGATTGTAGAAAGTCTTAGAAAGGGAGCAATGAAGGAAGAGATAGAAGAAGGGAGGGATTAAAGTAGGAAGGAATGAAGGAAGGCAAGAAGGGAAACAGGAAGGAAGGGAAAAGGGCGGGGAAAAAGAAAGCTGAGTAGGAAGGGAGGGAAAAAGGAAGGGAGGGAAGAGGGCAAGGATATAGAGAAATCACAAAGGAACACAAAGGAACACAAAGGAAGAACAAACAACAGCAGACCTGCTGGTCCTTTCGAGGTTGTTTGTGACAAGCTACACTAACTATCTAATCAAAGGTGGAAGATGAAGGACAGCAAAGGCGAAGGCTCCTCCCCACCCCCCCATCCCTCCAGCCAAAGCTGGCAGGAAAGGAAAAAGAACCATGCAGCATGGAAAAACTGCATGGAATTTATGTAGGAAAGAGGAAAGAACTACCATTACTGCTACCACTAACCGGGCAATAAAAGCGGACAAGGACACCAGTATTCGAAAGAACTTAACGTTATTACGACAATGAGTAATATCTTAGTTGCTGGTTGGATTCAAAACACTTGTCTAATCTATTCTTGAAGGCCGTAACTGTTGTACTATCAACGACATCACAAGGTAGAGAGTTCCAAACATTAACAACTCGATTGAAGAAGAAGTGTTTAGCTTCGTGCGACGAGAATCTTTACCACTTATCTTCAAATTGTGATTTCTTCTTGTTCTATTTGATCGATCAATTGTAAAGTAATCTTCCGCATTAATATCACTGAATCCTTTGAACATTTTAAACACTTCTATTAGATCGCCTCGCATTCTTCGTTTTGATAGGCTGAATAAATTTACTTCTTTAAGCCTTTGTTCATATGACAAATTTCTCAACCTAGGAATCATCTTTGTTACTCTTCGTTGGACCTTTGCTATGTCTTTTCTGTAGTAGGGAGACCAAAACTGTACACAGTACTCTAGACGGGGTCGAACCAACGAATTATACAGTTTTAATATTACTTTTTCCGATTTATTATTAAAGACTCGTCCGATGAAGCCAACCAATTTGTTTGCAGTTTTAACTACCTCTGAACAATGCTGACCGGGCTTTAAATCGCTTGATATAGTGATTCCAAGATCCTTTTCTTTACTTACTGCAGAAAGTTGTTGGCCATTCATTACGTACCGAACGCAATTGTTATTTTTTCAGATGTGCAACACTTTACATTTCTCAACGTTAAATTTCATTTGCCATTGATTGGCCCAACGTGCAAGTCGATCTATATCTGATTGTAAAGCTTCTTCGTCGAGTATCGCAGTTACTTTACTAGCAATTTTTGTGTCATCAGCAAATTTTGATACTTTGCAAATGAGCCCATCATCGATATCATTAACATAAATTAAGAAGAGCATGGGGCCAAGCACTGATCCTTGAGGTACGCCGCTTTTGACATCGAGCCAGTTAGATGTAACACCGTTTAGAACTACTCTCTGTAGCCAGTCCGCAAGCCAATTGTGAATGTTACCCGAGATACCGTGCGCCAGTAGTTTGCTGAGCAATCGTTGGTGGGGGACCTTATCAAATGCCTTTTGAAAATCCAGATATATGATATCTACTGATCTGCTTTCATCGAACACCTCATATATATAGTGAAAAAAATCAAGTAAGTTAGTCAAACACGAACGTTTACTACGGAAGCGGAAGCATGTTTGAATTATTTATAATATTATTTTCTTCGAAGAATTTCACCATATTGTCGCGAATGATAGTCTCCATTAACTTACAAACAATAGATGTCAGGCTAATTGGTCGATAGTTTCCTGGATGAGACTTGTCCCCCTTTTTGAAAATTGGTGTGACATTTGCAAGTTTCCAATCCGACGGAACTTTTCCAGCTGTTAAAGATTTATTGAATATGATGGAGAGCGGTTTACAAATTTGATGTTTGATTTCTTTTAAGACCCTAGGGTAATTTTGTCTGGACCAGGAGCTTTGCTTACTTTAATCTTTTCAATTGTGCGTAAAATGTCACTTTCTACGATGAGCACGCCACTTAACATCTTTTCGGTCCTTCTAACCTCCGGCGGTTTAGGTGATAAACAATCTTCGTCGGTAAATACGGATGCGAAAAAGTTATTTAGGATTGTAGCCATTTCATTTTCATCGTTCGTGTGGTTACCATTTTCATTAGCAAGCGGTCCGATACCACAAGTGAGTGACTATTTATTATTTACATAGCTGAAAAATTCTTTAGGATTAGATTTACTTGTTTCCGCTATATATTCTTCAAGCTTTTTCTTGCTTCGTTTTATTAATTTCTTGGTTTCATGGCGAATTCTGTCCAACTCTAGTTTGTCAGCCTCGCTCTGAGATGATATGTACCTACATTTTTTTTTAGATATAGTCTATTTTGAATTTAGTTATTCCACCATTTGGGTTTCTTCTTAGAAGCTGAACGTCTGTTACGATAGGGTACGCATATGCTTATGGCATTGTTCAATATTGTGGTGAAGGCCCCCCAAGATTTATCAATATCTGTTTCCGCCGTGATTTCAGTCCAGTCAGAATTTTTTAGAATTGATCGGAGTCTTACGAAATTCGCTCTCTGATAATCAGGCACCTTTTCTTTACTAGGAGTTTCTTTACTTTCTTTCATATTGATGCTGAATGTGATTGTTCGGTGATCGCTAGAACTAAAAACTGGACCAACATTTACTTCGTTAACTAGATCAGCTGTCGTTGAAAAGATAAGGTCAAGTATATTATTTTCCCGAGTCGGTTCTTGAACGTGTTGATGTAAATCACTTTCTAGTAAATTTGTGTACAGGTCGAGCCCTGTATGACAGTTCAACGGTTCACCCCATCTTTTCACTGGCAAGTTAAAGTCCCCAACAATTACTGCCTCGCAACTGCTACTTGTTTCTAATAATAATTCACTTAATGCGTGGTCGATATCAAGAGTCTGCCTTGGCGGTCTGTAGATAAGTCCAATTACTATTTTACGAGATTTATTTTTAATTTCAATGAAGACCGTGTCTACATTGGTTATAATATCTGTTTTCACGGATACTGGATGGAGAGAGTTGTGGATATAAAGATAACGCCTCCACCTGTCTGTTCTCTCTTTCATGACTAAAATGGTATAACCCGGTAATCTATATTCCGCAATGAAATCTCTATTTGAAGTGTCTATCCAAGATTCTGTGACTCCGATGATGTGATAATGATTTGTAGCTGCGAGGACTTCTAAGTCTTCAAATTTGTTACGTAGGCTACGAGCGTTTACATAGCAAGCTTTAATGTGATTCGAGTCGGGAGTTTTTCGGGTGAGTGCACCTCACGGTGGAGCTGCTGGTGTTCTCGCCTCCGCGTTTTTGGCTTTCGAAGAGCCACTTGGTCACAGAGCAGCCTCCCGAAACGGGCTGCTCCAACAGGGTTTAAGTGAATGCCATCAGGAAGGAACAAGTCCGAATCGTAGTAAAATTGTTCCACAAGTTAGCGAACTGGACGTTTTCTTGTGAGCAAAGGGACTGAAGTCTGTTGTTTGTGCTGAAGGCCTTACTGTAAAAGCTAGATTCGGCACCGACCCTCGGGAGGATTCCTGAGATTATGATGTTACTGGCATCCGTTTTACGTTTATACTGCTTGATCATGCGGCGGTATTTCTCAAGCAGTTCCTCAGAAAGGGTTGTCTTTACGTCATTTGTCCCCGCGTGAATGACAAAGAGGGTGTTTCGGTCGGCATTTCTCGTGACATCATCGCACGCTGCGGTGATGTCGTCCAGTCTGGCACCTGGATAGCAGTAACGTTTTCTGCGGCCGTTTGATGAACGACCACAGAACTCAACCAGCTGGCCACGCACCATGGAGTCCCCAACTAGGCGAGTCTCGAACTCATCCTCCATGGTGTCTGCCAGCACCTGGAACCTATTGAAGGTAGTGGGGGTCAGTAAATCCTTGGTTGCCTGCTTCGGTTTGGGAAGGAGGAATTTAGGGAAGTAGAAAGGGAGGAAGGAGGAAGGAAGGGAGGGAAGGAGGTAGGGAAAGAGATCAGGAAGGGAAGGAGGAAGGGAGGAAGGCAGGAAGGGAGGCAAAAAGGAAGGGAGGGAGAAAGGCAGGGACAGAGAGATCAGGAAGGAAAGGAGGAAGGAAGGAAGGGAGGCAAAAAGGAAGGAAGGGAAGAAGGCAGGGTTAGGGAAGTAGAAAGGGAGAAAGGAGGAAGGAAGGGAGGGAAGGCGGTAGGGAAAGAGATCAGGAAGGAAGTGGAGTAGGAAGGGAGGAAGGAAGGGAGGAAGGGAGGGAAGAAGGTAGGGAAAGAGATCAGGGAGTGGAGTAGAAAGAAGGGAGGAAGGGAGAAAGGGAGGGAAGGCGGTAGGGAGATCAGGGAGTGGAGTAGAAAGTAAGGGAGGAAGGGAGAAAGGGAGGGAAGGCGGTAGGGAAAGAGATCAGGGAGTGGAGTAGAAAGTAAGGGAGGAAGGGAGAAAGGGAGGGAAGGCGGTAGGGAAAGAGATCAGGGAGTGGAGTCGGAAGTAAGGGAGGAAGGAGGAAGGAAGGGAAAGAGATCTGGGAGTGGAGTAGGAAGTAAGGGAGGAAGGAGGAAGGAAGGGAAAGAGATCTGGGAGTGGAGTAGAAAGGGAGGAAGGGAGGAAGGGAAAGAGATCAGGGAGTGGAGTCGGAAGTAAGGGAGGAAGGAGGAAGGAAGGGAAAGAGATCTGGGAGTGGAGTAGGAAGTAAGGGAGGAAGGGAGAAAGGGAGGGAAGGAGGTAGGGAAAGAGATCAGGGAGTGGAGTAGAAAGGGAGGAAGGGAGGAAGGAAAGAGATCAGGGAGGAAGGGAGGAAGGAGGAAGGAAGGGAAAGAGATCTGGGAGTGGAGTAGAAAGGGAGGAAGGGAGGAAGGGAAAGAGATCAGGGAGTGGAGTAGAAAGGGAGGAAGGGAGGAAGGAGGAAGGAAGGGACAGAGCTCTGGGAGTGGAGTAGAAAGGAGGAAGGAGGAAGGAAAGAGATCAGGAGTGGAGTCAAAAGGGGAGGAAGGAGGAAGGAAGGGAAAGAGATCTGGGAGTGGAGTAGGAAGTAAGGGAGGAAGGGAGAAAGGGAGGGAAGGAGGTAGGGAAAGAGATCAGGGAGTGGAGTAGGAAGTAAGGGAGGAAGGGAGAAAGGGAGGGAAGGAGGTAGGGAAAGAGATCAGGGAGTGGAGTAGGAAGTAAGGGAGGAAGGGAGAAAGGGAGGGAAGGAGGTAGGGAAAGAGATCAGGGAGTGGAGTAGAAAGTAAGGGAGGAAGGGAGGAAGGGAAAGAGATCTGGAGTGGAGTAGGAAGTAAGGAGGAAGGGAGAAAGGGAGGAAGGAGGTAGGAAAGAGATCAGGGAGTGGAGTAGAAAGGAGGAAGGAGGAAGGAAAGAGCTCTGGGTGTGGAGTAGGGAGTCAGGGAGGAAGGGAGTCATTGAGGGAAGGAGGTAGGGAAAGAGATCAGGGAGTGGAGTAGAAAGGGAGGAAGGGAGGAAGGGAAAGAGATCAGGGAGTGGAGTAGGAAGTAAGGGAGGAAGGGAGAAAGGGAGGGAAGGAGGTAGGGAAAGAGATCAGGGAGTGGAGTAGAAAGGGAGGAAGGGAGGAAGGGAAAGAGATCATGGAGTGGAGTAGGAAGTAAGGGAGGAAGGGAGAAAGGGAGGGAAGGAGGTAGGGAAAGAGATCAGGGAGTGGAGTCGGAAGTAAGGGAGGAAGGAGGAAGGAAGGGAAAGTGATCTGGGAGTGGAGTAGGAAGTAAGGGAGAAAGGAGGAAGGAGGTAGGGAAAGAGATCAGGGAGTGGAGAGAAAGGAGGAAGGAGGAAGGAAAGAGATCAGGGGAGTGGAGTCAGAAGGAGGAAGGAGGAGGAGTAGAAAGGGAGGAAGGGAGGAAGGGAAAGAGATCAGGGAGTGGAGTAGGAAGTAAGGGAGGAAGGGAGAAAGGGAGGGAAGGAGGTAGGGAAAGAGATCAGGGAGTGGAGTAGAAAGGGAGGAAGGGAGGAAGGGAAAGAGATCAGGGAGTGGAGTAGGAAGTAAGGGAGGAAGGAGGAAGGAGGGAAGAAGGTAGGGAAAGAGATCTGGGAGTGGAGTAGAAAGTAAGGGAGGAAGGGAGAAAGGGAGGGAAGGCGGTAGGGAAAGAGATCAGGAAGGGAGTGGAGTAGGAAGGGAGGAAGGAAGGGAGGGAAGGAGGTAGGGAAAGAGATCAGGGAGTGGAGTAGGAAGTAAGGGAGGAAGGAGGAAGGAAGGGAAAGAGATCAGGGAGTGGAGTAGGAAGTAAGGGAGGAAGGAGGAAGGAAGGAGGAAGGAGGAAGGAAGGAGGAAGGAAGGGAGGAAGGAGGAAGGAAGGAGGAAGGAAGGGAAAGAGATCTGGGAGTGGAATAGGAAGGGAGGAAGGAGGGAGGAAGGCAGGAAGGGAGGCAGAGAGGAAGGAAGGGAAGAATGCAAGGATAGATATATTAGCGGTGTCAGTCGTGTGTATTTTAGTGAGTTTTTTTTAGCATAACATTCTAAGAAGTAGTTATCTGAATCACTGTCATTTATCATCTACCATTACTACTATTTATTACTATTATTATTGCTGGGGGGTTTTCATAAACTTTTCATATATTTCTTTTTATAAATTCTCACAAACTTTTTACTCATTCAAGTTATTTTTCCTCCTTTCCTGTGTGTATTTACCGCCACAAAACCTGAAGTAACTATAATCAACAATCTAACTAACTAACTAACTAACTATCTAACACATTACTATTAACAAAGAAAAGCTAGGATCAATAAACTAACTAACTACTTTACTACCTAACTATACAAACCCTCTAACTTCCTAACTAACCTAACTAACACTACCACCATCAACAACAGCAAGCCCAATATAACCTCTCATTATCTATCTATCTCTCTTTTAACCTCATCCCCCATACAAGGCTTTTCCACACACACACACACAGGAAAGGAGGAAAAATAATTTGAATGAGTAAAAAGTTTCCGGCAAAGACAGACAGAGACACGGCCACAAAGACAACGACAGCCACTCACCCCAAAAATGACCTCTCTTTTGGCCCCCTCTCGTTCTTTCGGCTTTTGTCCAGCGCAGTCTAGCAATCTAAACTCTCCCCACGATCTATTTCTCCGTCTATTTTTTCTATCTATATCTCTATCTAGCAATCTAAACTCTCTCCATTATCAATTTCTCTATCTCGCAATCTAACCTCTACCTATTTCTCTATTAACGCCAACCTCCAGCTTAACTATTTGCTTCTCTTTCAGCCTCAGCGTCCCCCCGTACAAGGCTTTCCCCTAATACAGCAGAGACACTGGCGGCAATGCAACGGTGGCAGCCTCGCAACACACACACACACACACACACACACCGCCGCGCCGGGACGTTTAATCTTTGCTGCGTCCTCTGTTTGGGATGAAGGATTACACGGATAAGCCTCGTGAGCAGTAGGATTATTAGCCCTCGGGATTATCTGCCACTTCAGGATGCGAGGGGAAGGATGGGAGGATGGAGGGAGGGAGAGGAAGGTTAGGATTGAGTTATCAGTAAGGGAAGGAGGAGGGATGAGGATGGGTGGAAGAAGGGGAAAGGTTAAAATAGTCATCAGTGAGGAAGAGAGGAAGAGAAAGGAGGAAAGAGGGAGAGACAAGAGAAAAGAGAGGGAAGGGAGGAAGGGAAGGTTAGGATAGAAATAGCAGGAAGGGAGAGAAAGGAGGAGGAGAGGAGAGGAGGAAGAAACAGAAGAAGGGAGAGAAGGGAGAGGAGGGAAGAAGGAAAGGAAACATGAATAAAAAGAGAAGAAAATTAGAAGACAGGAAGGAAGGAAGGAAGGAAGAAAGTAACGAAGGAAGAAAGAAAGAAAGAAAGAAAGAAAGAAAGAAAGAAAGAAAGGAAGGAAGGAAGGTAAGAAGGAAGGAAGGAAGAAAGGAAAGGAAGAAAGTAACGAAGAAAGAAAGAAAGAAAGAAGGAAGGAAGGCAGGCAGGCAGGTTCAATCAGTCAGCGAGACCTACCACAACAAGGGTCTTTTTTGCCAGCCTGTAAGCCTAACCACTGCCGCCCTGCCGCAAGCCCTTCCATAAACAGGTCCACCCCACCCTTCCCCCACCCACCCACTCCCGGATCTACCCCTCTAGCATAAAGGAACCCTGATAGGAACATGAGAACAAAAGGAATTTCCAAGATATACGTGAACCTTTCCTTGTATGCGAGTGTGTGTGTACCCCTCTCTGTCTCAGCTTATGGGAGTGTCATTTAAGGAACAGGTATGTGAGGGGTTGTTTCTACCGACGCTCAGAATACTGCACTTCTATACAATGAACTCCATCTGCCATTTCTCCGCCCTGGCATACAATCTGTTTAGTTCATCCTGGTAGGGGCTTGCAATATCTCTCACTGCTCTGCCAAGTTGTGTCTCTGAATATAGTATGTCCCTATCGATATGTGCCTATCTCCCTCTTGTCTATATCTATGCAATATTATGTCTTGTCTATGTCTCTTGTCTAAATATCTATGGAATACTATGTCTTATCTTCAGTGAGGCGGTGGTTGAGTGGTTAGCGTGCGTGCTCGTCTTCCGGGAGGACCCTGGTTCGTGTCCCGCCCACATGCTGTCCTGAAGACCACCTATCAACCCGGACTCTAGATTCTCTCTCTAAAATGAGGATCAAAGATGAGCTCCGGGGGTCAGCATGAGCCAAGCAGTATGGCGCCACTATAAACACTTGCCTGCGCCATAACAGACTGGGGCCGACCACCAGGACCACCAAGAAAGACTACCGGCGCCATAGACAGGACGTAAAAATGAAATAAATAATAAAAAAAAAATGTGGGTCACTGTTTCACTCTACGACGACGCTGGACACCCAACACCACACGCCACCATCATCAAGGAGGAATATAAACACACATACACCAACGCCCTTCCTTCCTTTGCCCTGTGCCGCCCTTCCCTTCCCTTCCCTCTTCTTCCTTCCCTCTCCTTCTCTCTCTACCCTCGCTTCTCCTCCTTTCCCCTTCCCTCCTCTACTCACTCCTTCCCCTTCCATTCCCCTCCTTTCCTCTTCGTTCCCTCTCCTTCCATCCCTTTCCTTCCTTTTCCCTCTCCTTCCCCTCCCCTCCCTTAAGGAACTTCCCTGCTCTCACATTCCTTCCCCTCCCCTTCCCTTCCGTTCCCTTTCCTTCCCATTCCCTCTCCTTCCCCTTCCCTTCCCCTCCCTTTCCTTCCCTGCCCTACAATTCCTTCCCTCTCCCTTCCCTTCAGTTCCCTTTTCTTTCCGCTCCTTCCTTTCCGTTCCCTTTCTTTCCCATCCCATCCCTTCCCTTCCCTCTCCTTCTTTTCCGTTCCCTTTCTTTCCCACCCCTTCCCTTCCCTCTCCTTCCCTTCCCTTCCCTCCTTTCCCTTCCCTCTCCTTCCCTTCCCTTCCCTCCTTTCCCTTCCCTCTCCTTCCCTCTCCTTCCTTCCCCTTCCCTCCCTCCCTTTCCCTCCGCTAACCTAGAGTGCGGTAGCGCCTCAAACAGCCTCATCAAAGCCTCGCTAGAACACATAACCCGTGCGAGGGAGGGTTTTACGAGGCGATCGGATTCCCTTTGTTTATTTTTCTTTTTTCTATGAGAAGTTTATGTTTGTGCCGCGCGTGTATGTGTATGTGTGTTTGTTTGTTTGGTCGTGTGGTTCTGTTTCGGCCCCGACTTGAAGACTTGATTTTTTGTCCTATAATCTATCAATCTATCTGTCTATCTAATTTCATCTCTATCTGATCATGTCTTCCGAATCCACATTGTTATTTTACGCTTGGCCTATGGCGGTGGTAGGCCTATGCCGGTAGCGGTAGGCATTCTTGGTGAGGCATGGTGGTCGGCCCCAGCTCGTAATGGCGCAGGCAAGCGTTTTATAGTGGCGCCATCTAGCTTGGCTCATGCTGCCCCCCGAGCTCACCTTTGATCTACTTTACATTCACCACTCAGACACCCAAGCATTCAAGAGGGACTAATTTTTTCTTGCGTTTCTTTATTACCACGCTGATTAGGCCATTAAGTCTTCTTCCAACACCCAGTATCACCATCATTAGTTTTGGGTTCATTATAATCAAGTGCATATTTTTTTTCTTCCTCTTCTTCAATATTGACAAAACTATTCAAGCTTTTTACTCGTCGGGTTTAATATTGTGCTCTATCTTCATCGCTCTGGTTATGAGGGAGTTGGATCCTCTCTTAAAAACATTCAAAGCGTCTATAAAAGAAACATACATTAGTGAAGGGAATAGTGAAGGTGTTGTTAGTTAATGATTTCTCTCTCTCTCTCTCTCTCTCTCTCTCTCTCTCTCTCTCTCTCTCTCTCTCTCTCTCTCTCTCAAGGTGTGATTTACGGCGTGCATTAACGTAATCAGTTTAACGACACACACACACACACACACACACACACACACACACACACACGCAAAAGCTGATGTTGGTGCTGACGCTCTCTCTCTCTCTCTCTCTCTCTCTCTCTCTCTCTCTCTCTCTCTCTCTCTCTCTCTCTCTCTCTCTCTCTCTCTCTCTTTTCAATCATTAAATAGCTGACGATCAAAACAGGACCCTCTTCCTCCTCCTCTTCCTCTTCCTCCTCCTCCTCCTCCTCCTCCTTTTACTTCCTCTTCCTTTTCTGTTCTTACTTCTATTCCTTCTTTTATTAATGCTTATTTCTCTTCTTTTCTATTCCTTTTTCCTTCTTCTTTTTATTCATCTTTATTATCATCCTTTCTCATTCTTCTTCTTCCGTCTATCTTCTTTTACTTCTAATTTTCTTTTTTATCACATTATTTCTTCTTCTTTTTCTTCTTCTTGTTTCTAGTAATCCTCCTCCTCCTCTTTCTCCGTCTATCTCCCATCCCATTTCCTTCCTTTCCTCCCTCCTTCCTCCCTTCTCTTCCCTTCTAATCTTTCATTCCTTCCCTCCTTCCTACCTTCCTTTCCTTCCCCTTCCTTCTACACTCCCATGTACCTTCAATCCTTCCTTCCTTCCTTTCTTTCTTTATTCCAATCCTTCCTTCCTTTCCCCTTCCGTTCCCTTCTCCCCTTCCATCCTTACCCACCCACCACCTCCTTCCCTCCCGTCCCCGTACAATACTCCCTTTCTCAGCCTCTAGTCACCCCAAGCAAGGACTTCCAGCGGCCAGCGAGTCTATCAGTGTCACGTACGGGGGTCAGGCCGCCAAGACACCCGCTGGTAACGCATAGATTCACGACCCTCTTGGCTGACTTGGCTCTCTTTGGAATACTCTGAGGGCAGTATTCTTAAGCGTTTCAGGGTCTCAGTTCGAATGTATTAAAAGCCGCTCGTGGAAGTTGATACTGGGATTCTCGTGGACTGTTTTGTGGTCCTAGTGAAAGTTTTATATGTCTTCTGCATCTTGAAAGGGGAAAACAAACATAGAAATATGTTTAGTCTTCTCTGTGGCATTAGGAAAAAATCGTAGCCAGTTCTGTTTGAAAAGCCTCTCTTAGGTGTTACTGGGATTCTCATGGTCTGATTTGTGATCCCAGTGATGGTTTTACATGTCTTCTGCATCTTGAAAGGGGAGAACAAACATAGAAATCTGGTCATTCTTTTCTGTGGCCTTGGGAAAAAGTCGTAGTCAGTTCGTCTGTTTGAAAGTTGCTCATAGAAGTTGTTACTGGGATTCTCATGGTCTGTTTTGTGATCCCAGTGATGGTTTAACATGTCTTCTGCGTCTTGAACGGGGAAAACGACTCTAAATACCTGGTTAATCTTATCTGTGGCCTTGGGAAAAAGTCGTAGTCAGTTCGCATGTTTAAAGAGCCGCTCATCGAAGTAGTGACTGGGATTCTCATGGACTGTTTTGTGATCCCAGTGATGGTTTAACATGTCTTCTGCGTCTTGAACGGGGAAAACGAATCTAAATACCTGGTTAATCTTATCTGTGGCCTTGGGAAAAAGTCGTAGTCAGTTCCCCTGTTTAAAAAGCCTCTCATAGAAGTAGTGACTGGGATTCTCATGGATTATTTTGTGATCCTAGTGAAAGTTTTATGTCTTCTGTATCTTAAACGGGAAAAATGACTCTAAATACCTGGTTACTCATCTCTGTGGCACGATACGTTTAAGAATATGAATGTGAGGAAATAGTAGAAGGTAAAGGAATAGGATGGCGGAGGAGACGAAGGTAAGGAAGGGAGAGAGGGAGAGAAAGGGAAACTGGAGGATCAATAAGTGAGGGAGGAAAGAAGACTATAGAGGAAAGAGAAAAAATATGGAAGAAAGGAGAGAGAAAGGAGGAAAGAACAGAGAGAGAGAGAGAGAGAGAGAGAGAGAGAGAGAGAGAGAGAGACGATGAGGCAGCTGTGACGTGTCGTATACTCGTGACGTGACCATATAAAGACACACACACACACACACACACACACACACAGAGTCGCCCACATGTCCTCCTACCCACACACACACACACACACACACACGTCCACCACGCCCTTAAACTTGATAAGATATTCACCTCACAACTCCTAGAGGCATTATTAGGATATACATGCATACATACAACCACATTTAGGTATACATAGAGACGCCTCCACTTTGTATAATAGAGTTACTAGAGTTCCCTGGCAAAGTGGAGGGCCGTGAAAGACCTTAAGAGTTGCTGGAAATAGGAATGGTAAGGTTGGTATAGATAGATAGATAGATAGATAGATAGATAGGTAGACGGAAGAGGAGGAAGAGGAAGATTACTAGAAACGAAGAAGAAAAAGGAGAAATAATGTGAAAAAAAAGATAATTGGAAGGAAGAAGAGGAAGAATGAAAGGAAGATGAAGAGAGAGAGAGAGAGACGTAGATAGAGAGGGAAAGGATCAGGTAGCCATAAACAGGATAACAGGGTTGGATAATAAGGTCAGACGTCCCCTCTTGTCTCTTGAATGTGATCCCCTTTCCCTTATACTGTACTAGCAAAGGGATGCGAGCCTAAGTAAGGGATCCGAACCTAAGCCTAATCTGCCTACTACTACTACTACTACTACTACTACTACTACAACTACTACTATTGTGAACGAGTCTTTGATGCTTGCAATACACTAGTCTCTCTCTCTCTCTCTCTCTCTCTCTCTCTCTCTCTCTCTCTCTCTCTCTCTCTCTCTCTCTCTCTCTCTCTCTCTCTCTCTCTCTCTACTACTAATAATAATAATAATAATAATAATAATAATAATAATAATAATAATGCTAATGCTATTGTGAACGAGTCTTTGATGCTTGCAATACGCTAGTTCTCTCTCTCTCTCTCTCTCTCTCT